>NC_090695.1:94597405-94912688 GCF_013368605.1 Nyctibius grandis | reverse complement strand
CCAGGGACAAGGGGATGCCGGCAGCACAGCCATGGCCAGCCAGCATCCGACAGCATCGCTCCTGAAGGTGTTTTCCTGTCCCCTGCAGTTTAGACAGCAGCCAAGGAAATGTCCTGGTATCTGCCATCTCAGAAGCAGGAGATATGTTCATGGAAAAGGGCACCCATGAGATTTGGTGCATTTGATTGCGTAAAAGCAAGGTGAAAATTAAAAATAGGCATTATCTTGAATTAGATGGATGCAGAAATCAGGAAGACCAGGCCCCCTGGCAGCACTTTTAAGGTGTTTGTGCAGCTTCTCTCTGCAGCTCAGGCTGCAGAACTGATTGCAGGAAAGATTGATTCAGGTCCCTGTGGAGAGATCTGTTCCCAAGAACTGCAGCCTCAGCTCTGCCCTGTGTCCCTGGATGGACATCACCATCTCCGTGAGCAGGGGCAGGTTAAACCATCAGCTCATGGAGGAGAGCTGCATGGCAAGAGCTCCTGCTCCCCCGCAGCACCCAGGGAGCCATTACCTCTGCTGGGAGCAGACACGTGGGGCCATTGACAGTTTAGAAGAGACCACATACAGCCATCTTTGTGTCCAGCATTATGTTCCCCAGGTGTTTGTTGGGGTAAATGAGATCAGAAAACTCTCTAGCACGGCCACAGCACTGTCCTCCGCACAAGAGCGGGGAGCTGAGGCAGAGCATTCGCAGCGAGCTGTTGCCCTGGTTGCTGGCAGGAAGGACACAGGGTTTTCCTATTATAGCTTAGTCATAGGACTAATAAAACTTCTTTAATCATTGTTCGTCGCTTGTACACACACACACGCACACAAAGGCGTGCTCAGAGCTAAAGTGCAGAGGGAGTCAGCACCTGGCAAAGTCGTTATTGGCCGCTGATTTATTTCTAATCTGATGCTTAAAAAAAAAAAAGTAAAATGCAAACTGCTGCCAAGAGAACTCAGCCCACGTGGGAGGAAAGGCTGCGATGGAGGTGAGCAGAGTGGAGAGGGAAACTGAGGCAGAAGAGGGTGCAAAGCACTCTACACAAGCGGGACGGGCCAGCGGTGTGCAGTGGTGAGCCCTTGTCATGCCGAGGGGGCTCCCGGAGTGTGTTATGGAGCCGAGGTGTGGATGGGTCACAGGGGACACCACGTCCCCATGTGCTGCTTCCTCGTGCAGGGGATGGAAATAAATATTTCAATGAAACCCAATTCCCTGGGACAAACTGCAGCTGCTCCCAGAGATCTGTGACAAAGACCTTCCCAGGTGTGCCTGAGCTGGACTCAAAACTGCCTGGGTTTTACTTAAAACCTGTGTCCAGACTACTAAGTTTAGTGGAAAGCGGAGCTGCTTAGATCTCCTCTCCATCCGCTCAGACAGAGGGTCCCCACCTCTTTATTTCAGACGTCCTGTCAATAAGGCTGACTGCAATAAAAACTTATCAACTCATAAAACACACCCTCCGGAGTGCATATTCCCAGGGCAAGGCTGTGATAAGGGGTTCAAACACAGGAAACAGCAGAGAGCGCTCAACAGCAGAGGCATTTCAGTGAGGTCCTACATAAACAATGGCCCATCCGTACGTTAAATAAGGGATGGGGTGGGCTGTACCCATCCCTGCAGTGGCATTGCACATCTGTCTGCAGGGTGTGATGGAGATGGGGCAGGTTCTCTCCTGGTGCCGTGCCAGGCACAGTGTCTCACGGGTGATACGCTTGGGTCCAGCATCCCCGTTCCAGCTTTTGATCCCACAAGGATTTGGTCCAGGGATGCTGGGGTAAGTGCAGCTGGTGGTGATGGTGGCTGCTGGACGTGGGGCTGAGTGAGGCAGAGAGGGTTACCTGAGGGAATCGCAGCTGGCAGAGTCCAGTAAAACCTTTTTTTTTTTTTTATTTTTAAAAATTTATTGTAGAATAACACATAAAGCTCAGTAAATGTTATTCAAATATTTGTGAAGTCAGGGCTGGTGTGCTCACGTCTGACAGCAGCTTCCTTGTGGTCTTTCTCTGAGCTCGGAAAGATCAACCCATCTGAAAGGAAAATACTTCAGTGACATGTTTACTTTTTTCACAGCTTGTTTTCTCGCCTGGATGGGAAAGCCTGAGGCCATCAGCAGGGTTTAAATCCTGCCAGCCTGCTGCCGGTTTGCAGGTGGAAGTACCCGCTGTGGCATGCAAGAGTCCATGACCCTGTCTCCCAAATGCTCTCTGCAGAAGTTAAGGATTTCATGGCAGTTGGTGCAGGGGGATGGGGTGTCCCAGTCTCCATTTCAATATTTCAGATGATCTGAGTGTCCCTTCCAGCCTAAAGTTGTGCCTTTTGGTATCCATCCATTTGATCTCATCCTGCTTTTGCCTGTTGGGTCAGGAGGCCCTCTCCCATCTCAGCCCTGACATTTAAGGATACCATGATCCATCAGCCAAAACTCTTCCATGTATAATGCTAA
This sequence comes from Nyctibius grandis, assembly GCF_013368605.1. Lineage (NCBI taxonomy): Eukaryota > Metazoa > Chordata > Aves > Nyctibiiformes > Nyctibiidae > Nyctibius > Nyctibius grandis. The sequence goes on along the minus strand of NC_090695.1, from coordinate 94,910,256 downwards.
AACAGATAACAGTCAATACATAAACTGGCCTTCCCACCTTGTCTGAGTAAGCAACTTTTCCAGTCCCTGATTTGCTTCTGGGGCTCTTTTCCTGGACATTCCCAATGTGCCACCCTCCTCCTTGGCAAGGGGACACCGCTCTCCCTGCTCTCACCCCCACTGCCACAGCCACAGCATATAAAACCCATATCCAAGGACAGTGGTTGCCCTCATGGCTGCTGTGTTGCACCAGGGACACAGTCAGAGTTACTGCACTACTTTGCAGCTACAAATCTGAGGGCCCTGGGAGTCTGGATTACCTCTGAAGGACCATAGAAATGTTTTTAGAGGTTGTCCCACTAAAATAAGGCTAAACCCCATGGTTCTGCCATGGCTTTCACATGTTTTCCTTCCCAAGACAGAGAGGTTGTCCCATCCTATAAATACCACCCTCCCTTTTTGTTCCTAGACTCTTTATGTGCTTGTACTAAAAAAGGCAGTTTTGGCTTGCGCCAGGCTGAGTGATCTGGCTTATTCCGTAACAACCATTTACAAATGTTATCGGAAGGGTTTTATTTTTTTCAATTATCAGGTAAAACTGGGGAGACCGAAGAACTAATTTCTGTGCAACCCCTCTGGAAAGGTGGCTGTGTGACCACAGTTCTCCAGGGCAGCTGCATCTCCCAGGCCATGGCCAACCCCATTTGCCCTCCCTCAGGTGAGCCATGATGGTTTTGTATCATTAGGATTTATCAACCTATCTAAGCAGCAGACTCCACTCCAGCTCCATTTGTACCATAGCCAGATGCCAAGTCAAACCACACAACCAAGGCTGTTGCATTGACAAGATCATCTTTATCAGCCCAAATCCTAGCCCTGTAGAAATGAAGAAGTTAGCAGAGATCTATTTTCATCATTTTCTGGGCTTGGCATCAGTTACACCACTCCTTTAATTAACTACATGTTGCTTTGTATAAAAGCCATCTCAGTATTTCAGCTGTGCTGGATGTGAAGCTGGCAGCCTCCAAATAACCCCAAGGGCCTTGTTGCCCTTTCTGAAATACTGGCTTCTTTCTCGACCTCCTCCCGGCCTGAGACATAGGAACAAGTTTTGGGTCTGGGAGACCAAAATGCCCACGCTGCCCTTTGCAGCACAGTGCCACATCCGCATGTGAACGCAACGGGCATCTATGAGCGCTGGTGGGACCTCTTCCAGGCATGGTTCCTGGGGACCAGGATCCAGAAGCACATGGCAATGTGGACAGGGTCTCACTGGGAATTTTCCCAACTCTTTTTCTTTGCGAATGGGGTGAGGATTTGACCTCAGCCCTTCCCAAGTGCCGCTGTCGAGCATTAATCCGACAGGGTGCCTCCGTTTCCATGACCCTATTTCCACCCTCGGCGTTACACTCCACTCCAGCTCCATGAGCTGTTCCAGATGTTTTGGAAACCCCCTTGCAGTTTGGTAAAAGCTCCAGCAAAAAAGATAATTTCTCCCAGCAGCCAGGCCTAAGGGAGGAGAAGGAGGTAGAGAAGCAGAGGATGCAAGGGGAAGAGGCATGGTCAGACAACCTCTCCCCAAGCTATGATCCACGTCCAGTACAAAACAGGATTGATGAAGTGCTGAGGCAGATCAGAACTACCCCAGATTGCTCTTGGAGATGGAGGCCGAAACCCTGCAGCCCCTCTCCCTTCCCATCCATGGGAGCTTTGTCCCTGACTGAAGCAGATGAGCATCTCTCTCTGTGCCTGCTCCCCAGCCCTGAGGGATTGGAAACCCACCACCAGCCATAGCAGGAGCGGGGAAGATGTATACAGCACATTCTGGAGTTGCAGCTCTGTCCTCAGGTCCCGAGCATGCCTTGGCTTATCCTGAGCTGCTGCTGAGATGCAGATGGGGCGTCAAACCCACTTCCCAGCTCTGGTCTACGAGCAGGAAAATTGCAGTCAAGGTGTAGATGGGTTTGGGTTGAGCCTTTCCAGGGCATGTGGCATCCCCCCACACCATACTCACGCTGCCAATTTATATCTCTTCCTTTTGCTGAAATCTTGCAAAATAAAATGCTTTATTTATAAAGCATCCCTTCACCTCCCCTCTGAAATTCTCACGGTCAGCTGTATCCATAACTATATAGAATCGAATTGTATCTAAATCCAGCACCAGCAGTAGAGAGGGTCTGAATCAGCAGCCTGGATTCAGCCTCCACCCAAGTCAGGAGACACTGGAAGCTGGACCTGCCTCCAGACTGTGGCTGGAGCCCATCTGCAACTACAAAAGCCAAAATGAAAATAAAGAAGAAACCAAATAACATGGCATCTCCTCGCCTTGACCACAGGCTCCCAGGGGCAGTGACTGTCTTTTTTGTTTGTCTCAAGAAGAACAACTTTACTGTCTGCAAATGAGGAGCTGGAGACGGGTCAGGGAGAGTTGCTGCGGGAAGGGGCAGAGAGGAGCAGAGGTCCCGAGGGTGAGCTGGGCAGCAGGACAGGCAGAAAAAAACATGGCTACAGGGAAGGCTACTATTCCCCTTCTTCATCCCACAGCAGCGCAGTGTGCCCCAAAGTAGAAGTATGGTGCCATCGGCTACCACCTACTTGGCTTCCCCCAGTGCAGCCCTGGGCTCTGGGGCACGACCAGAAGGCAGCTACTCCTGGTATCCAGCCCTGTATAGCGGCTGGGGAAGAGGACAGAGGGAAGCCAGGCGAAGGAGATGTCAGGTATTTGGGTAAAGGCACCTCCCAGCCCCTGAGCAGGTCAGGGACCAAGGGGTCTGGTAGGGCGTTTGGTCCTTTCCAACTGAAAAAGGGCCACCCTCGCCCTGGGACCGGAGGAGTTGCAATTTAGTAACTTGAACTCAAGTCTCTCGGTTTGAGCTATCCTGGTCACATCAGGAAACAAATGCATTTGGTTCCCTAAATGGGAGGAGGTTTTTTTGTCATCGTCGTCCTTTTTTCTAGTTTCGGTCTTTGTCAGCAGCCCTTCCTCTTCCTCCCTGCTCTCCGAAATAGTAAAAAGCTGCATCCTCCTCCCCAGCTGCCTCTTGCAGGTTGCTGCAACACCCAGCACTTCTCCCCAGCCACCAGCCCTGTACAGCAAAGGTCAGAGCCCACGTGGAGAGGACCAAATCTCCAAGCTCAGGGGTTTGTTGACTTGGTGGCCCAAGGCAGATATGTATGGGGTCTTGCTAGTACTGGTCCCTTTTGGATGTGTGCCAGGCCCGCCAGGATGAAAATGCCCTTCCCACTGCTCACCTCCCACGTGTCATCTCCCCTTCTCCCAGAGGCTAGGAGTGGACCCTACATCCCCTCTGCAAAAATCATGGTCCCTTTATGTCGCTGATGTGGCAAGGCAGATGTCAGCCTGAGTGGCTTCAGTGCAACAGGACCAAGAGAAGAAACCAGTGGTGCTGCAAGCAGTAGGTCAAATGCTCAGAGACAGAGAAAGAACATGCTCTGGACCACAGAGCTGCAAGCCTCTCAGTTCCTAAACCCTTTTCCTTGACCAAACCCAGAGTTCCTCCCCCACAAATACCTCTAAAACCCCTCAGAGCTCCCTGGAGATCTCCTTGGGGTGGAGTTCATGCTTCCATCAGCAGCTCCAGGAACCCGGCATGATGCCCATCCTATTGTGTCCCAGCACTACCCACCACCAATCTGCCCAGAGGCAAAACTGCTCATCCGGCCGTGTCTCACCAGCCCCCGATGGTTGGGGGCTCTCTGGGCAGAGCTTCCTGGGCTGGCTGCCTGCTGGGCTTGGCACATCTTCCTCCTGGCTAAATATTATTTGCACTTTTGTGTGCTTAGGAAAGGACACCCAGGGCTGGGCTGAGTAGCTGGCTAGAAGAAGCTAGAAGGTTTGTGACACTGGTCATCTCATAGTTTTCTCCTTTGAGTTTTTTCTGCTTGCTTTGGTGCCAGTCAGCATCTGACCCCGAACTGGACCTTCTCTAGGTCCAGCCTGTAGGACAGCTATTTTCAGGGCTCATGGGCATATCAAATATGGACATGGGAAGGTTTGTATGATGCTAGCACCTGATAATGACTCCTTATGTTAATAAACCTCAATGAAAAATGTTGGAAAAGCAGGGCTACATAAATCCTGATGTCCCCAGACCCGAACAGTCCTCATGAAATCTGCCAAGAGCCATCAGGGCTCCAGCATGTGGGAGGCACCTGCATCTGGCCACTCCCTGAACCCCAGAGCATCCCCCAAACCTCACAGGTCATCTCCCTCCTTCCCCCCAGCTCCAGGCTTCCCTCTCTTACACATCTTCTCCAAACCCACCTGCAGACACACGACTGCGGCTCCAACCCACGCGTTGGTCCCTGGGGGATGAATCCAGGCTTTGATACGTGGAGCGTGGCCCATCTGTGCCGTGCTCAGGCCTGCTGCCATGCGGTCTTCCTGGCCAAGGAGCTGGCACGACACGTGCAGGGGAGAGCATCAGCAAGAGATGGTCGTGCTGTTACTTGCGTGTACAGCCGAGTGCAGGAGCAGAGCGTGTCGCCAAGCTGCAGCCCCTCTAGTGATGTGCCTCCTCCTCCCCTTGTGTTTTGGGGCAGTAAATCATTTGACACCGAATCAGAGCTGCTCAGACCGAGGAAACCTGGCCCTCAGTGACTAACCTCACCTGGGCAGCCTCTGGGAAATACTTCTGAATTGGCAAGAGTTAGCGGTGAGGCGATGGGGTTGGAGGGGGCTTCAGCAATGCTGACGCCGTTCCCCAGGAACCAGGAATTTGACATAAAACTGAGCATGGAGAGTTCACACATATCCTCCCTCCTTCTCCTGAGGATCTGTCATTGCTTTAGTTCGGATCCAGAGACCACCATGGAAGGACAGGCAGTACACCCACATGCTGACTCTGAGGAGCACAGCAAGGCCCAGCGCCAGCTCCTCCTTCCCCATTAATCACCAGGAGGAGGGAGACAGATGTCTCCCCGGGGAGTTTGGAAGGTATCACTGAGGAGCAGGATAAATCACGTCCCTGCATATACAACGGGGCAATTATTTACGGATGATCAAATATTGGCTCTAGGAACCCTGGGCAATAAACAACAACTCGTGCCAGGTCATGTGTTTACCTTCTGCCTGCACCTCTCAGCACTGAGCAGGGATGGTGGGCAAGGACCAGCGCCATCCAAACCCAGCACCCATTTCCAGCTGGAGCCACTGGTGAGGGCAGCAGGACCTGCTTTGACGTAGCTTTACCACCTTCTCCTTGAGGAACCAAGCAAGAAATGATGAAGTCATGGTTCACAAAGCCTGGCTGGATAACGGCACAGCAGGTATGAGTACCGACCGGCTGGGATGTGCTGGCTGCAGCGGTGTTTGTGTTGCGGCATGTGTAGCTGCCCTGAGCCAAGGAAGTAGGGGTAAGTACAACCTGAGCTCAAACGCTCGCTCTGCCTCGTGCCTTTCACCTCTGGAGGACCCTGGCTCGGTTTCTGGTTGGAGCCTGTCTGTCCCCATGACACGAGTAGCAGTAAGGTGGCAGCAAGCAAAGCCTGGTGGGGATGCCCATATAAGAGCAAACTTGAGCTCCAGATCATAAACGAAACCCTCCTCTTTCATTTACTCATCTGACCCGGTGGTGCTGGAGCTGATAATGCTGGTTTCCTTTTAAGCAGAGGCTAGTCATAAATAAAATAAACCAGGCGTGCCTTGTGTTTCCACTGCCTTGCCTTTCATCCCTGCTCCTCAAAGGCGCGTGAAAGGGAAGTCCTGAGCGGGGAGCAGGAGCTGTGCCGGGGACAGCAGCGGCCCCGGGCTTGGCCTCAGTTGCACTTGTGCCAGTTCATGGCGCCGGCGGGGTTGGGATCACCTTCCCCTTTCGCCAGCGTGGGGGAAGAGTGCAACGGGAGGCAGAGGTTTTGCTTGCAGTGATTCACATCCACGGCACTGCCCGGGACCAAATCACGACCCTTTTCTCACTTATTGGCCAGCAAGTGCAAAAGCAGAATTTCATACCCAGCAGCTGCCCAGATGGCTGCCCTCCCCTTCCCCGGCACCAGTGCCTAACTGGGAGGATGATGGGACGTGCTAACAAGCAGCCAAAGAATGGAAAACCTGACCACCAATGCAGCAGCCCCAGAAGCCGCCCGTGCCGAGGCCGTTCCCAGCGGGTCGGCAGCTCGTTAGCTGACACTCCAACGAGGTGCACGAAGCTCGGTTAACACCAGAGCCAGGCAGCGTGTGCCGGGGGCGGGGTGTTAGCTTCTCCCTGTTTCTCTTGCCACCTTGCAGGGTGTGATGTTTTTCTTTCCTTGCTCTCCGATGAGTGATTTTTAGTCTGGGCAGCTGTGAGGGGCTCCTTCTGCAGTGCATTTTGAGAGAGACTGAAGTCTCCTTAAAGCAGGTAGGAGAGGTGCAGGCTGCAGAGCTGACCCCCATCCCAGAGCAGCAGTGGGTGTTGCATCAGGCTCTTCTAGAGTTAGACCCATGTGTGATTTTTATGTGATTGTAATTTGTCTCAGAGATTTGCCTGGAGTCTCCAGCCCTCTTCTGGTCGGTCCCGTAAAGCACAGCAGGGTGAGACTGCAGAAATATAGAGATATCATTGACTGTTGTACTGAGATTTAACTCAAAAGGGATGTTTTGAGTTAAATAAATAGTTTAAATATTTTTTTATAAAACATAAATAGTTTTTGCCTCTCCAGCCCCAAGTCTGAAGGAGTATTTGCACCATCCAGCCCTTGCATGGCACCGAGATGGCCCATCTCTGGATGCTGCTTGTGTTGGAGAGAGATCCCAAGCAGAGCAACCAGGAGCAGGGAGCTAACACAGAGCTGTAGGTCTGGGGGAAAGGGAATAGGAGTGAGCTGTTGAAGTGACGTGCCAAAACCCTTCTTGGGGTAACACGTTCCCGAGGCGGCGCGGCTGGAGCAGAGGGCTGACTCCTGATTGCACGAGGGAGTTTCAGGAATTCCCTGGAGAAACTGAAATGGCTGCGGAGGAGGTATAAATGCTGCCGAGCGGCAGATAAGCAAGTCTGGAGAAGCCTCGCACAGAGGCGTGCGCTGGGGAAATCGCAGCCCGTGATTTGCTCTGGTGGGGGAAGGCTCTGGGAGACTTGTCTGGATTTGGGATAACCCCGACTCACCCTCCACGAAAGAGCTGAGCCTGCCTGGAGCACACAGCTGGTGGGCAATGCCCAGGAGGCTCTGTTTGCACCCGGACTATTGTTTTATGGTATGTTTTTTTCTGCAAGGCTATTGTCCTAAAACAAAGAGCATGGGGTTTTAGGAAAGCCAGTGAGTCGCTCTGGCTCCAGAGGTGGAGGAAAAGGCCTGAGTCCTTGGGCTGGAGGAGGGAGCCGCAGGGCTCTCCCCAGACAAGTAATGGCTGGTGGCTGGGTGAGGACGTTCAAAGCAATTAAAAACAAGGGACTTTGTAATGGCACCATTTGCAGCCTTACTGCTGTGCCCAGCCTGGCTTGTGGTTAGAGCCCATCACTGAAAATATATAATTTCTTAAATTATTCCATAAGGCTGCAGGTCTGGAGGCCCCTGGACTAGTCCCAAGAGAGTTAGCCAAGGGTGATTCCAAGAGAAGCCCGGCTCTGGCTGCATCCCTGTGCCCACAGCCGCCCTGGTATGGCCATTAGGTATAAAAGCAGCTTTGCACATGCGAGTCCACTGGCCACGCATGGCTGTGGGCCAGGAGCACTGGGCTGGCTTGTTTGCCTTGGTGTATTTAAGGAATGTGGGGTTGATCTGTGACCACAGGCCTCTGGCAGGTATATATTGCTGAGGTTCAGGAGCTGCTATATATGTGTGTGCGAGTACTTATATAGGTGAATATTAATAGGAAGGCTATTATTGCACAGGGCTGTGCAATGATGTCTGAGGACATCTATAGCACTATAATGCAGGTGTGGGCACAGCCAGGTCTGTGTGCTGATGTTTCTGGCTGACAGGACAAGGCAGATATGGGACAACACATACCAGCGTGTGGGGAGTGCACCTGGGGCAATATCCAACAGCACCATTCACATCAGGGCTCGACCGAGTCAATCATGGGATGGACGCCTCTTTCCTACACGAGCTCACAGTAAAACCTGAGCCGGTGTCAGAAACTGGAGCACCATGCTGTGGGTGAACTGCAGAGCCAAATTGATTGGTATGTGAAGGGGAGCACCGTGTTCAGCGCTGGGAAGTCCAGGCTGTGTGTCTGGAGACCTCTACAGACTAATGGAAATAATCACACGTCCAGAAACGCACCCGGTTTGGTACAGGGGAGCCTTGTGTGAGAACTCCTCCTGAGAAGCTCGGTGCTGAGCTCCTCGCTGAGCGTTTCTGCCACATTGTGAGCAGCAGAAAAAGGACTTTGGGACGAACAACAAAGAGCAGGACATAGCTGATAACAGCTTAAGGAAAGGTGCAAATTCTGATGGTCGTATGACCAAACGGCTGGCAAATGCATAAGGAGGTCTGCTAATAAGTGATCTGATAATCACCAAGTGTCCCGCTAACGAAGATCCCCTGCAGTTAACCAAGCCGGCAGGTTATCAGCTCCTTTCCTACACCAGCTTCCTTCCACCCCAGACTCTGTGTCTTTTCTGTATCCCAGTGGCACATAATCAGTGTCTTTGTTTTTTTTTTCCAGCCCCCACCAAAGAGAAGGAAAGGTTACGGCATTCAGAGCTAACCACGCAGTGCTGCGTCCAGCATCTGAGATTTTAAACATATTTCCAGTCCCTTCCTCCTTGCTAAACAGACAGATGCTACGATGGCTTCTGAGCAGTGGCACCACAGGTAGAAGGCAAATAAAGGCGTACCTGTAAAACCAGTTGATTTTTGGGCACCATTTGCTAGTGAAACACACGTGCCTGCATCTTTCCCCAGCAACCTTTCTTGTTCTTGCTGAAATGCCAACAGGAAGCAAAGCCTTGAATTTTGGGAAGCGCTGAGCATCTCAGAAGTTGCTGTTACCAAAACTGGAGCAATCTAAATTCCCTCTGCTTCCTCGAGAGCTTTCCCATCTTTCCAAACCTGCAAAAAAAAAAAAAAAAAGGTGTCTTTTTGCTTTTTTTACTCTCCCCCAGGGCAGCCCTGTGGCTCCCAGTGCTACTCGGCCTGACGCAACTTTTTGCAGCAGGGGAGCAAATTCCACGGCTGCTGCTGGTGGTGGCACCAGCAGAGGCTGTGGTGGGAGCGGCAATGAGACTCAGCGTGGCCAGGACGTCACCCTGCCAGGACAGGCTGTGTGCACAGATTTGTGGCAAGCGCTTGGTTTTACGAGACAAAATAAAAGGTTACAGCAGCTTCTCCAGAGGTTGTGACTCACGCTGGTTTCTGCACCACGTGGGTGAGATGCAGCCTCTGGGCACAGAAAGGAGCCAGTATTTGTCCCACCATGGCAAGCTGGGCAAGGTCCTCTGCTATCCCACTGCGCCCCGACCTGCCCTGCGGTGCCCACGCCTTCCCCAGCCCACTGATTTCATGTGCGTAATTATGATAAACTTGGCACCATTATTTAGCTTGCAGATCACTCCTTTCCTATGTGCAGGACTGCAACGCTGCCTGCTTTTGCCCATTGCCATGGTGTGTATCTCAAAGCAGCCCCTTCTCCCCGCAGTCCCTTGCCTGGCTGGCAGGAGAAACAAGCAGGGAGGGATGATTTGGGGGGTGAAAACACAACTTTGGGTTCAGGCCATAAGTAGGGGAGACATACGGCTGGGCAGATTGAAGAGGCCAAAGTCCAGCATCCTTCAGCAGCCCAAGGAGGGATGGGTGGGATGTTCCTGGCCCTGCCACCACCACCTCGACACCTCCGCCGCTGGCTCGCGGCTCCCTTGCACGTCCCGATGCTGCCATCTGTAGCGCAGAGCTCTGCTCGGGCGCTCATCAGCACAGTACCTGGGAAGTCAGGAGCCGAGCAAGGAGACCACAGCAGAGCTCAGCTTCACATGGTTTGGTTTTCTAGGAGTCTGAACAGGCAAATCCCAGCCTAGGACTTGGCTTTTTCAGCCCCGAGAGAGGCTGTTGGCTTCTATGTCCACTGGATTGCATTTTTAATCGTCTGCCAAGGGCACCAGAGCCTGGGATAGTAGCTCTCATTCTGCTTATCTGCTGGAAATAAAATAAACACATTAGATAACATCAGCACTGCGGCCCATACAGTGAGGAGGTTGTAACCGCGAAAGCCATGGGTTCCTGTAGGACCAGCCGGGGAGCATCGCAGCCTCCCATGCATGCAGGGATGGGGCCAGCATCTGTTTTTAATGCGTTTACCCCATAAAGGGGGGGGGTACACAGCCATCCCTCCCTTCCCCAGCTCGGCTTCACCCAGTTGTATGTTAGCACATGCTGACTGTCGGTATGAAAACCCCCACCACTGAAATTCATTTCATTGCTACCCATTTCTCAGTGCCTTTCCACGACAGGAAATATTGGACAAAGGCTCCCTCACCCTGCTCCCAAATCCTTGTATTGTCCCCAGCAGAGAGGGGAAACGCGGGGCTGGGACGTGCTGAGCTCAGCACAGCAGCATCCCAAGCCCTGCCGGCCCTGGGGTGCTGTGAGGTGGAAAAGCGGCTGTGACAGAGCTGGCATCAGCTTGTTTCAGGCCAGGCTGTGACCCACAAAGAGTGAGCAAAAAGGAAAATAGGGAGAAAAAGCAATCTCTGTTGGTCAGGGTGAGGCTGAGCCCCTGTAGGAGTCACCATTTCTCTTCTGCCACCTCCCTTCTCTCTGGATCTTGCAGCGGATGGGACTCCCGGTATCTCCCCCAGCTTTGGGAGTCTCCATCCTTCCCTCATGCATTAAACACATCTGTCCCCCTAGATCAGTCTGAATGCCCGTCCGCCCCATGGTTGCTGCATGCCAGATCCGTCACGTCCCAGCTCAGGACTGCCCGGTCGCTGCTGCCTTTGTGCTGGTGGCAGCGGGGCTGGATTAGCCCCGCACGCATGAGCGGGCTGACCCCGCCGGCCGGGCAGCGGGATTTGCTGCTCCCCATCTCCCAGCCGTGTCTGACAGCCCGCTCTGAAAAGGAGACCTCAGCCCGCTGTCGCTGCTAATCCCCGCGCACATGGGCTCCTGGCCGGCAGCCCCTATATAGACCCCTCCAGCCACACACCCGGGGTGGGTCTGCGGCACAGGCAAGCAGGATGGCACTGCGGGTAAGCGCTGGGGACAGGAGCCAGCACAGCCTGGTCTGTCTGCTGGGTGACGGTGCAGGGTGAGGCGGTGGGTAAAGGCAGGTGGCACAGATGAGCGCAAGAAAGGTAGAAATCCTGAAAGACGTGGGGATGCTGCTTGTGCTGCTGCGCTATTTCAGTCCTGTCCAGGCTGTTGCAAAGCTGTGAGTTTCATGGCTTTCGATAAAGGGAACTAGGACAGATTTTTCATCTTGGTTATACCAGGGCTGGTCTGGGGTAATGCTGCCCCAATGGCAGCACTTCTGTCTTGGAGGGTTTAATCTGAGACCAAAATAGGAGCAGTGCTTTAGCAGAGGAGATCTGGCCTTTGCCATCCGTCTCCACTGGGACAGCTGGCAGCAAAGAGGGAATTGCTGTTTCCTGCATATGTGGTGTGTCTTTTGCTGGGCGTGTTGTAATGATGACAAGCTAAGGGTCAAGGCAAGGCTAACCTGGGTGCTGCCATCGCCACTCGCTGTTTGAAACCATATCACCAGCTCCATCAGCCCACTGTGCTTCACAGGGGTTTGAATGACCACGTGCAGGTTCCTAAAGCCACCCTCCAAAAGTAGCAAGGCACAAGGGTATGTGGTTGGCCAATATCGTGTTTCAGCTCCTGCCCAAGAACATGCATATCTCAAAAATGCATTGGAAAAGAGAAATCATGGCAGAGAAAGAAATGAGGGAATGAAACTGCTGAGCTATGGTGCGAGAAAGAAAGGCATGCAGCTGGCGGTGGAGATGACAAGGCTAGAGAGATTTTCCCAGTGTGAGCAATAAGTTTGGTAGAGGGAGATACTCAGAAATGAAAGATCATTAGAATACTAAAAGAAATGGGGTGAAATGGCAAGCATTTCTTATTAAAATGAGTTATTTAATAAAACTATGAATTATTCAAAAAGGAACATTTTCCAGCTCATTTTATGCAAGTTTAACCTTGGAGATAGGGAGAGCAGGTGGAACGGGGGATCAGGCAGGAGCTTGTGGGAAGAGTCACCCATGTAATAATGGATGAGAATGGGCTGGATGCCACATTACACCTATTCCTTGATCAGTCCTTGTCTTTCACACCCTGCTTCAAAGCATCACAAAGTTTTCTGCTTCAGATTTTGTATTACCCAGGCAGGGATAGGGAGCAGAGCACCTTTGTGTCCTGCCAACAATGAAGGCATTCAGGTTCTTCTTTAATTTTTGCTCCCTGATCACACCCAGCTCTTTACAAAAGACCTTGGCAGCAGCAAATCCCACCTCATCAACTGGATGTTGCAGTAACTTCATTTTGTATCAGTTTAGAGCCCCTGAGATTATTTAGGCATGAGAAAAAGGCAGGGGCAGAGAGTGTGTCTGCGTGGGAAGGGGGGAGAAAGGAGAAGACTATGAGAGGGTGAGAAAGATGGAGATGTGTAAGACGAGCAGGGCTGTGCACCTCTCCCACCTTGCCATGCTTCACTGTCACCTCCTCTCTGGCAGTTTGAGGCCTTGTACCCAGAGGGAATGTGTCCAGGCTGGAGCGTCGTGGTCAAGGGCGAGACCAGTTCAAGTACAAGCATGTAAGGACACACTCTGCTCACAGATCTCCCAGCTCATGAGAGCCAGCATCGTCACTCCACAGCCCTCCATCACGTCTTTCTCTCCCTGTCTTAGGTTTGAAATTAATTTGCTCTGTGATCCCGGAGACCAAATCGCTCTCCACTTTAACCCCCGCTTCTCCAGCTCCAGAATCATCTGCAACTCTTTCCTCGCCAACCACTGGGGGAAGGAAGAGGTTAATAACACCTTCCCCTTCGAAGCAAAGGAGCCATACCAGGTAACCCTGTGTCACCTCATGGGTGTCCTTCGGTGGGAGAGGAGTGACCCAGTCAATACTAGTGTCCTCCTCAGGGATCTAGCCCTGCCTTTCCTGCCAGCACCATTCCCAGTAACATCTCTGTTTCTGTCCACTGTTAATATTTCTGTTGTTCCCCGATTTTGCTGCCAAGTCCTGCCAGCTCAGGCACAGATATCCAGAGCCTCAGCAATAATCCCTGGATGCTGCATTTGTTTCAATTTAGGCTTTGCATTATCACCAGTTTCTGCTATCACAAAGTGAAGAGCTCAACTATTCCCTCCTTTTGCCCAAAGAGGGGGTGAACAGCATGTGTGTCGACTCTGGCAGGATTTGAAGTGGGTTGTAGACACGTGCCAAGATTCAGGCACTCACTGACACAGTGGCAGCAAGGTCCAGTGAGGGCACGTGGCCACATGGTGAACCTAACACAGTATCTCTTTCAGGTTGAAATCTACTCTGACCAGGACTATTTCCATGTTTTCATCGATGAAAACAAAATCCTGCAGTACAAACATCGGCAGAAGCAGCTTTCATCCATCAATAAGCTGCAGATTCTCAATGATATTGCCATTTCTTCAGTGGAAATCACCAAACGAGCCTTTTACTAGAGACCAGAGTTGGGACAGTCTCACAGACCATTGCCCTTAAGCTACTGATCCAGCTGGAGACCATCTCCTCTTCTTCTCCACCCAACGCATGCCATCACCGGCCAGGGAAATAGCTACACATGTCCTCATAGTGGAAGTGATGATCATTCCCATCACATGCCACAGCACTAAGGCAGCACCCAGCCACATCGCTAGCTGTAGCCCAGATCATTGAAGATCTTGTGCCCCTATAACTTACGGTGCACAATGGTATAGGTCTTATCATCTTTGCTGTTGGACAGCCTGACAGATCAGGTCTGCCTCAAGTAGTCTGGACACCTGAATGTTACCCTAGAAATTGCATTTGCCCAAGAGTAGGGTGTGAATTAGCCCTAGTCCTCAGCTGGCCGTGTGGTGAAGGATGAAATGGGTGTGAATGTTAGGGATGGAAAGAGACATTTCTTTCCAGGAGCTGGACAAAGATGCTACCGTATTTGCCAATAAAAATCAAACAAGGAAATCTCTGCTGAAACATCCCTCACTGAGCAGATTTACTGAGTTATTCATTCCCTGAAAATCTCCAGGCATAAGGTACGAACAAGGGCTGGCAACCGGGCAGGAGGACACAGGCTGAGGGTTGCTTGTTTTCAGCACTGGGAAAATACTGCCATTTTGCTTTGAGGGCTAACATGAAATGAAGGTCCTACTCAGGGTGATAAGATTCAGCTTGCAAGATATTTCCAGACATTCACCAATCGAGATGTGTTTGCTCAGCCTGAGTCCTGCCAACTCCAGGCTTTAGACAGACCCTAAGAGTGATGTAGTATGTCACAAAAGGGTAAAAGCATAGAGACACATAGAAGCACATGGTCCCTTCATCATGCACCAGAAATGCAGCTGGACTCCAAACAAAGGAATCTGAGGAAATCAAGGTCTAGAAATTACGACAAGTTCAGAATGAACAAAGTGCCATTATTCCTGTTGATAGTGTCTGGTTTTTCTCTTTACTCAACTTTCTTGTTTTCTTTTCTCTTCCATTTCACTTGTCTTTCAAAATCCAAACAGTTCACTCATCCCTTGCACCCTCTTCTCTTTTCCACCCTCTTCCTTGGAGCGCAACATATCTCAAACTCCTTGACCAGGCTACAGCAGGCTAAAAGATGTTATTTTTACTTTAATTACACACGTCATAAGCAGCATAATGTCACAGTGTTAAATCTGAACAGGAACTCACTCCAAAAATGCAATTACAGCTGCACCCAAATTGCTCCTTTGTTCCTCAGACATAAGACAGACCACATTCCTGATGCAAAAGGCAAAGATGATCCTGCCTTGCCAGCCCTTTCCATCAAGGAGAAATCACTTGGTAAGAAGTCAGCCCTGATCCACCCTTGGTTTTGGGCGAGATGTCTGAAGGTCACAGCTTTGCTCCAGCCTTTTCTCAATGCTCAAATTGGTCATTCCCAACTCTTCCCTCTATTTACAGTCTCAAGGACTTATGAGGAAGAGGTGACTGCATAGCCAACCACAACACAGGATGCCACAAAGCTGACATTTACGTGTCTGCTAAAAAGTTTATAATGTTTTTTTCAGGCCATAAAGAACACTAACTGGAAACCATCCCGTTCATGTGGCAAAGAGCACAACGGGAACACAAAAGGGTCCCAAACAGTACCTCCTCCCTCCAAAAAGGACAGAAAATATGGTTTGGAAACAGCCACGGTCTTGTTTGCAAGTCAGGAAGGTTGGAGATGGAGATACTTCCTCTGGTCTGGAATAAATCCGTCACTATGGGAACAAGACTGTTGGCTCAAATTCTGGTTGTCATGATGTAACTCAGGGGTTCAACAAACTTTACTTTTATGGCCATCCCTTCAGTAAAACAGGCACAAATAGAGACAAAATGAGGCCTGCTGGGATCTCTGTGTCATACATCTGATAATGCTGAACTGCATTTGAAAGAAAATGTTCTTTTTATTTGTGCTTCTTTGGGGGTTGATAGAGACAGATCATTTTTCACAGAGGAAAAGCGATGAAATGATTTATAAGGGTAAAACTTTGTACTTATATGGCCGCAGACTCCATCGATAGCCACTGCTGCAGAAACACACCACAATTTCATTGTTCCCCAGAAGCAAGCACAAAGGATCACGACAAACAGGGAAAAAAAATATTTCAAGTGCAAATAAAGAGATGCCACAAAAAAAAAAAAAAAATAAAAAATCAGGCAGCAGCAAAGATTGTGCCCTGACTCATGAACACATTCCCCCCAGCTTCTGATCTCACTCCATTACCATCTGCACCGAGACAGTCCAATCTCTCCTGACACATCCACAGCATTGCTGCTGGCTTCAGGATTTTATCTGCTGCCTTCTCCAGCCAAAACACTCCCAGGGGTGAAGGGGTCTTCAGAGCAAGAGATGTCTGGGGAGCTACAGAGCATCTCTGGGAGGAAGACTGCAGGGCTGGCTGTTTACAGCTGTTTTGCACAGTTTTGTGGGAAATGAGATATGCCCTCCAAGTCTGTGACCCTCATCTGCCCCTTAAGGGGAAATTCTGAAGGAAAATGAAGCGCCACAATTATGATGGTCAATTAAACTCTCAGGAGGGGGTTTGGCACATCAGACTTGTGCAGAGGCATTGCGTGCTGGTATTGAGGGGATCAAAGGGAACAAACCAATCCTTTGTCCAAATTTTAACCAGCTTTCCTATTCATGACCTGGAGTTTGAAACCGGAGAGGGAACTGATGGAGACACGCTCCTGCCCAGGGGTGTACTTTGGGGAGCTGGAGGCCTTTTGGAGGGGAAGGAGCAGAGGCAGCTGGGGGTGCAGCTCTGGGAGGGACCAGCGTTTCACAGCCCAAGCTAAAGGCCAAGGTCAGTGTTTTTGCTGGGGCCAAGTGCAGCGCAGGAGCTGGGCTGAAATGCTTCCAGAGAGCCATTACTGAGGGACAGGATCAGGACTGTCCTAGGCAGGATTTGCCTTTAAAGCAGCAGCTGCTGCCCTTAAAGCTTACACAAACTGGGGAGGGACACCCAAGAGCGAGAGGTCCCTCAAGAGGCAAAGCCAGGAAAGGTGGTGACCCCACACACAGCCTCTTCCTTTCCCACTGATTCTCCTCATTCGGGTTGGATCTGCAGAGCTCATTGCAACACTCTGCCTTGTCCCTAGATCAATGAGAGGAAAATCAGGCTCATAATCCTTCGTGCTTGAGCTGTGCCAGGACTCCCAGGGACAAGGTCCCCTCTGGCAGTGTCACAGCGCTTCAGACACCCTGAGGAGCATCTGCCGATGCATGATCAGAGAGCGCTCCTCCGTGTCGCTGACACTGCTGGCAATCATCACACACCCCAGCAGCAAGTGCCAGCAATTTCCTCACAGGCTGGTGAGCAAAGCACTCCCACACCAGGGACAGTCACATCTCATCAGCAGAGCAGCAGCCTGGAGATGTCGGACTGAGGGACACTGTCTCTGCCAGCCTTAGCAAGGGACACTCGAATATCAGACACCGGATCCTGCCTTGAGATAGGAAAGGCAGTGTGAAAAAGGGCAAGGACTTGTTGCCAACACAGTGGGAAAGACTTCTAGAAAAGCACAAAAAAGGCACAAGTCATACAGATTGCATCTGCCTCATCCTCACTTTCTGATGTGATGCCTTTTTTTTTTTTTTAACATGGCTATCCCCTAAAAATAAAAAAAAAAAAACACAAAAAAGAAAAATACTTTGATACTGGAGTTTTAGCTATGTACTCATAGCTAGAGGGCAGCTCTGATGAAGAAAGGCAGGAGGAGGGCAGCTGTTAACCTTTTACCTAACAATCCCCTTTCTCCTCCCATTTCAGTGCCCCCATCAGCATCTCCTGATGGACACCAGCCTCTCCACAGCAGAGATGTTCACCTCTCCACTGATCCTAAGCAACAGTGTTGTGGTGATCCTGGACTTGCCTCTATGGCATCTCTAATTTCACATGTCCGCCAAGGCCTCTGTTTTCCCAATGTATTGCTGCAGAAATAGCTGCTAGAAGCACAGAGCTTACCAGCAATAACTTTCTTCCTTACATCTCTGAGCCATTATCTAAGAGGCTGCTTAGCCAGCAACATGGGCTGTCAAACTCCTGAAATGCTCAGGAGTCACAGGTGTTTGCTGGCAGGACTGAGGAACACAAAGGGCAAAGGTTTGGCCTTTTTCTGAAGCGTATGAGGGGAAAAAAAAAAAACAACAAGAGGAAAGTAGGAGTAACTCAGTTCTGGCTGGGAAGAGGCAGTTTGGAGGCACCAGGCAGCCCAGATTGCAGCTGGAAAGGAGTCTCTGCTGGAAAGTAGAGGGGTGTTTCTTTTATTGCATTTAAAAAGAGCTTTATAAAGCCATTTTGACTCACAGCATCTCCATCTAGAGCCAGCTGAGGCAGGAAAGTACACCTCCCAGCCCTGATCTTGCATGCATGGTGGCAGGTACCAGCTGCAGACATTAAAGGCAGGCCAGAGAGGGATTATTTTCTCAAAGACAGGATCTGCTCTAGAGGTTGAAGAATTGGAAGCTGATGGTATCACTTTATTTGGCAGCTGTGTTATTGTACATCACTGCTGTCTAAAGAAAGGGTGGCAGAAATTAGCCTGATGCCCAAATTTGCTGGCCCTCCAGTTCTGCAGTCTGTTCAAGACCCTCTTGCCAAAGCTGGATGCAATCTATCATGTTATTCCTTCAAGCTATATGAATGTAAATGGCCAAATCTCTGATTTTACCAGAGCACAAGGCAACAGCCTACAGAGATCAGGATGCTTTCTCTGCACCGTCACACCGCTGTAAGGCTGCCTGGGTCTTATAAAGCACTTTAAAACCATAGGGATCCAAGTAAACCATAATGAGAAGTATCATAACACCCTTGTGTAGTTGAGGAAACCAAGGCACATGGAGGAAAGGAGCAGAGCAGAAAGGAGGGAGAGAACCAAGTGCTTTTGCCTCCAGCCTAGTGCTCCCACCCTGCAGCTCGTGGCGTGGCCATGTAGCCTGTGGGTAGGTTTGGCTGAGAGTTTTCCTGATCCATCAGATGTTGCCCAGAGCCTTAATGAGCTAATGAACTAACAGGCTCCTCACTGAACCCCTCCACAGCCTGCAACACAGCCCAGGTCACACATTCAAGCCAGCCCTTTGGCTTAAATGAGGGGCCAGGGCTGCTGAGCAGCTCATTAGCCCAAGGAGTTTTCCATTCATCTGCACACAGGTATCATTGCTATGGTCTTAGCTACTAATCAGCATTTTTTCTAGCTTCTTTCATGCTCTAGCCCAAACAACGATCAAAGAGCCACCAACATCCCTTCATTTTCTTCCCCTTCCTTAATACACCACCTGTCCAAAGAGAGGCTTAGCAATTGCTGTGTGATTTATTGCACAAAAAGCTTTCTAGTTTCAAAAACTGTGAGTAAGACTGAGACGCAGCTATTTCACCTTCTAACCTCCACCTTTGTGCTAAACTCCAGCTACTGTCAGCTTTCATTTCTTGAAGTTGCTCTGCACTGTGAGCACACACTGGAAGCAGAGAGAGAGACGTGGTCAGTGGCGATGAGAGGGCAGTGATTGTACTTCCAATAAATTGCCCAAGTCATTCCAGATGAGTCACTGCACAGAGAGAGGTGAGGCATCATTACTAGGGAGAAAAAGTTTGCAACTGATCCTGACAGAGTTTAACAACCTCTCAAAGCCACTGACTGCTTGGTTTTCTATGACTAGTTGTGAAGATTCCTTCTAAAAAACTACCCAAAATAAATAACAGCTCAGAGAGGGTTTTTTTCCCCCCCCCTTTATTTTGTCAAAACACTAGAGCAGGCTGCTGGAGAGCATTCAGACCCAGGATCACATCTCTCCCTGCCTCCCAGCTGATCCCCTCTTGAATCCACAGAGCAGAAATCCCAAGGATTTCCTGATTAGAAGTACAAAATACAGGAAAACTTATTTTTAAACACATAACACTTGATCACCAAGCCCTTGTTACAAATGTGGTCAAGTTCTAATTCTTATTGCAACCCGATCCCAGGAATATCTGCTTTGTGACAGCTACCCGCAAAGCATCACCATCTCCCTTTAGCCCACACCCAGGGCTAAACAATAACCAGTTGTTCTATCACCTCATCTCCTCTCCCCAACTGAGAAAGGGAATTGGGAAAAGCGGGGGGAGACTCATGGGTTGAAATTTAAACAGATTTAATAAAATAAGAAAAAGCAATAGCAATACTAATACAAAAGACACAAAATTATACTTAGCCCATAGAGTGGCAGCAAGTTCCTCCAGGGTTAGTAACCATTGAGAACAGAGGAGAAGGAGGAAGAAGAGAGCAGAGCAAGCTTTCCCATTTATAGTGAACCTGACATTAATGTTATAGAACACACCTGTGGGGCAGCTGCCCTGGCTTTCACTGCTAATGGCCTTGATCACCATCCCACAGCTGGCCACAAACTTAAACAAAACGTAACAGAAAAGTAATTCTATAAATTTTATCCCCACAAAACCAGAACAATCACCCAGGCTGAGAGCAAATCATCTTGCTCAGAAAGACAAACTCCTTCCTATTGTAGTCTCTAAAATCTTTATCTCCTCCCTGATGCTCGCAGATCTGGGCATTTCCCAGAGCCTTCCCTCACTGTGTTTCCCCTCTGCAAGCCCCTGCAGCTGGGAAGAAGCAAACAGAAGCAAATTTAAAGCCTTTGTAAGAGGCTTCCCCCAGATGGCAATCAGCTGATGGAACCGAGAAAGCTTTGTCATCTAAAAAGCCCTTTATTAGCCTGTTGCACCCGGGTATAGAGCACCAGGGAAGCAATATTGTTATGCAAATCCGGCAGCGTGCAGGTAGAAGGGCAGAGGACTGACCGCCTTAGCAGCCCCTGCTCTTGATTTATCTGCTTCCCTTCTCAGTAGCATTATGACAAACTGCTTACACCACCAGAGTTACAACAGGGTGAAACGGAGCCCCACAAACCTGACCAGACCACCAGGTTTCCTCAATTACCAAATCTGCTTGATTTGGGCTTTGCTTTCAGCCTGAGTAATTATTTCTCCCCAGGGTTGATGGTGGCTGTATTGATCAAGAGGGTGAGACCACCACACAAAACATGGACACGGAGGAAATCCCACTGCTGCTTCAACCCATCCTGGGTCACAGCTCAGGGGAGAGAAGGTGCTGGGTGCAGTCAGTGTTAGACGCTTGCTTTGTGTGTCAGCTGCCCCCCCTGCTAAGTCCTGGCTTCTCTTAGCTTCTCAAAAACGTGACTTAGTCGGTGCTCAGTATCACTTCAAAATCTTGTCTGTAAATTTGTGCAATGAATTAGGGATCCACAGCACTGATTTCTCCTTAAAAAAAACACTTTGTTGTGCAGTGCATCTCCATTTAGTGACTCTCCTTTTAATGAGACAGGGTTGAATTCACTTGGTGTGGACCTGTTTTTAAGCAGGGTCCCTGAGGGAGCACGTTCAGCCCTGCTACTTGCCTGCACTTCTGCAAAACCCAAAAGCAAGGATGTCTGAAAGACAGATTTTTCAGTCATACTAATGCCAAAATGGTGTTTCATTGTTCTGGAGTGAGTGAACATCGTATCAGACAAATTCTTCTGTACAAAATTATCTTTTTATTTCAGCCACTACATTTCCGGAGCACTCAATCTAAGAGGCTTCGAATAAAAAGGACAGAAGATAAGGAATTTGGCACGTATCTTCTTATGAAAACAGACATCAGTGAATATTCTCAGGCATAAAAATGCACACATTCTCCATTTAAAATCCTCCAAAGGACACTTGAAATAGTTTAAATGTTTCATTCTTTGATTGAGAGGGAAGAATAGTGGGAGAAGAAAGGTTTTTCACTCTCATAAAAGTAATTAAAAACAACTAACGTCAATTCCCAGACGTTTTTCTTTTGTTTTGTGATTTTATTTTCAAAGAATCTGAAGAGCACTTGGCATCTTCTGCATATTGTCTTTGACTATACGCAGCGTTGGCCTCTTATCTCCTCCTGGATTCGCAGCCGCGTCAATGCGCTGACATCAGCGAACGCCACACTGGAGCTATGCCGAGGACCTGGACCGCGGTGCCAAAAATAGCTCGTGTCCAAATACGAATAGCTGAAACCGCGGTGCCGGAGCAGTGGTGGCAGGGGACGGAGCAGCCACCAGCAGAGGGAGCGGCAAAGCCGGCTCAGAGGTCCCCCAAACCGATGGCACCCAGGATTTGGGGAGTTTTGTTGCTGGGTTAGAGATTTGTAAGAAAATGTCCCAGAAAAGGATGGACACCTATTCTTGTCCAATACGAGTTAGCGAACGGTGACGCTGTTACTCTCTCCTGATGGCAGGAGAGACCCAGAGAGCCAGGTTTCAGTACTGCTCCTGTTTCTATCAGGCATTAGAAATGCTCACGCAGACCCTCCCCCTGGGAGGGGGAAGGAGTGTGCACAGGACAGGGCAGATGCAGGGGCTCAGGGAGCCTCCCTTACCCCAAGGTCCTCCCACCTCCATGCCATCAATCAAAAAGTGTGAGAGGCAGAAGGGGTAAGTGGAAATGAAGGTGCGGTTTATGCAGTGCTTTTCAAGGGCAGTCCAACCAGCACCTCCCAGCAAAACCAGTGGGAAGCGATTTCACTGGTGCCAGTGTTCCTCTGTAACATCAAGCTGGGATGTGCTCGCAGTTCACCTAACACAAGCAGCACCCGGACAGTCCATCCCAGTAGCACCAATCCAGCCCCTGCCTGACTGAGACAAGCCTTAATTTTGTTTCATCTCTGTGAAGTGAGCAGACCCCATCACACCTATCTGCTGGGCAAGCACGGGGAGGGGGGCAAAAAGCAGCTGTGTCCTCAAAATAGGCCTTTAGGTCAAACCATGGCAGCTGAGACACCTCAGGCATGTTGGGATACACACTGGAAGAAAGCTAAGAAAGCAAAGAGCCCTTTGGTTGGGTGCCAGCCACCACACAGGGGGTCAAGGATGAGGCTCTGGTGGGACCACGCAGGGCTGTGCGTTCCCCAGGCACTGACAGGGAGTTTGTCTGAGCACTGTCCCTCTTGTACTCAGTGGGGAGAAAAGTTTAAGAAGGGAAAGCACATGAGCTGCCTTAAGCAGATGCACAATCAGAGGAATTGTTCCACCTTCACAATCTCAAGGTCCACCTGATCACCAGCACAAGCCAGAAAAGCCTCAAGAGTTTCCTGAACTTACACCAGTTCTTGGGCCTGGGACAGGTGGAGTATCACTGCGGCTGTGCGACAGCCCATGCTGCAGTGGGAGCAGGGAGGTCGTGCTGAGACAGCGATGCTAAATTTACCCCGCCCTGGGACTCTGATGAGCAGTGGGCAGAGCAGGTTTGGGCAGCCGTTGCAGGCTTGGAAGCTGTTGTGAGTTTTTCTGAGATTCTGGCAAAGCCCCAAAGTGGCTGACTCACTCCTCCTCTCGTGTCAGCTCTTCCCAGCTGTAACTCCGGTGAGACCAGTGGGTTATTTCTGATGTACCTTGCTGTACGAGCGGAGTCCAGTCCATTACTCTTGCTGGTGAAGGATGGCTCCTGTCTCCAGTGGGCTTTATTTAGCTTCTGCTCCAAAGCTGTTCCGTAAGAGGGGAACCAATGTGAAAAGGGTACAGCGTTTCTCTCTGTTGGAGATTCCCCATCTTGAGTTATTGGGTGACTTTGAACTTGTTAGAATCAATGAGTTCATTATAATCAACGCCCTTGTCCTCTCTCTCGGCTGTACACAGCATTTGTCATTTGTTGTTAGAGATGACTTGGCATTTGTGAGTTGTGTCAATGGATGCAAAAGCAGATTCATCCTAATTATATCGAACCACTGATCAACTTAATAGTCTAGTCTAGTATTTTAAGCCCTAAATGTTCCTTAGCAGTAAATCATGTGGGTTACAAGTCAAGTGCGTGGGGGAGAAAAAAAGGAAGTTAACTGCATTTATTAGCTTGAACATTTGGAAGGTAACTACCTGGACAAAATACATTCAAAGAGCCCTGGCACATTTCTTCACTCTCTTCTCTTGTATTCTGTTAATACCCTACTAAAACTGTTGACTTAAACACCTCTATTCTGTTGCTTTCCATGTGTAATGGCAGGTCTGCTTCAGGGAGGCTGGGCAGTGGCTGGCAAGGGCATGGGTGCATGGAGATTTCCAGTTGCTAGCTTCGACCCTGGCCTGTGTAGTTGTCTGTTTGCGACCGAAGTATTTGCTTGTGGAGCAGCTGTGAAATTGCAGCAGATTTTAGGTATCCATGAGAGTATCTGTGCATTTCACTGCATAGAATAATGTGTACCTTGTGCTCTGGGCAACACACGATAATTAGTTTGTAGAAGCTGTTTGTCTCTGAAGATTTGTAAGTACACATACATAAAACTATAAGGGAATAAGCAGTCACATGCTTAAAGCAAATGAATTCTAATGCAGAAGAGTTTTATACACTGATCACATTTCCTCCCTGATCGTAGTTCCATTGCTGATCTCTCATTTCATGTAAGGCTGACCAATAATATTTACTTTATTCTTTCACATAAATAGACTAAAATGGATGGAGAATTTCCCACTGAAATCAAGGGCATTTACCATTCAGTGACAAACAGCCTCCACCTGGGCTGTATTTGTTACCTTGTTCTCTCTCAGAGAAGGCAAAGAAAGAAAATACAAAATAAACACCTCAGGCAGAGGTATCAGTTCCTCGTGTCAAACATTTTCCCCTGTGATTCACTGGCATCATCTGAGTACCGCCGGTCAAAAGCTTCATTTTAGAAACCAACCTTGTTCCCCAACCAAGCCCTTCAACTTTTTCAAGTGACTTTTTTCCTTGCCTTCAGTTTAAGAGAAAAGACAAAAAGCCGTGTTTCTTTCTGGAGTGCTCCTTGCTGGAGTGGGTTCCCACCAAAACCTGCTGTGGTGTTAACCATTGGTGTACCAGCCACTCTGGAAAGCACAGAAGGAGGGTGAATTTGATGTTGGAGTAGAAGTAAGCAAGGTACTCCCAGGAGAGGACAAGGAGAGGGGAACATCAGAAAGGGTCTGACGAAGCGCATGGACGTCTCTGCCTGGCACTGTCTGGTCCCTGCCCGGTCCTGCCCTGCCCGGCCCCTGCCTAGACCATGGCCGGTCCCTACTTGGTCCTGCCCACCCTTGCCCAGTCCTGTCCAGTCCTGCCTGTTGCCCTGCCCGCTCCTGCCTGGCCCACGCGGAGCTGTCCCTTCAGCACCACCGGGAGCCCGGCGGCTGGCACGGCTCGGCACGGCTCGGCTCGGCACGGCTCGGCTCGGCATGGCTCAGCCTAGCACGGCCCAGCCCGGGCAGGCACCGGACCCAGCCAGCACTCCCGTCGGAGGGGAGGGTGGGGGGCTCCTCTGCAGAGCAGGGCAAGAAGGGGGCGTATGGGGTGTGCGAAGTGCGTGTGTGTGCACCGGGGGTGTGCAAAGGCTGAGGCGTACCTGCGTGTGCGGGGGAGCGCAAAGCGGGCGGGAGCGTGCCGAGGTGTGGGAGTGGGTGCGGGGGGTGGGTGTGCGGAGGGAGGGTGGTGTGTGTGTGTGCAGGGGAGGGAGGGGTGTGCGGGGCACCTGTAGAAAGGTGCGTGGAGCCAAGCAAGCGTTTGCAAGGGGAGTCCGCAGAGTGTGTGTGTGTGCGGGGTGGGGGGGGCTATAGACGTGCGTGTGCTGGGGGGTTGCGTGGGGCCGGGGGCGTCTGTCGGGGGTCCGCACGCAGGGCTGCGGGCGACGGGGCGGGAGTGTGTGTGCGCGGGGGGGCTGTAGGACGGGTCTGTGAAGGGGCTGTGGGTGCGTGCGGGACCGCGTGCGTGTGCGGCGCCCTGCGGGTGCGGGTGCGCGGGTGGCAGCCGCGCGCGCAGGGTGGGCGCCGGGGTGGCCGTGCGGGGCGCGGGGGTGCCAGCGGGACCGGCGCTGCGGGCACACGGCAGACCCGCCGCCGGAGCCGCCCGCGGGAGGAGCCCGGCCCGGCGCTGCCCGCTCTCCGCCCGGTGAGTGCCGCCGCACCGGGGAACAGGTGAGCGGGGAGCGGGGGGAACCGGGGGTTTGGGGGCAGCCCGGCAGCGGCGTCCGGCAGCGCGGCCGCGGGACACGCAACTTTCCCGGGAGGGAGAGAGGGGAGTCGCAGCGGGTCGCGGACGGGGCTGCTCTCCCGGGGTGCGGGGGGGACCGTGGTCCCTTTCCCCCCGTCTCCCCGCGGTCGGGCACGGAGCTCCCCGCCGGCCCCGCCGCCCCTGCCCGCGCCGGTGCCCGCGGAGCCGCGCCGCGCTGCCCAGCCCGCCCTCCCCAGCGCTCACGGCCGCCTCTCA
This sequence comes from Nyctibius grandis, assembly GCF_013368605.1. NCBI lineage: Eukaryota > Metazoa > Chordata > Aves > Nyctibiiformes > Nyctibiidae > Nyctibius > Nyctibius grandis. The sequence continues at coordinate 94,884,412 of NC_090695.1, read as the reverse complement.
AGAAAGTTGCCGAGAAGCCATTTCTGACCCAGCACCTTCCCCGAGAAGGGAAAACATGGCCAGGAGCCCGCGCTCACCCCTTCTCTCTGCACCCTCTTTTGCAGGCGCGGCTGGTCCCAGCTAAACATGCCAGGAGCGCCCAGGGGAGCGCGGCAGGCTCTGCCCCGTTAGCCCGCGGTGCTCGGGGCGGGGGCTCAGCCATGAATTCCTCCCCCCTTGGCCCCGGGGCCCCCCTCGGCCCTCTGCAGCTCTGGCAGGAGGAGAACCAGACCCAAGGCGGGCTCTGGAACAGGAGCCAGGAGCTGGGCTGGGAAGAGCTGGAGAAGATGCTCTTCCTCTTCGCGAAGGAGCCCGTCACCATCAGCCTCACGGCAATGTACCTGGTGTCCTTTGTGGTGGGCTTCGTGGGCAACATCATGTCCATCAAGGTGCTCACTCAGAAGCGCCGGAGTCGGGTGTCCAGCCTGAGTGCCACCCGCAGCCTCCTCATCAACCTGGCAGTGTGTGACCTCATGGTGGTGTGCGTCTGCATGCCCATCACCGTGGGCAACCTCATCTATAAAGCCTGGGTGTACGGGGACTTCCTCTGCCGTGCGGTGCCCTTCATCCAGGCTGTTTCTGTCTCTGCCAGCGTCCTCAGCCTGACCGTCATCAGTGTGAACAGGTACTACAGCGTGCACAACCCACTCAACGCCCGGTCTTTCTTCACCCAGAAAAGGATCCTCAGCACCATCCTGGTGGTGTGGTTGTTGTCCTCAGGGATATGCATGCCCCTCATCTTCATGAACAAACGGGATGAGATTGGGGTGGTGGAAGGCTTGCCTCTGGTGTTTTCCATCTGCAGGGAGATTTGGCCTCAGGAGAGGCTCAAGCAAGCCTACAACTTTCTGCTCTTCTGTGCCCTCTACTGTCTGCCGGTCCTGTTCAACATGGTCATCTGCTTCCTCACCGTGCGCCGGCTGTGGAGCCGCAGCAGCCAGCTGAAGGAGAGCACTGCCCTGAACAGATCTCTGCCAGCCTCCAGGCTGAAGATCAGGAAGAAGGTAGCGCAGATGGTGGTGGCCCTGGTCCTGCTGTTCGCAATCTCCTGGCTGCCCGTCTACCTGATGGACATCTGGATTGATTTCAACATCCCCAAATCTTTGCAGGATGTGACTCCTTCTCCTTGGATCCTGCAGCTCAGACCTTTTGCCCAGTGGCTTGGCCTCACCAATTCCAGCCTCAACCCTATATGCTATTGCTTTGTTGGGAACCTCTACAGGTCAGCCAAGGAAATGAAGAGTAAATACCACCAAAGAATGGTATCTCTCTTTAACTTCTCTCTGTCTGAAGGGACAACTCGTTCCTCAGTCCCAGAGCTGCTCTCTTACCGGAGTTCAAGGGAGCCTTCGAGGAAAGGACCTTCCATCACCCCTGCCATGGGACGTCATGGCCATAAGAACAAGTGTGGATGCTTGAACTCCTGTCAGCATCCACCTCTGAACACTGTCTCCAGTGAGAACACTTCCTTGTAATTCTGCTCAGGAAGTCCACCTCATACCCTCACCTGCATTTAATGACTTTTTAGAGGTCTTTCTGAACCAGGTATTTTAATGATGGAAAAAAACTTTCTTCTAATCACTCCCACCACCAGTTCAGAAATACTGAGACAGGGAAAGAAGCAAATAATGAGAGGAAAAGATGATGTATTTTAACTCAGATCAAGTTTTAGGACAAAAGACTTTTACTGGGGACAGCTAGATGTGTAGCCTGTTGCCCAGTCAACAGTCACATAATGAGATAGATCAACTTCCCAACAAGTGGGCTCTCCATGCAGCTCCATCTCTGGATGCAGATATGTCATTTGGATACAGCAACAATTTGACTGCTTGCTGCTGCTCACCCTGTGCTGACAAAGAGCGGCGCGAAGAGGCACCCTCTGCTCCAAATCCGTCAGTTGTAGTTGCAAGCAGTGAAGAAATGCTAGAAACAGCATCATTAAAAGTAATAGCACTGGAGAATTTCACACACTTTAGCACTCGAGATTTCATTGTCTGATTATATTGTTTCACTCCTCCATGCAAATAAATTCTCCTGATGTGAAGAGACAGTACCAGAAGCATTAAAGCAACCACCACCACTCCACATTTGGGAATTCAGGAGGGATAACATGGCCTCGGACATGATTTAGGAAATGCAATAGGAAATATTCTTTGGGCATCAGCTCTCTTTCTTACAGCTATGTTCCTGTGAGTGGAGTGGAAAGAACCGGGTGTCTATTAACATGATATGCACTTGAAAAACCAGCTCCTGTTCAGCTGTGTCTGTACCAAACAAAGTCAATGGCATGTGAAAATAAAAATAGAACGGGGTTTATAGCTAATGAAATCAGAATCAACTAATGCAATGCTATTTGTCTGGGAAGGAGGTAATCAAAGTGCCTGCCTTTCCTGAGGATCAGAAGTAGGTTAAAACCTATTTCTTCCCTCATCTCCTTTAAAGGAGGCTTTGATAAATAAATTGTATATTTTTATTATGTTAGCATTGAAAGGCCCCACTAAAGCTTGAGAATTCTATTGCGCTGAGCATTGCATCTGTATTCATAAGGAAAGGAACCCTTTCTCCCAAAGAGCTCAGAGTGAAAATACATCAGACCAGACAACAAGTGGGAGAGAAAAAAAAATACAACAAAGGCTCAAGAGGCTGGAATGAAACCAGAGATCAGCCCCTTCCCTGTGCGTGCCCAGCGCTAAGTGTGAGGGGATGCACACCGTCTGCTGATGCCAGAAGAGCTTGAGCCCCAGCTACTTGTGTACCAGAGCCCAGCACAGCAGGGCTCTCCTCTTACCAAGCCCCAGAATGAAGGCAGGAGCCTTCCTGGAGAGGATTTTGCATTTAATGGAACTCAGACTTTTGATGACCAGAGGCTTTTTTTTTGTTGCTGAACAAGGGAATGATGTTCTGGGAAATCTAAATTTCAAGTACTATTCTGCCTTCTAGGGAGCCTTTTGCTCACAAAAAATAGAGACAAAAAATAGCCATTTAACCCAACAGGATTCCCACCTTTGTAATGATCACCCAGTAACATTTTGTGATACTAATGGTCTGCCTGGAAAACAAAAGATTCCTCCTTAACAGACAGTGCCATCCACAATTTGTATTCTCTTTTTGTGTGAACGAGAAAGAAATTACAACTACCCAGATTTACTTTGGGTGAGAAATGGCTTCTATGTGTGCTGGGAGATGAGAACATCTGCATTTTTGCAGGTGATACAGGAGTGTACTGCTTGATCTTTCAGTAGCTGTGGAGAAATGCCTATGAAGATTTTATTTCCTCTTTCAAGGCATATTTTCAGGGCTGGAAAAATGCACCAGGCTGAGGAGCATTAAACACTTGCTCCGAGTGCTCACTGACTCCAGGTCCTGGAAACAGATGTCCTCCACCCCCAGACCAGATGTGACACAATACTGAAACTTCCCTGTGTTGCCCTGACCAATGTATTTATTCCTGCCCTGAATAAACCACAAAGGACGGACCATGGAGATGCCAGACCAGCTCTGTCCCACTTGGTGGCCCAGCTCTGAAAATGACCAGGATCAAATGATACAAGCAAAGGTGCAAGAAATCCACATTTTAAAGTATCTCAGAGGAGAATTTTTTTTTTCTCAGCTGATGAGCTGTTGCCTGGGTCCTACCCTGAAAGCCTCCATACCCTCCATGGACTCAGAAATACCAGGGACTGTGTGTTCTCCCGAACGTGCCTGTGCCTTCCCACCCTGATGCAGACGCCCATGCCTTTCTCCAGCCCCACAGCGCTCCTGACCTCCAAGATACACTGGGCAAGGTGATCTCCTCTTCACACTTTTAAATGTATTTTCCAGTTTCATTCAGTGTTCCTGTTTTCCTATAATAAAGTTGAATTGCTCACTTTAACTCCTCTTTTGTCTCCTTTGGTCGCTTTCTTCCTATCCCCCACACTCCAACCGCTCCTCCACTGTTTCTACAGCGAAATCTCCCCCTGCCTCTCACCATTATCACTCTTTGCCTGCAAATTCCCCTCACTCTAAAGACTCATTCATCTCTTCACTCTTTTGATGAAAAATCCCTCCCTGCCCTGCTGATTTGAAGGGCTCCTTTTGTGCTGCAGACACCTGTTTGCTATGGAGAACGCTGATTTATTTTGCATGGCTTACCCAACGGCTGCCAGGGAGTAATGAATTTTGGTCACTATCACCCAAGGGTAAACGAGAAGCAGTGACGTCAATGTGAAAGCCACACAGCATCCCATGAGCCACCCGGGCTCTGGCAGTGATTTTATTAACCTGAACAGGTCTGTGTGATGCAGCAGTGCCTGCATGACTCACGCTGGCTCCGAGTGAGGTGAAACCTCGGCGTTTGGGAAAGTGGCTTTTTTCCCCTCCTGTCTGATAAAAGATCTCTTTATATTTAGGGCTGAGAAGACATCCAGGCCACACAAGCTCCTTGTTTCAGATGGCAGGCTCTTTGATAGGCATTTAAGGGTCTCCTGGCCCTTCGAGGAATCAGGAGCAGACAGCTCTGACTGGTGAACACAGATGGTTTCCTCAAAGGAGCTCAAGCTGAACATCTCACACTCAGTGTGTGGTTGAAAAAACATGTTTCTCTCTAAATGTGCCCAAGCAGACTGGAAATGTGAATTTTAGATGTCTTGAGGACAATGTTTTCCCTTGGCAATGCTGCTAATGCATCTCAGTCCCAGTCTTCCCTCTACAGGTCCTTCTTCTCTGCTTTGCCATTTGAATCAATACAGGCATTTTACCACATACCAAAATAGGATGTTTAAAACAGCTTTACTTGAATCCCTTTGATGCCATAAGCACTTATAGAGAGTTGCTGTTCGGTAACTCTCTCTGGGAATATCCCATGATCTGTTCTTGCACTGTCAGTATTGTCTCAAAGATGCTACAGGTTTGTTTTCTGCCTGTGAACCACTGGAGAGATGAATAAAGAGAGAATCTTTCGTATGAGGTATCATGGAGGTACATACAATCACAACTGGTACATAGTCCTCGTATGGAGAACAATGAATCACTGTTTCTTATAATAAAATACTCAGGGGAAGCCAGTGAAATGATTAGACAGCGTGTGTAAGGGCAAGGCAGCACCTTTTCTCACGCCGCAAGCAGCAGCTGAGCTCACGGGCAGAGGAGGTGACGAGGGCTGAAAACAATAAAAAGGGTTCAAGAGGAGACTGGACAGTTCACAGCAGAAAGGGCCATCAAGGGCTATTAAAAACAGTGATGCAACTTCTGGCTTAGAGGGCATTGGGTATATCACCTACGATTTTCACTCTCACTCCTTCCCAGGACATGCACTACCGGCCACCACTGGGAGCAGGATGCTGGGCTGAGCATCAGTCGGTCTATTTGGTACCCTTGTTCTTATGTCCCTATGCAAAAAAAAAAAAGCACCAGATTAGTCTGAGTCCTGTTCTAAAGAGTAGCGGGGAGAGCAGGGGATGATTTCAGACCTGGCATAATTTGATCAACAGTAAGACTTTGCAGGACACAGTAATTTGGATGTAGGACACATTAATGCTGACACAGCGCAGGCTGAGAAATGCTCCCTCAGTCCCTTGCAGAGCGAGAGCTGAGCAGTTGCAGCGGATGGTACACGGTGCCCACTCCAGTGCAACACCACAGAAATAACGGATCCTTCCCTCTTCTAACATTTATCAGCCCTCTCAGTGGGTCAGCACCTTCACGGCAACAACCCTGAGAACCCCAGAAAGAAGAACGTCCTCCAAAGGGAAACTCCTGCCTGTTGGTATTTTACATGTTAGACTTATTGATGCTGGGATCCAAACAGAGATGGAAGCTGGCTGGTGAGTTATCTGCAACATCAGCAGCCCCCATTATGGTTCCCGTGTCTTCTCCCACACACCCCCCACCACAGAAAATCCCATACACAAACACTTGAGCTCTCCTGACTTGAAATACCTAAACGAACAGGGAGAGCACAGGAGTTGCCTGGGTTTCCAGCGCACTGTGATGACCCTGTTGTAAAGAACCAGAGAACTATCAATCAGTGTGAATTTTCTAGGAAAAATCAACGCAGCTCAGTTTACCTTTGTGGTTATTTTCAGCACGAAAATAAACCACTGGACACTGCTAGAAGAACAAATAAAAGAGCAGCTATGAGCAGGTACCACCAGAGAGATCACTGGAGCCCTCTGGAAAAGAGTCAGCCTCCAGGCAAGTACTGCTCGCCTGGCACATATGGAGATCGTATAAGACTTACCCAAACTTTCCGGGAATGACTGACTACTGCTTAGGTAGGCCCCAGGGGCACAGGAATTGCAGTAGTTGCTTTCTCTGCCTGCTAAAAATCTTTAGGCAAAGTCCCAGGACTCAGAGCTGACACAGTGCAGCTGTGAAGTTAATGCAGAGTCATGCAACTGCCTACCCCCAGGTTTCCCTGCCAGCCCATGATGGAGGCTCCTGGCTGCCCTGATTGAGGGATTTTTTTCATTCTTAGCTTGAATCAACCCAGAAAAACCTGGTCTGGGGTGGTGGAGGAGCCACGCTAGGGTAAGTGCCTGATGGGGAGAGGGAAGGATGCTGCTCTCCACCTTACAAGGGTACCAGCTCCCTAAAGGCTGTGAGGCAGTCCTGTAATTTAATTATTTCATTAATATTTTATTCAAATACTAATTTTAAACTATTTCAGCAATAAAGATTGATTCAGCACTTGCAGAAAACATTTAAGTGAGGAATCTACACCAGTCTTCCTGTTTGATGTCTCTTGCTGATTGCAAGAAACCCCCTGAAGAAATCAATGCCTGGAGCATACCAGTAAAGAGCTGGCTCAGGACTGCCAGAGCAGGGGGCACTGGTTACCTTGTGATTATCCTCACTGCATGGGGAAGGGAAGTCTCATGGAGCTGCAATGTGACCTTTGATTTTAAATGTTTTCTATGCTCAACCTTTTCCCTCTTACCTCATTGCACCCTAAGACAGCTGGTTTATGTTGCAAACGGGGGGGGGGAATTATCCACAGAGACTTTATTTTTAAAAATACATATGAAATATTTCTGCACCTGAAAGATCCAGGAATTAACAGCTTGTCCCCATATGCCTTACTCCTGTCTCTGTGAGTTTTTATGATAACAAACAGATACTGTGGAGCACAAAATGCTGTGTGCACTATAGGATAAAATCACCAAACTTTAATCATTCCGTAATCAGGCAGGTGTTCCCCAGCCGCAGCACTCCACCAGGCTCTCCAGGTCCAACGCCAGGAAGCGAGCAGTCAGCACCGCTGATGACCAGGCGCTCGCTGTCCCCTGTGCCTGGCAGCGTGGCCTCCCCTACCCCTGCAGGAGGTGGCTTCTGGGTGCCTGGCCAAGCTGAGTCTCTCAGCTCCTCACCTCCAAACGCTGAGGACAACATCCTCAAGCAGAGCCACCCAGGAGGATTGCCAGGCTGGCTCCCCTGCTCCATGAAACAGGCTTGGCCACAGCCTGGAGATCTGTTGCACTTGGCTGGTGCAGGCTGGGGAGATTGAACTCCTCTCGTTTCTAATCACCGCAGCGAGGCTGAGCTTGCAGAGAGCGGCTGTGAGGACCTGTCGAGCACGAACCACCGATGCTCCAGCATCTCTGGGTGCCTGCACGGCCGTGCTGCTGCCCCAGGTGCTGCACAGTCTTTTCCTTTCTTCATTTGCCACTTGAGGTGTTTTCAGTCAACCCTCGCTTTGCTCTTCTCAGACGTTCACCATGAATTAAAAAGCTGTATGAATGAGTCTTTAGGCAGATGTATCCCATTACCAGGTGCTCACAAGTCATGAGCTGTTGTTTCTCAGTGTGAGGAAGGAAAACATAGCAAAACATTCAGGAAACAAGCTAAAGAATAAAAAGGGGAATGAAAGAAAATCCAGACAGTGAAATAAAACAATCTTAAGGCAACTACCTGGGAAGAAATAGAGCTGCCAAGGATATTAAAGCTCTCACACACCTGCTAATCTCTTCTGATAAAGGTCTGACTGGCTAAACTAATAACACTATTAAGTCTGCAGTAATCATTACCAGAGGCAGCCCAAGGACCTCACAAAGCCACGTGTCTGGAGGAAGACAGGCATAAACATGCACAGCCAGCAGCAGGTAAGTGGTACCTGCCCCTGAGACGCCAGTGTAATGGCTGAGTGGCTGGGAGTCGGTAACTCCCTAATTGCCTCCCTCGGCTGAGAACTGAACCTGGATTTCCTAAGGCTCCATCCAGCACTTCTGCCTTTTCAGACTGTTCTTCTGGGCTCTGGGTGGCACAGGAGAAAACAAGAAGTTCCGACGCAGCCTCACAGTACGGATCAGTATTCAGAGTGGGCTGACTCATAAAATCTCCACAAAGGCTGGGATGTTCTCCTTCAAAAGCTAACGACGTAGCACGGACTCTGGCAGAAACGCATCAAGAAAAGGATATGTAATAGTAAAAGTATCAAAAATCCTCCTCCTAAATCCTTGTGGCAGGGGCTAAGCTGCAGTCTGCTCCTCTGTAAGCAGGAGGAGAAACAGGCTAGGGTGGGACGAGCAGCCCCGCGAGGTCCACATGGTGACCCTGGCACATTGGGGAGGAGGTGCAGAGGTGCATCCATGCAGCAACACGAAAGGATGATCAAGAGTTTGTGCAAAAACATTTTTGATGCCATCGCTCCAGCACAGTCCTGAATGCGCGGCGAGACGGTGGGGATGGTGCCTGGCCTGTGGCAGAAGAGTGTGCACAGGTTATCTGCTGCCTGAAAACATGCAGGTCCCGCTTCTCTTTCTTCCCCTCTCCACCACTGTTGACTTCGGCAGAGCTGCTTCTGATTTATACCAGCAGGAGATTGGAGTGAAGCCCACAGTGAATAAAATACTGTCAAGGTGAGGCTGCTGTCACATCAGCTGCTGTAATTCTGTTGACTTAATGGATCTACTCCTAATTTACAAGTCAGAGCTGGATCCAGCACCAGAGGATGAATACAAAGGTGTCATTTTTATATAGTCGAATTTATATCTGAAATAAATACCACATTAGAACTTTCCAAGAGGTCTGAGCTGCAACATATTCATTTTTCTCCCTGCAGAAAGGTGAAATTCTCACTAATGTTTTTAGGTTCCCTTCAGGTCTCAAGGTTGGATATTTTTCAGCCACCTGCTTGTTCCATATGGACCCTCAGGGGCCAAAATGGGCAACTGTATCCTCCAGGAAGACTCCAGCAATTTGCTGCGTGGGGTATTAAGCCCCTTCCTGAGGCTGCCATTTGCTGGGAACAACGCAGCAGCCTGATGATGTGCAGCCTCTTGCAGTGAAAATTAATATAATGAAGAATAAATAGGTTTACACCTACATAGGTATACTTCATAAATAAGGAATATTTACACATAATTCCCAGCCAATAATGGTGTAGGCATATCAAGTTCAAAACACCCCGATCCCTCAAAAAAACAGTGAATATCTGTGTGACCACAGGCTGTGAACGGAAATTCATGGTTTAACCAATATCACGTCACACAGGACCAACCACGGGACAGTGAAATGGATCTACATGGACACACATCCCAGAAGAAAAACACATCCACAGCAGCCGCATGTCCGCATCTGCAAGCACAGTGCGGGAAGACTGCGTAGGGTGGGAAAGTCTTTGCTCTCAAGTAAAATCACAAAATAGTCCTCTTAATCTCATCTCCCTAATTCCCTTCCTGAAGTCCAGGCAGGACAGCCCAGAAGCCAGAACGTTGCCAGAATTGTCATGGAAACAGCAAAGCTTTTCTGCGAGGCACGGTGCCAGAACTGGAAGCCAGAACTCCTAGCAACAGCACACAACTCTTTGGCGAGTCTTTTGCTCGGGAAACATCCAGCAAAAAGTGAAACTTGGGAAGATGGGGAGCGGTGATGGGTGCAGGGGTCTGGGTGGTGGTAACAGAGCAGCTCCCCTTCCTCCATGCCCACTGCCAAGGGAAGCTGAGAGACACCACCAGGACACAGGGAAAGCTCCTCGCTCCAGGTTCAGTTGGCTGCAAGGGTACAACGCAACCGGACAGCAAGACATTACATGTCTTATCTGCAAACTTGAAGCTGTTAAACAAAGCACTAAACCAGACAGGCAACCAGAGGCATTCCCTGCTGCCTGCTCTTGTAGCACGGAAGTATGGCCAATAAGCTATAGGCTCTTCTCACGTCTGCAATTGGAAGTGACTGGAGGAAATCCTCAGGGCATGGCACTTTCTGATGAAGGTCCATATCCTGCCCGGTTGGAGCAGAGATGTGCTTGCTGGTGAGAAGGACTCAAAAGGAGTGAGAAAGAGAAAAGTAGTGTTTCACTTTTGCTGATAAGCCCGAGCGTGTTTGGTCAAGCAGCCTTTGCCCATGGGAAATGTTTTGATAGATTACTGTTGGGGATTTTTTTCCCCCAAGTCCTTTCTCAACTATGAGAAAAGTTAAGCACTATTTTTTATTCCTTGGCATGCTGTGCTGGAATAAGAGAAATCTGCAAATAAAGGGGTGAGACGATGGAGTGTGACCCTGAACAAAGAGCTGCACACATACAGAGCTGAAAGCAGCTTAGATTGTAAAGCAGCAAGAAAGAACGTAAATGAAGTACCCTTTGGTGAGCACACGTCTGTACCTCCTCTGCTAGGAGGAGCTGCTCCAAGAACCAGAGAGCCAACATGGGGACTATATGAATTTGTCTTATCCTACATGCCTCTCCCCTTAGTACATGATGGTCTACTACCCAGGGGAAGGGAAGGACAACCGGCTTTGGCAGTCCCTGCTGTCCTTTCCATGGCCCCCTCAAATGGAAAATGCCAAGCGACTCTCCCCATGCCTCCCTCGTACCACTGCACGAGCTGGGACTTGACTTCCCTCAGTCCTGCCATCCCCAAGGAGATGCTGGAAGCCTGGTCCCGCAAGCTCCACAGCCCAAGGCTTCGGTCCAGGAAAGGACAGGCTGGAGCCATATAGACTCCATTGTGAGGACTGGGTCCTCAAAGGAAATGCTATCTGCATACATTTGAAAGCACGGTTATTTAATTTGTCCTTTCTTTGCTCCTATTTTTATTGCTAGCCATTTGAATTATACAAATGAGGTTTTGTCTTGTCCCCAGAGAGTCAATGCATTAAACAAAACATTAAAATATACTCATAATCACGGAAACTCTCTCATATATATTTATCATCTCTGAATTACTGGCATTAATGCAGAAGTGGTTTCTACACGCTTATCTCCTCACTGCTTCTATATCCAAAATATACAGCACACAAAAGATAAACACATTGAAACTACCCATCCATTAACACATCTTCCATCCAGAAACAAATGCAAGGAACAGATTTACAAGGAAAAGCCACTGAAGGAGACAAACACAATTACAGTGATGTGTCTCCACCACTGTCTGATTATTAAGGATGACAATAAGAGAATTAAGCGTCATCCCAAAGACTCTGGCTACTTGGGGGCTGTTTCCAACTTGAGAAGTGTTAAGCAGAGAAAAAGAGCAAGGCAGAAAACCCAGAGTGACCCAGGGCAAACAGGCTGGCTTCTTACCTGCGTGTAGTACAGGAGCCCCCCAGAAATACCAGGGGGACAACCAGTAAAGAAGGCAGGAGTTAGCCCGTGGTTTCAATGGTTGCACCCAAAATACCTTCCACTTTCAGAGAGAAACAAGACACCAAGAGCAGCCCTTAGCAATGCCTTGCAGGAGACGGGGGTAGGAAAGGATGAAGGTGCTCAGTGCTTCTCAGCACCAGCAGACAGAGCAGCCACTACCCGCTCCAGCCCCTCCATCACTCTCGAGCTCCTGAAGATGTGCTCAGCCCCATCTCGGCCACAGTTTGGTGCTGTTTTCACAGACCAAGCCATGCCCTGGCAAGATGCCAGCATCCAGCTGCCTCCCTGAGAGCTGCGAGATGGTTGCAGACTGTCCCCCAGCCTCCAGCAGCTGTGGAGCCCGTGGGATCTCCCTCTAAACAATCACCAAAGCGATGGAAAATGACCTCTACTACACGCAAGTCTTCCTCCCTTCTCATATTCCCCTTCCCTTTCTGTTTTTCCTGGGGAGGTATTGCTGCAGCTTTATCCCAGGGTGGGAAGAGCCAGGCCTGGTGTATCTAATCGTGAAGGCAGACTCTTCCTTGTGCCCCAAGGACCAAAACACAGACAAAACCCCTCCAACACACACCGCTCAGCTGGGGCATCTTTACAAGCCCATGAACAGCCCCAACACTGTACAGCTTTCCTCCTAAGGTCTTTGAATTCGAAGGCAGGAGTTGCTCTCCAGCACACCAGCTCGATAATCTGACTTATTAAAAAGCGCTCAGCCCCCAGTTTCCATCGTGTACTGATGCTTTGTGCCGCCGAAGCGCTGGTTTGTAGGTGGCCAGCTGTCTGCTTGATTTGTGAGCACCCCCGCACCGCTCACAAATTCAATCAACCGCCCTTGTGGGAATCACTCCCACAGTCGCACAAAATCCGAGGGACGTTAGGGGGAATGGCCAGTCACGAAGAGCTGACCTTCAGCATCAATAACTAATGTTGCTAAAGCTGACTCCTTAGGCATTACTGAGACTGACTGCTGCTCCCCGTAAGATATATTGATGACAAGTACACCTTGAGTGTGTTTTAGCAATAAGTTACTGTAGGTACCTCTCGGTTTCTTCCATCAAAAAGTAATCACCCTCCTCCCTTCCCCATGGCAACCAGGGTTCAGTAATCACCTCATCACCTCTTACAAATTGAGGCTGAAATACATGTTCCCAAAGACTGAAAGCTCCAGTCTTTATTAAACTGCAAATATTTGTTACTGGCTCAGACAAAGCATCTTCCAGCCTGCACGTGGATAAATGTTCCCTTCTCCGATTTGAAGTATGGTGGGATGGGAAGGGCAGAGAAGGTAAATATTTAAACAGCCTGCTAGAGGAAAGCCATGCTTTGAGACCCAGAAAACCAAATGCTCCACAGGTGAAACTTCCAACAAAAAAGCGAACAAAGGATCATGAATGAAGTATTGCATTTTGGCCACAGGGAAGCCTTCACTCATGTCTTTTTGTCTGCCTTTTGCAGACAAGTCGACAGCCTGAATTATCAAAGCATTTGTGCTACACAGAAGGTATTCTCATTTGGGGGCTGATGCAGCAGAAGACATCTAAGCCAGAAATGGAGGTCACCATTTGTTTCTTTGCTGTCAGCTCTGGTTACAAGAAATTAGCTACTATGACTTCCAGCCTGGCCAGAGGTAAAACTGACAGTGGATCTCTCAGCGCTTGCAAACATGCTGCCAAGGAGTCTGAAAACAGAGAGCTAAGACTCACCTCAAGACGTGACTGAGGATGCTGAGCACCCACTTGCATCATTTCTTCTCCAGAACCACTTGCTTCATAGGGTTTTTCTAACACTAGATTCTGGCCCAATACAAAACCCGAGCACTGCCTTTTACTCAAAAAACATGAAAATCCAGGGAAATTATACAAATTCAAATATGAATGATCCAATTTGCTTTTTCTAAATATTTGTACTGTAAAAATTATGCTAAATAGATGGCATGAGGAAAATAGGGAAAATTTAAAGGTATAAATGCCTTCTGGGGTAACATTCAAGACTTGGGGGGAAAAGCTCTTTATAGAGGGGGAAGGAAAGAATTCTGCTGGATAGCAACACATGTGCAGTCCTTGAAAGAAACATAAAAAGCCTCCGATAAGAAACTGCTCAAACAAATGCTCTACATGGTGGCACCATCTACTGGGTGTCAACAGAAACAGCTGAGAAATGGAGGAGGTGAAATCGGAGTCCTTTGTTGTGACTCACAGACACAAGAGAACGACGTCTCGGGAAATGCAGAACAGGGTCAGGCTGTAACATGGGACTGTTGAAGCGCAGGATGCACAAAAGCATCTGCACAATCCAGAAGAGCTACTGGCTCCGTCTCGCAGAGTCTTCCCTACCATCATGCAAATGGGTGAGAGACTCTCCCCCACAGGCTCGCTCTTTCTGTAGTCTTCAAAGAAAATAACAAAGGAGGGTACATGTATTCTCTTTCTGGTGAGAACACATGAACCACATACTAGCTTTTAACTAGGAAACACTATGTGCACATTTCTCCTCCTACATCCAAGAAATATGAAACTAAGAGAACATCCAACAGAAATGTTAAGTAACTGCTTTTGAACTAGCTCTCTTTTAATCCAGACAGTGGAAAGGACGTGGAGCCAATTCAGAAGGAGGATTTAAATTAAAGCATACAGTATACACAATGCCTTCATAAAAGCCTCCCTGCTGGACTCACCCTCAGTCGACGTGTTTGGCTTCCAACCTGCCTAATCCTTGTGCTTTTTGGTGGCTCCAGGCCTCATCTTTGGCATGCATGAAAGCACCCAGCCCCTCTGCCATGTCATGGAGGTGGCCTCCCATGCCCTTGCTGCCCCACATCCCCAAGATCAGCATGGATTTCCAACAGAAGTCCTCCTCCCAAGCCCTGATCTCCCAGGAACTCCAGCTCTGCAGGTCATGGAGCTCACCTCTGCCCTCTTCAAAGGCAGCTTCCTTCAACAGGAGCAGACCTCACAGTATTCTTACAAAGAATGCACATCCTTAATCTTTTCCTTCCAGGTTCCAGAAACTATATAAAGATTTCCCAAACACTCACACCTTGCTCAAAGAGAATTACATACTGTGCTAGTCACTGAGTAAGATAAAGTTATAAGCAATTATAACAAGAAGATGCCGGTTTGGTATTGTCGTCTGTTAAATTGCTTGACATTAATCCAAGTTTTTCACAAGACTGCTTTCAGGTATATGCCTGGAACATTTGGTATCTGGATTTAATCTCCACCGTCACAGATTCTGTGGCTCTTGAAGAAGTAATAAACTTCTCCATGACGTAATTGGTCCAGAGATCTTTAAGATGATATGAAATGAATAGAAAGAAATGTGTTTTCCTAGGTCTGCTCCTGCAATGCCATACCTCGTTAGACCTACTGAGAAGCTATTAGTACTTTTATGACTGAGGTCTCCATGACGGTTGGGCATGTCACTGTGCCCTAGAGACACTCCAGTGTCCTGAGAGTGAATTCTGGGATATCTGAAATGGTGGTTCATTGTATTTTGTCTTGTTACAGCACTGTAGGAGACAGCCCAGGATTTCCAGTCCACCCCTGAATTGCACCATGCCGCCATTCTGTAAGCAACTCGATTTAAAAAGTCAAGTCAAATTAAAAATCAGCTTGAAAAGAATCCAGCATTAAAATTACTGAGTCTCTGGACTGTACAAAGAAAGGCCATTAAATTTAATTCCCATGCTTCTGTAACATATATCAGATAGACAAATTGAGAGGGTTTTTTTTAGAATTCAGCTTTGAAACCTAGTTGATGCCTCAGCAGAATCACTGCCCTGCATCCCGCGCCTGCTCAGATCAAGACTACACCACTGCGTCTCAAGCAAAAAAAAAAAAAAAAGAGGATTTCCACAGGGATTTGTGAGGGAACACGACATAAATTGTTGATTGTCTTTATGATGACCTGATGAGATACTGGGATCTTCATTCCATATAAGTGGAACTTAAATTATTTACAGATGAGCTACTTCAACCACCGATTTTTGCGAGGCATGAGGAAAGTCTAGATTCCACCATATTTCCCAGCTGGAGATAAAAACAATTTGGAAAAGATTTTCTGATGACTTCATGGTGATTTTGAACTGTAGCTTCTTCCCCACGCACCAGCTTGGTGTCTCTCCCAGGTCAGAGACATGGATTTTGTTAATTACATCAGCTTTCATTTATTGGGAGAAAGGCCTTATCTCTGCTCTGACCTAGACTCCTCCGATACCTGAGCTTTTAAAGCAAACAGCAAAACTGGATTTTGTGTGACCTTTAAACTTGCAAAATAATTTTTAAAAAATGCCTGTAGCAATGGTTCTGTTCTTGTTCCAGCTGTGAATGACAACTATGTTTTGCAATTTTTTATTTCCATTTTTAAGACTATCAGAAGAATACTACTTGAGATGATTCATGTATCTGCTATAGTGATATTTTGTAACTTTGCTTTTAAGATAAATAGATAGGGGTAAGCTGAACTCCATGAACCTGTATTTTGCAAACTACAGGAATATAAACAAGGGGCTTGTGAAAACACTTGCCAAGGATGCTGTTTACCAGTTGCTGCAGAACCACAACAGAACACAGTTTAGTAACATATACTTGATAATACCAATCAATACAGTAATTGAAATATTTCAGGTACTTCTTTCAGGTTTTCCTTTTCATTATAAATGAATATTAGACATTAAACGTATTCTTTCAGAACACTTGAGAGTTGCAGCTTTTTAAAAAAATGATACAAAGCCCTGAGCCTTCTCCCGTCTTTTCTCAGCCCCTTTGTACATCTCAGGTCTGTCAGAGCATAGCCCACTTGGAAGCCATTAGTCACCTATTCACATATTTAGGAGGCTAATAGCTTTGAAAATCTGATCCTTGTGAGCACAAAGTGTTTGGTCATACCGGATTACTTGGCAGCACAAACACAAAGCGGCAGAAGGACACGCACGCAATTGCCCATCCTCGCTGTTGAAGTAGTCGCAGTGCTCGATGCCATGATGATGCTAGCTAATGCCAGAGCTGGGCAGACTGGTCCCCTGGATGGCAAAGCACCCACTCTGTGTGCCTGTCTCTCCAGGAGCATCCTCCAGATGCAGGCAGGATGCTCGTGGGAGGCTTTAGGACAGGACTTTCCTAAGTCAGCTCCTGGCTATGAAAGGCACCAAGCTGTTGCCCAAGCACTGTGATGTTTGTTCCTCAGCAGCTTCCAAGTGCCATTTTAAGGCTGCATCTGATAGCAGCAGCAATTCACCTCTGACAGTGGCTTTCCCAGTCCTCCCTTTCCAGTGAAACCTGGTGATAGTGAGAGATGCCAAATCCCTGTGCCAGAAATGGCTGTATGTGCTACTCATGCCCTGTCTATAGGAGATGTGGCAAGTGAGAGAGCTGGCTCACTGAATAATGGACAAATAGGATGCTCTGGCAGGCTTTGCTCACCTATGATTCTTCAGCTCCATCTCTATCTTCTGCCTTCTCTCCCTTCTCCATCAACAGGGCGTTTCTCCGTCATCTGCAAACTGTCATAGCAATGAGAGAGAGACAGAAACCATCACGGGTCTGGCTTCCCCGCTGATATTATTTGCCTTCCAGGCAGACAGAGAGTTTGCTCTGGTATTGGGTCTGTCTGGGTCTGTAGTGTCGTTGTTCTCCCCTGCTATTTGACAAACCTCCTGCTGCTACACACAGATGGGTCCCATCCATCACCAGCATCTCTTCAAGCATCTCCTGAGCAGCAGGGGAACAGCAATGAGACACGCTCTTGGCCAGTTGAAAACAAGGCAGAGGGCTTCCTCTTCAGATCTTCAGCCCTACCATCAACTCCAGATCTACAAAACACTTGGATAGCGGGAGTGAGCTGCTGTCTGAAGGATGAGGGAACCAAGACAGACCTAGACTGCTGACTGGTGCAATTTGTCTTCTTGCCTGATGTTCTCCCAGGTCATCCCTGTCCTTTCTGCCATTTCTCTTCACATCCAACTCTACAGCCCTTTGTGATACTCATCCCCCAGGTCAGCAGGTCTTTGCTCCTCTCCTTTCTTCATTCTTCCCACCACCGCCTTTTCAGAGACGCAACAGGAATGACAGCAGTGGAACAATTAAAGATTTTGAGGTCTACTGCCAGAAACAAGATACCAATAACCGCTGTTGGCTACCAATGAGTCTTACCCACAGAAGTCCCTAAATCTAGGCTCCTGCAACACCTTGTCCTCCTAAAATATTTATGCTATCCTAAAAAAGTCATCCCTGGTGCTTTTGCCTCCACAAGGCCCCAGCTTTGCCCGCAGCAGGCTGCTGGCTGAGATTTCCCAGCTGGGCACTAGGTGGCAAAACATCCCGAGAAGGAATTTCCCATCCCAGTCCCTTCGGCTGTGGGAGCTTTGGGGTGTTTTTCAAACGCAGCTGAAAATGCAGAATTTGCAAATCTAAATGCATAGAGCCCAACAGAGACACGAGTTAATTTGCGTTCCCTTCAGGTGGAGGTATTTGTGTACGAGCGTCTAAAGACGTTTCCTTCGCCGCTGCTCTCCCGCTGACAGGTTATGGCCATAGTGCTTCAAATATGCAAACAACGGTGCCGATTAGAGCAGAGTCCATCTATTTACTGAGATATGCTGGCTCCTTGCGACGGGCACGGGACAAGCGAACGTGTGGCATGTGGTCCGTGAATGTCTGCAAGCCTTTTGCATGGGCAGCACCGCTGGCCTCTCCCTTTAGCTGCTCCAAAATGAACAATGGACCATTTTGGCAGTGTGGTTCCCCCACACCTCTCCAGGCATCTGTGACTTTCCCCTCTCCTCCTCCCACATCCCCTTTGGGGTGGAAAAGGTGCACCTGCTGTATTCACTAAGGTAAATCGCTGGGGGAGCTGGAAATCAGCTCCGATTCGATGGGACCTCATGGGCAAGTGGAAGATAACCTGGAGATCTGTGCTGCGGGGTGCTGAGTGAGGATGCACAAACCCTTTTGCTGTGGCAATGCCACCTCTGTTTTTATGGACCCCCATCCCTTGACTGTACGGGACAAGACCACATGTAGAGGAGAGGACACCTATCACAACCTCCCAAATCTTTCTCTTTCGCTCTGAAGGGTCCCCAGCCCCACAGATGCAGCCTAACCCTGCAGGGCTTGTCTCATGAAGGGGAGATGCCCGCTGCTCCTTGTTGCATGTGCAAGGGGGTCATCTGAACCACACCCTGAGCTTTACCCCAAACACATCTCCCGATCAGGTTTGAGCACATCTCTTTGTGGGAATCACCTTTCCTCTCCCCTTTGGTGCCGCAGCCTTTCCCTGGTCTGTAAAAGAGGATACAGAAGATTCAGGGCCACGTGAGTGACAGGCCCCAATATTTAACCATCAGGTTATTGTGCCACCAGGCTGAACTCTCCTCTTCACCCCAGGACCTGTGCCCTTCACTTACCAGTGCCCTTACCAGGTTCTGCCCTGTCCCTCCTATAGCATCCACCACTGTGGCCAGTTGCAGGGTCCAGAGCAAGTTACTGAAAGCCACTTGCCCAAAAAAAAGCAAGGTCCTCAGCTCCTTGCCCTCATGATTCCCTGCTGGCAAGTGCCATCTTCTTATTCCACAGTAATCAGCCCCTTGATGGGACTCAGGGACCGAGCAGCCTCAGCTCGTGAAGTGGTGTCAGTCATTTCTGCCTTCCCTGCCGAAAGCTCTCCATCCCCCAGCCATAAAACATCACACATCGTGCTTCACTGTCTGGTGGGTGGGAGCTGGAAAGAACCCACAGAAACATGACCTTACAAGCTGCTTTTTCCTCCTCTTTTAGCTCTCAGGACATCAACTTCTCACCCGAATTTTTCCTGACTCTTTGCACTTCTACAGCCCCTTTGCTCAAAGGCCCTGCAGCAATTTAAGGTTTAGATTTTGCAGATCAAAGAGGCATATTGGCCAAAACGGGTGACACCAGGTAGGGTCCAGCTCTCCAACCCCTGATGCTCTGCACTACCAGCAACATCTGTGGGCAAACATAACCCTGCCTCCATGATCCAGGGAAGCTGGACTGGAAAAACAGCAACCAAGACGCCCGTGAAGGAGGGGATGTGGGGGCACTTGGGGGCACAAGGTGCCTGTAGCTCTACCAGAGCATGAGACTCTGGAGGGGGCACTCTCAGCCTGCATCACACGTGTCTGGTGGAGCAGTTGAATCCTACATGAAGGTATCGGAAGGGGATGCTATGCCAGCTCCACAGCTTGGCAAATAGAAGGGAAAATGTGTTAAAAGCTGCGACTTCTGAGCATGTTCTCTGTCTGGAATCTGCCTGCAAAACAACTCAAATATCTCAAAGGGATTCATTATTCAAAACTGTTTGCTGAATAATTTCTGTGAGTAATTGCAGGTCTGAAGCTTGTCTGCAAACAATTCATTAGGAGCATCCGGGCAGGCAGCTATAACTGCGCTCAGACTGCTCTGCGTTCCCTGGCTGTGTGTGGATAACCCCAGACTCGGGCGGGAAGGGTAAATAAACTTGTTTACAAAATCAGGATCTTGAAAAAAAAAAATAAAGAAATTGTATCAGCTTAAAATTAGCTGCTTCCATCAACGCTTCTAGATGTAACTGTGGCTGAAATAGTCTGGCAGAGAGAACCGGGTATTGGGGGACCGGCCCTGGGCCACCACATCCCTGCACGTGGTGTGTGGCTCTGTCCTCCAGCTGCCCCAATGTGCCCGGGGCAGCAGCAAAACTGATCCCCACACAGGGCAAGGAGAGGAGCAGGAGACAGGGAAGGAAGAGCTGCCTCCATCCTCCATCCTTGCAGGGCCCCGAACATCAGGGAAAGAGCTGTCTGCTGGAGGAGCGTGTCGCAGAACTGCTGTCCCTAGAAAATGTCACCGAGCAGCACTGACAATTCACATACACATTTGGAGAAGGAGCAGAGATTGACTGGAAGCGTTTCCGCAATTGAGGGCTCAGAAAGTGCACGGTAGCACTGGGCTGGGTACCAAAGTCATCGCTCAGGCTATGTTTCCTGCTGAAATCATGAAATAATAGATGTCCAATTAACTGGCAAAGTGAGATGCAAAGAGAAATATTGCTTGCAGAGAGCTGGCATAGTGCCCATGGAGTTATAATAAGAAGATTTTATTTGCCTGGGCTTTAGATAACCTATTTCTATTCTCTCTTTTGGTGCCCCCGGGGGTTCCTGAGAATATATCAGTTTCTTGGAATAACTTTTCTTCTCCAGCGCCTCTAAAGTCCTCTCCCAGCTCCACCAGCTCAAATATAATCTCAAATACTGCTAGACTAAACACAGCCCTAGTAGCTGGTATTAGAGACCAGAGTATCTAACACACTCAAACTGCACAGACTGCAGAATTGAGGCTGTGGTACCTTCAAAAGGTGCCTACGTGGGAGCAGGGAAGAACAGGGGCTAGCCTGCTTCATCCTCTAAAATAGGCAGAGCAGGAAAAGAAAAAAAACAACCCAGCGTAGGAAAAACATTATTTGGCAGGAAAAAAGCCTGCTTCACACTGTAGTTTCCTAAGTCAAAATAAAACCAAGGAGGTGCCAATAGAACTAGACAGATGTCAACTTGCCATTGACCTGCCCAGTAAGTTATTAAAATCCAGAGACTATTGCAGGCAGAAAACCTTGTGTACAGTGCTCTGGAGCCAATACAAGGCACGTACCACACATCCCTGAAAAACACAACAGGAAAGGACCCAACTGCAGCACACTGAGCTATCATCACATATGCATGATTTAGATTAAGGATAACTAGCATAAACTAAAACCTCTGTACAAGGTGTCCAGCAAAATAAGATTTTTAATGGGTCAGTACCTCCCTGCAGGCGCCGCAGCAGTAACCTAATTGTTTGCTTAACCCACCATGTAACCACAGCCTGGGGTAGTAAATAACTGAAACCATTTCATTGTTGCAGCCATTAACCTAAAACGTGTTCTCTGTAATTCTCTGTCTGGCCCAAGAGCGTTTCCAAATCCTTAGAAACAAGTTAGTAGTTGTAACCTCAGGAAAACTGGAGGCATCAAGCAGATAAGTGACTCACGAAGATCAGAGCGTGACCCAGCTGCAGAACTAATGGAAACCCCTCCGCCTTGACCTCTTAGTCATATATCCTGGCCCTGGGACAGAGCCACGTTCCCGGTGCTCTCTGCTCTTGGGAGAGGCAACGCAAAGGCAGCTCCAAGACATTTACGCACAGGAATTTATTTGAACTAAACTGCTATTGAAACAGCCCAGAAATGTGACCTGTCAATTCTGATTCCTTCTTCCTTCTTTTTTATTCTTAATTTTTTTTCTTTTCTTAAAAGAAATCTTTTATTCTTAAAATTATTTTCTTCTTCCTTCCTTCTTTTTTATTCTTAAGCTTCTCATTTTGCAAAATCTCTCTTTATTTGCAGACAACTTCACTGGGGAAAAACAGGAGATATGTCCCTAATGGGAAGGAAGTCCTTAAAATCACCTGCCCGTTAATCCCTTCGCTGCTGGTGATTTCTGCTCTCCTGGCCTGACGACAGCCAGGAACACAAAGGTGGATGGCTGTGGAAATGTCAAAGTGTTAAAAGCCTTCCAGCCTTCCAGCCCCAACTCCCGATCAGCCTGTGCTGCACAGCAAGAGACACACGTTGCTGTTAGGGCATCTGGCTGCCCGGCGTGCCCGTCAGAAAGCAGCAGCCTGCAGGGGATGGGGCTGATGTTGTCCAGGTGCAAATCCCAGAGCTGGCCTCCTCTGCAGCCTGGCCCGAGACCTTGCACACGTGCTGATCTCCTCCACGTCCCTAGCAGGGGGTGAAGGGCAAACCACTCTCTGTCCCTTGCCCCAGCTCTTTTCTGTTCTGCTTGTGTTAAGAAATAAAAACCACAAAACCCAGCATTTTCCCAGACATGGGGAATGAAGTCCCATTGACATGAGTCAAGACACTCAAAGATTTGATGCAGCTAATCTGGGTTTTGATTCCACTTCTGTGCCCCGGTGTGTTTAGGAAGGCACAGAAGTTATGTGGCAGGTGGTGGCTGCACTTGCTGAAGAAGACCTGGTTTTACCTTCCTGTAAATTCAACCCCAGTTGCTTGTGTCCATGCCATGATCCTAAAGGCAGTTTGACAGCACACGAGACAAAACCATCTCTAGGCGAACTGCAGAAGTAGAAATGGTACAACTGTGATACAGCTCTGACCCAGAAAAATCCTGCTGAGGAGTTAATTCCAGCTCCATCATTTTTGGGACAGAGCTGGTGCCTGCCCGGTGCTACAGTGGGCTCTGCAGACACAGCCGCCCACTTGGAGCTGCTCCAGAGACCTTGGAGGGATTGATGTCAGCTCGGGATTTTACTCTGTAAAGCGATGACAGAGTGAGAAGGAAAACACAGGACGCAACTGGGGAGTGGAAGATGTTTCCTCTCCGACAGCACCATTCTGGGAGCCCAGCAAAGCCCCAGTTCTCACCAGTGGAAGTCTGGTGCAGGTGCAAAAAAGCAATCGAGTAACCGAAAACACAATGAGACAGCCTTTTCCTGCCTTTTCTTGACCTCATCCTTTCTCAAACCAAACATTGCTGTTCTTTCAGGGGGGAAATATCCCCTGTTGCTTTTGACCAAACAAGAAAAGAAGAAAAACAAATCCAAATGCAGCTCGTGCTA
The DNA here is from genome assembly GCF_013368605.1 of Nyctibius grandis. Taxonomy (NCBI): domain Eukaryota; kingdom Metazoa; phylum Chordata; class Aves; order Nyctibiiformes; family Nyctibiidae; genus Nyctibius; species Nyctibius grandis. Next base: position 94,861,204 of record NC_090695.1, on the reverse strand, counting down.
TCTTTGGGTAACTGTCTAAAAAGGGCTGGGAAGAGTGGTGTCTCAGCTCCGCACTGTCAAGCCTTGCAGCTGCAGGGCAGTGAGCTGCAGTAGCACAACGGCCTCAGAAATGCCTTGCCAGGGCCAGGCAGATCAAGCCAAACACATGTAGTTTCCCCATTTTTACTGGGAAGGCACCAAATGAGATCGTGGAGGCAAATACATAGTGTCTGACTCCCAGAAGGAAGAAGATCAGAAGATGAGAGAAAAAACAGGTTGTCTCCAACACCTTGCTCATGTGTTGGTCCTTCAGCAGCATATTAACTCCATCCTGATGGGATTCCTCCTGCTATTGCTCTCAACTCCCAGAACTACGCAGGTCTGTAGAAGGACCAAGAAAGGATCCTACAGAAAGACTTTGCTTGTGGACATCCGAGTGGCATCACAATCTCTGCAGTGTGATAACAGGCTTGTCCAAAGCAAACACCAGCAAAAAAAACCCCAACAAAACCAAACAAAATGTCAAGCTCAGAGTTAAGAACCAGCAGCCAATTGCTGTGTGTTCTCACACTAAATGGCATCACTGCAAGGAGCAAGTCAGAATATTTCAACCAAAATGTTCCAGCAAAGAATCTGTTTCTGGCAGCTACGCTGTATTGGAAATTTCCTTCCAATCAGCACGGCCAGAAAAAAAAAGCTAACACTGACAACAGCAGCCCAATCTATACTGAAAGCTTTTTCCTGTATATTGGGGGAAAAAACAAAAAAGAAAGAAAAAAAAAAACAACACACTTGTCCTTAGTTGTCTTTTTAGCCTAAACAGACAAACTCAAGGGCTAGATTTCAGCTAGCATCTCAACACCAAAGGCGAGCTTTGCAAGCAGGCTGTTCTCCTATTACAAATAAAAAGAAAAACATTACTCTCAAACCTGCAGACTTTCCAAAAGTCAGGAACTGCATCCAAGCACACTGACCTTTTGCTAAGCTCTAAAAAATGTAATAAATGCAAAGTGCAACAGCATCTGGAACCTGCCCCGACATCTTGAATTCACATTCTCACTTGCTGATGAAAGACACTTTGCATCTTATTTTAAATAGATTTGCTCCCAGCAATCACGCCGCAGCCTGGAGCCATGGCTGTGCTGGGGGACCTGGTCCCATCCTGACCCGGTTTTGGTACGTGAAGGGGACCTCACCACGTGGCAGCTTCACCTTGCTACTCTGCCTCTACCTGGTGCTGTGGGGTGGAACAGAAACACAGTTTGTCCTGGTCTTACAAAGGGCTTTTGTTTTCAGGCTGGCTCCTAGCACCCTCAGTTTCCCCAGGCAAATCTGTGTATATGATGCAAAATCAATCTGAGAATCGCCTCGATTCGGTAGTACCTCTGGAATAACGCTACGAGTTTTCCCAACCACCACACACTATACTCTCTCCTGTTGCAGCTGGGAGGTCTTAGAAGGAAACCTGATGCTGTTCGGAAAAACCAACAAATCCAGAAAGCTCAGATTTGGGGCATCTAAACAAGAAGAGGAAAAACCAACACAATTCCAATTCCATCATTTTGAAGCAGGGATGAGCTCCCAGCCCCACTACCCAGGGACTTGCTATAATCCCTGGATCCACGCAGTGAAAACTGGCTGGTGCACGCAGCAGCTGTGTCTGCGTGTGCTGCGTTCACTCTCTGGCTGCTAACTGTAGCTGGAACAGGAAAAAAGCAAGCAGGCTCAGGGATGTACAGTCAGAGGGATGTCCACAGCCGCTGTTGGAGCCCGACCGTCCCACACCCAACGCAACACCCGCTTTTGCCTGGTGGTTGCTCCCGGGACACAACGGGGGCTTGCTTAGGAGAACTGAAGAACCAAACTGTGTTAAGAGGGAGGAGTAACCATCCTAGAAATGACAATCCATTGCAGCATACTAATTGTAATCACAAACCTGATCCTCTGCTTATAGAAAACAGAAAGCCATAACTTGCATATATTTCACCCTATCAAAAACTTTTGTGCTTGTTTAAACATTTCAAATGTGTTCAACCTGCCCAGGATTGTGGATTGATTCTGACACCTGACTACACACACACATACATTCACACTCACAATATATAAGACACGAGTAAAGATAATCAAGAAACACAAGTTCTAGACCATCCTGACCATCGGGTGGTGACCATGCAAGAACTTTTATCCAGAAGACCTGCATGCCCATACTACTATGGGGTAGCCGTGTTATGCCAAGGTAGGTGCCCACTGCGCACAGCATTGCCCAGCACTTGGGAAGTGCTTATATACACTCAGTTCCTTGATTTCCCATTAGTTAAAGGTCACTGAAGGCTTTGTAAAAAGCTTTGTACTCTCAGCATGATCATTCTAGGTGACAAATACTTCTGATTTACCCAAGCGCCAAAATATACAGTCTGAAATCAATAAGGCATGGAAAGGTTGAGAGAGTGAAAAACTGGAGACGGATAGAGGTGCCCAATAGCACATGAAAGGTCATTGGCACCATCTCTCCTGCACTTCCATCTCCTGTGGACATTGCCCTGGTTGCAGAGCCCAACAGCCAGTGAAGCTGCAAGCCTTCCCCTCCCAGGGCAGGCAAGGAGCACCTTAGCCCACTGCTAATTTTAGTCTGCCTCTAAATGACTGCTTGTTTGGTCCAAGCCTATAAGTCCCACGACCATCCATGAAGCCACATCTGTTTCAGATGATCTGACCCCACATCGTGTATCAGAACCCCTCGGATTTTGCCCGCTGTATTCTCATAAGCTTTCACCGCTTAATTATTCAATTATTTATTTTCTCCTCTATTTTGGCCCCTGCTCCCACCCCTGGAAAAGCAAAGAGGGCAGGTCTCCATGCTGCAGCAGATAGTACTTGGTTTCTCAGCAGACCCTCTCTCTCATCTCAGCATTTACCCACTCCATAGCATCCCCATTTTGTTTGTAGATGCCCTCAACTCCCTCCACCCTTTTTATCCTTCAGAAACGCATCCCCAGCCCTGCTCCACTCCCTGCTGACCACTCTTTTGGCTGCGCTGTCTTTTTGACACATCTTCTTGGCTTTTCTCTGTCCCTCGTGCTCCTCCCATGTTTTCCACAGAGACCTGTCCAGGGTCCAAACAAAACAAGAGTCAATCTCGATGGCATTTTCCTCCATCCATTTTGAATTCCTGCAATGACAGAGAAATAAAAACACTGAAACTGCAGCTCCTCTGCCACAAAATGTGGCTGTGCCAAAGCTGCGTGTGATCTATCTGCCTGGGGGATAAAACATGGGATTCATGAAGGCACTGCCTGGTGGGTCAGGAAAAAGTCTCCCTCATTTGTTTCATACATAGATCAGGCAGGGCTGGGAGGATTTTGATACTGGTACAGTCTGACACACGGATTTGGCACAGTCTGAGGATAAGAACCTGAGACAAAATTACAAACCTCTTCATTAGTGAAAAGCAACAGCCCTGCTAATGCTCACTGCCACCTTGGCTGGCTGAGCACCCTCTGCTCAAAGATGCCCAGCATTTCCCAAGATAAAGAAAGACGTTTTGTTCCGAGGGATGGCATGCTCTGTGCCTCCCCTGCATCCCGAGCTGCCTGGAAGCCAGGCAGGGACGGAGCAGGACGCGAGCCGTGACCTCTGTGCATTTCTTTAGCTCAGTTTTGCCCATGCACCCAACAAGCCCTTGAGCTCTCTGAAGGGTATGTACTTCTTGAATCAGTACAGCCAGTTTTCATGCCAGCAGCTTCCAGACTCCCCCTGTGGTAAGGAAAGTCTGGACTGAGGCAGTTTTGCACAGCTTTCATTGCCGAATGCTACAGCCCTGCCCTTCCCACCCAAGGCACTCCCCCTCCTGAAGACCTCCAAACCCCCCATGGACACAGGTCACACGCAGGAGCCCTCCAGAAAATAGGTATCTCCCACTCCCCCTTTATGGGAGACAAACAGAAGACAGCTTGAGTAACACACCGAAGGGTTTACAGCAAACGATTAGCAGCACTGCTAATTAAAAACATGCTCCTAAGCTCTGCCTCACGGCTTGAGGAGGAGAACACGGTCCATTGCATGAGTCCCTGTGTTTGTAACACCTGTACTGACATCAGCTCCTGCAAGGGCAACTCCTGCCGCCCTGCATCCCACCACGGCCTGAGGGTCAGCGTCTCTCCCCAAATGCACTGGACCCTACCAGCAGTGTCCAAACCTCACAGTCCAAGTGGCAAGGACACTTGGAAAGCCAAAGAAATAAAAAGCAATAGTCTTGAGGTATAAATGGTGAGCAAAGGCTGCTGAGCAGCCCTGTTCACCTGCCCCACTTCCCTCTGGGACAGTCTGCTAAATTACTGCGCCATTCTCCATTAGCACCTATAGATTATTTTTTAAATCTCTTTCCATGTGGCTTTCCAGAGCCTTGGCTATTCTGTGGCAGTAATTAATTTTCCAGTCTCAGGGAAAGAAACAAAAAGCCTGCAGAAAGGCAATTGCTTTCCATCGCATATCGTGACATCTTTCTCGAGGGGCCTCCAGGGCCTCAAGCGCCCCTCCAAGGCCTCAAGCGTCAGGTTCGCTCCTGAATTCACCACGTTTCTGTTGGGTTGTCGATGGCGAGAGCCCGGGCCCTCGCACCCCGCTGCCACAAGCAGGTACATTCAAAGAGCAAGGAAGGCCCAAGTTCAAAGAGGCTTGGTTCAGGATGCCCACACCCACCAGAGGGTTTTGGTGTGGAAATTTCCCTTCGTCCTTGGTAAGGGCCGGGCTGCTGATCTCGCACCTCCCTCCCAACAGGAACCAGCTGCTACAACTCCTCCACTTCCTATTTTTTAAAAATATTTTATTTTAAGTCATCTCTAAACGAGGCAAAACCACAAAAAGCACAGATGAAGCGGGGCTGCAGGGCTGGGAGGACATCAGGCCACCGCAGGCAACCCCACGGGAAGGCAACATGGCACGTCGGGACGCTTGAGGGGACACTGGTGGTGCCAGACATGGGGGGACCCTGGGAAGAGACGAAGGGAAAGGAGCTTTATGCCTTGCAGGGAAAAGGCAGCAGGGCCCAATTCCCAGCTCCAGCAGTAAGCCAGCAGGCAGGAGGAGGGGGGGTCACTCACTTTTTAAGTGTATTCGCACCCCCCATATTCCAGCCCTTTGCAACAAAAAGGCTGGGCCCGACCTGCAACACAGGTTGCACAAACAAAAGCTCCTGCTGAGTGCAACAGCCTGACTGCGGGTTTTGGTTGTGCTTTGCTCAATGATTTCACAGGGCACACATGATGGGAATTGCTGCTGATAGCGGGTGTAAGAGACGGACCCACGCTGCCACCGGAGCCAGGCTTGGGGCAGCAGCACGGGCGTTTGTCAGAGCCCAGAACAGAAAATGGGTTTCAGATGGGCCACTGCAGAGTGGCTGCACGGCCCTGGCTCTCACAGGGCCCCGCACAGACACAGCGACTGCAGCGAGGGGCTCAGCCAGCCCCACCGTCCAGCCCAGCATCGCTCCTGTCCCGGCATGGGGCTCTCCTGCTTCACTCCTGTCCCAGCACGGGGCTCTCCCACAGCATCCAGGCCAAACCCTACCCAGCTCCTGCAAGGACAAACCTCAGCCTCCACACTCCAAGCTAGATCTCTGATTTGGTTTAAGCAAGGAGAGCCCTTAAATTCAAGCAACACGACTTGCTTGTAAGTCACCACACCCCGCACCCTCCCTGGCACCGTTCTGCACCGCAGCCACGCAGCACCCTGCCAAGTCACCAGCTTTCCCCTGGGCTGCCGCGAAGGTCCGGCTTACATAAGAAGGAACAAACTAGCTTTTCTTCACCACCCTTTCAATGCTGCCATTCATCCCCTGCCCTCCATCCTCCCAGTGCCACCTTGAGGGATGCAAAACACACAGCCAAAACACTTCATCTCACATGTTATCCCAGGGCAAATTTTTGTTGTTTATGGGTTATGGATCTACAATTTTGTCCCCCTAAACCACAAGTGAATTAAAGGGTTAAGGCAAAAACCACTGAGATGCAAAAGTACCCATGTGTTAAGGACACTCCGCAGCCTGGCAAAGCCATGTCACTGCTCAAAAAGCAAAGAGCTCTGAGGCCTGACAGTCCTTCCCTGGAGGACACAGGGGCTGCAGGGCCAGGTCACACATGTCCCACCACAGCGGTGAATCCGGCATCAAACAGCAAGGGACCGAATCTGTTCAATGGTTGTGTAAAGACTTTGGCTCTGATGCTGAGCGAGCACTAAAGCTGGTCTCAGTTCTACCCGTCTGGAAACATCTTGGTCAAACCCCAGCTTATTTTTGCATCTGCGCATCGGTTCTGCCTGGTTAGAGACTCCGTGCTGACTTTGGCCAAGTGGTCAACCCCAAGGAAAAGCAAGCCAGGAGGGGAACAGGATGTAACTTTGCAGGCTGAGCATGAAATGACAAAGCCAGGTTTATTCAGGCACAAATAGGCCGCTTCAAAGCATTTTTCCACCCCTTATAAAACCAGTAGTAGCATCATAGCCATCTACACTCCAGGATTTTTAGCCCTCTTCTGACTTCAGGCCAGCACAGATGCATACCGCCTGCCCTTTCCAACCATTCTGCCATTATTTGTCAAATACCAAATTCCAGCTCCTTTAGGAAACCAGGGGGGAAGGAAGCATGGCTGGTTGAACTCTTTGTGCTTCTCTCCCCCCCACACACACTTGTACATCATCAGAGCAGAGCAAGAAACCCACAAAAAATGCACATTCCCAAAGCTGGAGGCTATGTCCCAGTTCTGGCAACCCAGTGGTCTTACCACAAAGCTCAGCGCAGCCTGGATCCCCTTTGACTTCTTAACAATACATTCACAGTGGTGGAAGGGTGGGGAAGGAGGGCTTCAAAAGAAAAGAGCAGCAAGGAACAAGCTATTTTGAACCCAGAAGCCATCCACTGCAATGTGAACCCTCTACATATGAGCTTCACTGCTCCTCCGGGCAAGCGCTTTGAAGCGTGGCAATGGGAAACGAGGAGAGAGCCTACAGCACCCAGCGTGTTGGTTGGGTATGGGTCTACAAATGCAAAAATGCCTTCTATGTCAATGAAGGCTGGACTTGACAGGGTGACAGAGGGAAAGTATAGGAGACAGAGCCCTCGGTGGCCTTATGCCATCCATACATTGCCCTGACTGCAGCTCTTCCGGAGGCTGATGAAGCCATTGGGACGCAGGCAGCTCACTGAACCTCGCACATGGGGTGTTTTAGACCTTAGCACGATGCAGGGCGGTATGAGCACATGATGTTGAAATTTACCCCCTTTATCCAGCTTTGGATGGGGAGAGAGAAGTCAGTGCCTTCAAAGTCTCCCCTCTCTAGCCAATATCCACAAGGGAAGGGAGAGCTTTTTCTTCTATTGCTATTAAATTACAAGACAGCCAGAAGGAGAGGATACATTCTCACATCTCACGGAGCAGCTGCTGTGCAGGATTTGCAGCCATTTTGCACCTTCTCTACCAACTGCACAAGCAGGACCTTGCTGCCAAAAACAACGGTGACACTCTGCAACCCATTCCTCCTCTGCCCCACATGAGTGACTGATAGCTGGTGACCTTGAAAAGATGCACCTGGGCTTTTGTCTGGGAGAAGCCATGACCACGAATCACAGGACAACTGCGGCTGAGGAGGCAGCAGCTGGCTTGCAGGGCGAGCCAGCGTCACGAGGGTACATCGGCCAAGCACGGGTCAGAGGGGCAGGAAGAGACAGGACCAGATCAAGAGGTGCAGGGGAAGCAGCTGGAAGGAAGTTTGCACGGCATCTGTGCTACGGTCCCAGCCGCCCACGTCTACACATACTAAACATCAATTAAATTTAAATTAAAACAGAAAAAAATAAACACTTTGTAAAGACAAGAGATGAAAACGTGCATGCTGTATCTTTGAAGAGCGAGATGAACCCACCCTGAAGAAATGTAAATTTAGCAGGAACCAAGAGACGCCTGGGATTACTCATTAGAGGAGACGAGATTCTCAACATCTTTCTGTTTTACAGCAATTAGCTGGTAACTGGAAAAAAAATTGAACAGATCAACACTTTTCTATTATTAGTTTTAAATAATGACTCAGAAACAGGCACTTCCTTTTTCCCCAAGCTGTGAAGAACTAAGCACCAAGACCCTGATCATGGCTCCAGGCTCATTTAAACTCAAATCTCTCTGCAGAAATTACAGGAGAGTGGTGTGAATACAATGAGAAATAAACCCTTTGTTTCCAGCATAACTATTAGCAATTACCCTTCATTTATAGGTTAAAAAGCTTGATACAGCTTAATCGCTAGGAAGAGCGTGCAACACCAAGAAGATGCACATGTACAGAAGTTGGGGAAGCAAGGAGAGAGAGGGGAAAAGTCACGCCTGCTGCTGGCCTTGGAGAGAAACTGAGTAAAAGGCCAATATAAAGAAGTCTGCCCAAAACACGAGGCTGCCTCCCAAGGCCTGACCCTGGACCTTAATCACTGGTAGCATCCACAACCCAGGGAAATAATTAAGCATTTCAGCTCTAAAGAGTTGCCTGCCCAATCTGCTAAGCAGACAGTTTTTGCAGAGTAATTCAGAAAGAAAGAGAGAAGCAGATTCAGCTGACGAGACACAAAAAGTCTCTCTAAAAGCATTAATTTCCTTTGGGAAGCAGCCCACATGCTCCTAGCACAGTGGGCAATCTTCACTCCTGCAGCAGGTCCCAGCAAGGCAGATGATTAAATCTGCATCAGCCGTTTGGTATAAACAGAAATGCAGCAGATGAGGATGCAGCGTCACGAGCAGTAGCTGGCACTCTGAAAACACATGGACTTTGAGTTCACCTTGACGCCTGCTGATTGTAAGAAACCTTTTGGATCTTCTTCTGGGGATAAGCACCTGCATCCCTGCCATGTCCCCTTAACACGTGCACAGGAATGAGGACATAGCACAGTTCTCAAGGGATCTGCGCTGCACGCAGCAGTGACCAGGCCACGGAGCAGCACACCGCCTCCCCGTCCTGTAACCAGCTGCGATATGGTGACCCGTGTTTCTGCCTAAGCTACTGCAGTGTGAAGCCTGGATGCCAAGGTCTGGACAGCACATCCACCCAAGAGCACGCTCTGCCCATCCAGGTTGGCCACAACCCCCAAGAACTTCAGGCACCGTCCTGGAACGGGACATGTCATGGAAGATGCTCCACACTAGCAAGGTATAAAGGGGCTGAGGAACCTCAGCTTTTTGGAAAGCAGAGTCCCACCACCACCATGCCGAAAGGCGAGGCAGTGCCGAGGTACTGTGTTGGCCACTGGCACGTCCTGAAACACCCCACGGGGCTTGGCGACACTGCTCCCAGCCGCCATGTCCTTCCTGTGACCCTGGCGTCACGCTCACCAGCTGCGAGCGACACGCGTCACCAGAGCACTGGTATTCTTCCAGGACTGTCTGGCAGAGTCAGGCACCGACCCATCCAATCTGCCTTGAGCCCAACTCAGAGCGACCACCAGCAGACATGGCTGGCGAAGGCACCACCAACAAAGCCAGCTCCCAAAGAGACTGGAGTGCTCTGCAAACCTCAGACCTTCAAAACAGCAGCCCTGAGGCAACACACAGAGGCAGGTGCATCATTTCTTGGGTTTTTCTTTTACTTTTTTTTTTTTTATTCCTTCCCTTCCTTTGCCACGACACACACTTTGTATTAAATATCTTAAATATATTAATTTTTAAAAAGTATTAATAAAAAGCTACTGAAGGACACAGCTGGCAGAGTGACCAAGGGCAGCAACCCACTGCAAAACATGGGGACATTTTAAAAAACAGAAAACAAATGATAACAAAAAAAACTGGCATTTTTTGCATATGCACAGCTGGCTGGAATACCCTGGACTCTGGCATTATTGCAAAAATGGAAGGGGAGGCAGTAGAAAAAATATATTCCGTTGTACCAACCTGTATGGGAAAGGGAGTTAAGAGCAAAAATGAGGAGGCTTTAAACATTTTTTGGTATTTCAGATGGTCCCTCCCACACCCACCACCCTATCACTTTTAGTCTTTAAGCAAGTTTTCTGGCTTGGGGTAGCCAAAGAGTACAAAATCTGCTTCATAAAGCTTGTAGAGCTGCTGCCTCCAAGCCAGTGGGATTTTGGCAAACCAGTTCTCTTCCCAGCTGCTGGCAGTCCTGTTCCGGTAGCTGGGAGGGAAGCGAAGCAGCCTGTCCACTTTGAGGAGCTGCAATAGATAAGCAGCATCCTCATCCAGCGTCTCCAGCTTGCCGATGAAATCGTAGTCTATCTGGCACGGATGGCACAGACGGTAAACCTGCCTCCAGTGCTCATTGAAGGGGGCCATTTTCTCTGTCCTGGGATCCAGTAAGTACTGGATAAAGTCAGAAAAGGAGACTTTGAGGCCTGCCCCGAAGGCCTCACTAACAGAGGTGGGAAGGTTGGTATGGTTGGAGTACAGCTTTAGCATGGGGATGGCAAAACGCCGGTAGAACTCGTCATTCTCCAGCTCAAATTTGCTGCGAAAGGCAGAGATGAGGCGGACAAAAGGGTCTCGTACAAAGAGGAACTTGGTGTACTTCTTCAGCTTGATCTTCATGAGGTGTCGGGAGAACTTCCCATAACGGCGCCAGAATTTGTTGAACGTCAAGTGGGTGCTGGTGTTGTGGACGTGTTCCCGGGGGATATCCAGAGGGTTCCGGTATGGGACCCCCTGGTCCAGCAGGCTCTCACTTAGCACAATCATCACCCGTTTCCAGTTGGTGCAGGCCACCTTGGGGACATAACAGTAGATGATGCCGTGGCGGTCATCCACGATCAGGTGGTTGAGCTCGTAGTTTGGGATGTCATCAAAGGAGCGCTCCTTGGTGGGGAAGGTGAAGCTGGAATTGGCACAAAACTCCCGCAACGTTCTCTGCCTCTCTATCTGCAGTTTCTCTTGGTCCAAGCTGTTTCTGTCATTGTGTGTAGACCAGTCATAGCCCCGCACGTTCTCCTCCAAATTGCTCACCACAGGCTTGCTGGAGCCCTGGACAAGCAGCTGCTCTGTCTTTCGGGGGACAGAGCTATTCTGTTTCAGGCTTGAACTAAGCAGCTTTGCCAAAAAGTCATCCACATCTGGCAAGGCTTCCCAGTCTTCACCCGCCGTGATACCAGGGATGGCTCCTGGAGAATGAGGCCTGGAGAAGGATGTATGCAGGTAGAAGTGAGCTGTTCCCACGTTGTCCCAGTACACAATGATCAGGAGGATCATGAAGATGGAGACCAGCACCACAGAGAGACGGAGGAGCCGTGCTTTGGTCATCCTGACACCTACTGTGATAGCTGGCTTTCACCTGGATTCACCTCCGGCTTGCAGAGTGAGGCTTAGGATCCAGCATGGTGCTGCAGACCAGGAGCCTGGAAAGGTACCAGAAAAAAAGTTAGTTGAACCCTTACGTACTCTGGTTTGGAGAGAATGACCTTGCACAATCTAGACTTGTTGCGGGGCTGTTTCCGCATGGAGAGAGCTGTGCGAGTCTGAGGTACCCACAGAGACCTCGCAGAGAAGAGCTAACTGGCCAAAAGGAGGCATAATGTATTGTGATTTTAACAGTTTCCATAGCAATCATGGTTTTTTAATCAATCTCAAGCTTCTAGACTCAGGTGATTTCAAGAGAAGCTCTGTTTTCGTTTAAAAAAATAAATAAAGTATAAAGATTTCAGGCCTAGAGTTTACAGAGGGAAGTTTGAGTGTATTAAAAAATAGAAATATATACAGGAAATATGCAGAGCCAACTACCTTTCAGACCTCCTTGATTTTTAAACATATCTAACACACAACAGGAAGAAAGAGGGCTCAATCCATGATTTTAGCTTGTGGTATCACACTGTGGTCTCATCTCCCCATGAAGATGTTCTGTACCACTGTGCTGAAAACAAAGACCTTATTGGAGCTATAAATACACAGCTGGAAATGCTGTTGCTTCAGTGGCTAAAGCAAGCCCCTGCTGAGAGAACATCACTGACCTGAACGTACTATCTTATCTAATCTGTGTGAAGGCACCCAGTGGATGTTACCTCCACGACCTTTCTTGGTAGCTACTTCATTTTGTCAAGAACAGAGATTACACAGTTTTCCTACAAAAACCCACAAAGGGACACAGCCCCAGTAAGAGCCACACATGAATAAAAATCTAAAGGAATGATTACTTTTAACTGAATGATTTCTGAGATTAAGGATGCTCTGGTAAATCTTGTCCACGTCCGGACTTTGTTGAGTCAGGACTTCTTTTCCTGGTTTAACGTATTAATATTTCTATCATCACACTTATCCCTAACGACTCCTGATCACCAAAGACAGCCAAGAAATCACTGTTAAAAGGGCAGCTCAGATCTTTTCTGGAAGACGCAGCAGGTTTAGTTTTTTTTTACTTCAACCAGTCCCATCTTTTCACGCTACCTGCTTCCCTGCTGACTCCCAGCCCCTTTCCACCAGCAAGCTCCTCAAGGGAGATCCATCTCCCCACCCTGATGCGTGTTTTCTGGTCCAAGGCTCCACACAGGGGCAGGCTGGCAAACCAGCCTTGCTCTCTCCCCAGCTGATCAAGGACCCAGTGCCTACAGCCAGGGAAGAACAACACAGTGAAGTGAGGAGCAGCTATCTGATATTTTGAGTGAGAAACTAAGGTTTGCTGTTTTACAGTCTTTCTCTGCAAGGTTTAACCTCAAAAGATAAGCAAAAAGTAATCACTCCAATCTCCTCCTCCCCTCCAAGCACAGTCCAGCCCCTGATTATAAACACGAGAACGGCATCTACAGATAGGAAACAAGAGCCGCCCTTTCTGCAGACATCCCCATTCTTTCTACTTAGAACAAACCCTACAAACACTACCTCTGAAAACAAAACCACTTGAGGGCAAGCTGCCCTGAAAGGCTTTTCAAAATGAAGACTGGGTCTCTCTTCCTCCAGGAACACAGAGGTTGCTACCCAGCCAGTTCACACGCCACCCTCAAACGGCACCAAGGCCACCCTGTACAGGGATGTGAAGAACCTGAGAGTCCAGATATACAGAAGTGCTGAGCTCTGTCATTCCCAGGTGAAACGTGCTCAGCACTTTTGAAGCTCACAGCAGCCTTGCATTGAATGACTTGTCTAAAAAGCCACCTGCGTAGCTGTGCCTACGCCTCAAGGATGCCAGATTTTAACAACCTAAGTCCTGGTTTCTAACACTAGACCAAAAGCATTAGACCAGAACTTAGTAACAAACAGCAACCATACCAGATATGGTTACATATTGAAGTATTAGCTCAGCTCGTCCCAAAAGACAAACACAGAACCGAAGGTTTATGTTTTTCCCACTCTGGTGAATTTATTTACACTTTGGAGGTAGGGAGAGCCAGAAATTCAGTGTAGCTGTAGCTTAACATGTGGCTTTGCACTGCAACACCAAACGCCGTGTTTCCAGGAGCCAGGCTCTTATTCTACATGTAAAGAGGAGCTGGAGGAACTGCAGACATAACACCTTGCACTCTGCAGAGCAAGAAGCAGGTATTACTCAGCAGTAATTCTCTACGTTTAGCTAGTCAAGATTGAGGATGGAGCAGATCTAAAAAGAAACACCCAGAGAGAAGAGCACAGAGTTAGAGAAGGGGCAAATTATATATGTGCGTCAGCACTTCAGGCCAAGCATCTCAGTCCAAGAGCAGAAGATAATGGAGTGACGCTGCCAAGCCTACTGCTTGGCTCACTTCTGGGTCTGCATTTTGCCTGAATCTGTTCTTGCTTTTGAGCCGGTTAGCTGCTCAGGACAGGGACTGCTTCCTATTCTGGATGAATAGGGTGCCCACTGCGCACATAATTCCTAGCACACTGTTTCCAACGCTGCTTGAGACCTTTAGGCTGGCTGGAATGCAGCAAGCCAGGAGAGCTGCACAGAACATCCCTTTCTGCCATCCCTCTACCCAGCAGCTTCCACAGCTCCGGGCAGCGCAGCAGCCTGCTAGCATTTCTGCAAAGCCGTCCCACCCCGTGCGGACAGATCACCCTCTCGGCAGCAGCGACAGAAGCAAACCAGACGCTGTGTGTGGCACACGCATTCCTCGGGCGAACGGAAGGAGGGCTCTTCGTCAAAGCCACCACCATAATGTAGTTTTACCGAGCGAACCCCAAGGGCTAGAGCCTGCTTTCCAGGACACAGCACGCAGGCCTGCCAGAGCGTTTGGCTTTTCCAAGACACACAGCAGCAAGCAGCACAGAATCGAAATGACTCCGCTTCTATTAACTCTATCAGTACCAGAGAGGAACCCTGGAAAAAGAGCAATAACACAGCTTAATTATCCCTCGTGAGACAAACACTACAGAAAACAGAGTTACTCTATTGACTACAATACATCCTCTTCCTGAGCACTTCATAAAAGATACCAGACTGAAAGCACAAATTAGAGGTCTCTGTGCACATCAGAGGGACCGCGCCTCCACCCTCCCCTTGCCAGAATCAAAAGGAAAAGCTTCCAGGAGGAACCAAGAATTTACATTCAAGTTTAACCCAAAGTCACCAGCCAACAAGAACGTGCACCAGGATCCACACAAAGCTGCTTCTGTGACACAACACTGGCACACCGGGAAATGGACCAAGTGCTATAAGCATCCTGCAAAGTCCCCTGAGCAGCCATCCCATGATCATCTCAACCTTGAACCTGGCCTGGGTGTGAACCAAGGACCCCATCCCAGGCCTGAGAAAGATACTGAGGTCACTGGTCCCATCCTCTCCTATCACAAGCTGCCATGTCAAATAACTGCCTCTCAAACTGTCATTTAAAACCAGAAAGGGGGGATGTGTCCCCAGCACTCTTATTGCAAAAGCTACTGCAGATGCAACTCCTCAGGGATTTGGAAACCTTATTTGCACTTCACAGCCCGATTGTAACTGTTTGTTCTCAGGGCAAACAGCAGCTTAAGTAATTCCTGTCTCTTTCTTCCTTTCCTCTCGGCTTTGTGCAACGACTACATTCTCTCACAGCCTCTCTTTGCAAAAGAAAGTAACTCCAGCTCACTTACAGGAGCAGTAAGGTCTACAGAAAATAAAGGAGCTTACACATGGGCATGTACCAGAGACAGGGGACAATAACCCCTCTCTAGGAACTGCGATGGTTTCGAAGGGACTGTGCCTTCAAAGCTTGGGTACAGATTCCATCCCTTCTTGCTTTCTGTTTCCCCAGGCTTGTCCCTCTCCCATTGCTCCTAACTCCCTGCAGGGAAGCACAAGGCACAGGTCATGCTCTAAGCACCAGCTCACCTCCTCCAGCGCCCACTTGTTCTAACGTAAGAAGAGAGGGGATTTCAGGTAGCTTGGTCAGGGTTTGCCTGCTTCTGAAGAGAGGAAGAGGTGGAATGAGAACTTTTAAAAACATACAAACCACCCAAATTAAAATGGATACTTTCCCTCGGGGCACCTGCATTCACTAGAAATCGCTTGACCCACACAGCCTTCTTTACCCACGTATCACGGTACACATGTGCTACCAATTACGCTTACTGAATAAGCAGGCTCTAGAAAAGTGGAATCAATTTCACCTCCTGCAGGTGCAGGAGAACAAGCTCCCATCAGCCGAAGCAGATGGATGCTGTACCAATAACCAGAAACGCATTTCATGCGCTTGGCCATCACTCAATAAATCGCTTCTCCCCAGCTTTCCAAAAATCTAGCGCCCTTTACAGAGCAGGGAAGTTTTAACCCATGTAATGACATCGAGGCTTACATTAGTATAAATGCACAGTGTAATCAAAAAATAGGGCTTACGTTGTATGTTTTACCCCAACTTAGCACATATATGCTAGAGACCAGCAAAAGAACGTCCTAATCTACGTAGCTATCCCAGCGCCTGCCTTCCCATCGCTGCCACAAAGCCTGGTTTGTATGGGCTTGGCAGCACCAGTTGCCTCTTTTTTAATATCCATACTTGGAGGTTGTTTCAATAACCATATTTCTAAGATTTCCAAAAGGAAATTCCCAAAAAGCAACATATCCTGTTCGTTAATTACTTTTGTCGCAAACTTCAAGCACACCCATTGTTCCTGGCCTTACAGATGCAAGAAGAGTCTCAGTAAGCCTTGGTGGCTACAGACTGGGCCAAGAAAACCCGAGAACATTTGGTTTATGTCAACACAGAGGCCAGAAATCAGATCCTGCCACTCGCATCGCCTGCGTTCGCCTTACAAACGCCTGATTTAAGCATAGGTTTCTGCTGTATGTACTCGAGCTCTGCACTGAAGTTTTGTGCGTGAAGTTTAAGCGGGATTAATCACGTTACGGCCGTCTCTGAGAAATAACGTTAAAAGCCATGCTCTACCGTCGATAGAAACCCTCCGACGAGGAGGCTGTTTCCTGCGTTTGCTCTCGCAGCCGCTCGGACCGCAGACGCTCCCGAGTCCAGAAGCAACACAGGCTGCAGAACAGCACAGCAACACTGCACAAGCGGGGTGTTACCCAGCCCCAGGCCCCGCACCGGCGGCACAGCGGGGAAAGACAGCGGCTCACGGTTCGGAGAAGGGGAACTGCCTCGCAGAGCCGCCCGCCACCCCACAGACCTCCGAGCGCCCGCAGACCCAACCGCCTCCCCGCCACAGCCGAGGCATGAGGGCGGGCAACACCGCCCAGCCCAGCCCAGCCCACGACGCCCCAGGTCCCCGCGGAGCCGGCCAGCGCTGCGCCCTACCTGGCACCCTGCGCCCGCGGCGGAGAGCAGAGGGAAAGGCGGCGGGGACGCCGTGCCCCGGCTGCGGCTCATAACCGGAGCTCGCCCGGCCCCGGCCCCGCCGCGGGGCGGCACCCCCCGCCGGGACCGCCTCACCCGGGCAGCGCCGCCGCCCAACCCGGCCCCGCAGGCGCCGACCCGCGGGCCCTGCCCTGCCCGCAGGCAGAGGCCGTGCCCACCCCGCCGTGGGCGGCCCCGTGCTCACCTCCCGCCCGGGCAGCGGAGCCTTCCTCGCCTCCTCCTCCTCCTCCCGCTGCCCGTCCCCGTCCCGCCGCTACCCGGGCGCCGCCGCCGCCGCCTCTCGCGAGACGCCGGGCACGGGGGTCCCCCGCGGGGCCGCGGCGCAGGCGCCGCTCCGCCCGCCGGCGGGAGGCCCCGGCCCGCCCTGCCCCGGTCGGCTCGCGGGGCTCCCGCGGCTGGCGGCTGCTGCGCGCCCCGGGGTGCTGATGGGACCCCGGGGCCTGAAGGCAGCGGGGGCTCGGGCGCCTGCCGGGAGGGCCCCTAGGCCGGGCCGGGCAGCGGAGGGGCGGCCCTGGCGCCAGCGGACAGCAGCCTCCGGCTCCTTCCCGCAGCCGGAGTGAGACCGAGAGCGCTGGGGTGGGAAAGGCTGAGGAGATGACTCTCGTCAAAGCTCTGAAACGGGGCGGCGTTGCAAACCCCCCCTTCGAGCAATTACGCACAGAAAGTTTAACCTAAAACTCATTTTTAAATTCGTTACAGGTTGTGTGGAGGACTCGTGCCACGCCATAACCCTGTGTGGGTATTTAATTTCCCTCCAGATTTGGGACTCGGGCTGCAGAGATAAGAAACCTGCCCTGCCCCAGGGACAGGATGAGGAAGAGGGAGAGCCAGCAATGGATGCAGTGGTGACAGTCCTCATTTCAAGACCAGACATTACTGCTTGCTGGAGCTTGCAGTTAGATGTAGCCAGTTTCAAGCTGTTTTGCAGAAGAAAACCCAGCCCAGCAGTCTTCAGTAGGAGCAAAGTATAGATAACTGGATATAGCAAGGCTAGAAAATGCTGCTTGAAAAGCCCTGAACAGTTTAAGCTCCCTTTGCTGCTCCTATCATTTGTGATCAAGAAGAATCAAATCAAAAAGCCATTAGCCTAGCACTGAAGACGAGCACAGTCCCACTTTGCACAGGAGATGGGCTGCAGCCTCACCTCCAGCAATTATCAAAGCTACAAATGATAATTTACAGATTTCACCTCCAAGATCTCACTGCCCAACTTTTGCATTTATTAACACTCTTAAAATGTAGGTTTTACAAATTAGGACATCACGTGGCTCCATGCTCTTCACACCAGTCATGGCAAATTATCAAACTTTTTGTTACGCAACCTCCCTTCAGAGATACAGCCTCAAACCGATGCGTTCAGCTTAAAAGTCCCACTCGTTGTATGAAATAGCTCCGAACACTGCAACTTTTCATGGTGATTCAGCCCAAAGGCATTTAGTGGAGAAGTATATGCTTGGAAAACCATTTTCCACTCACTTTTGGTGTTTCAGTGTTTGCGGGTCACGTGATGTCTTGTAAATACAGGCTTGGCTCAAGACCTGCTGGCACAGGTTGGTTTTACACACAGTCTGTGCTTATTTTATCTGTGTGTCCTTTTTTTATGTCTGTGTTTATCTGAAAGAGGCAGGCCAGGGGAACAAGTGTTCCTGACCTCCTACTTTGACATTGCACCTCTTCCTGCTTCTGTTTCATAAGGAAAATAGGCTGCTTGCTATACCAGCTTACCCGCTTCGAGGGTTTATTTGTGTTTATAAAATGCCTTAATCTAAGCTTCCTCATCCCTGGAGTGAACTACCCCTCATCTTCCTGACAGATAGCAAAGCAAAAGGCATAGAGGCACAGAGGCATAGGGAACGGGCGCAGTGTCACACAGCAAGACAGAAAGAGCACGCAGGAGAATTCTTTGCAAGTGCTGAAGATAAAAGGTTCTTCATCCATTTGAAAAGTGCACAAACCTACCCGATATTGTCATCTTAGATACTTCGGCAGGCGTAGGAGGGAAGCCACTCCTGTTTGGGGCATGGAGTCACTATTTATTCAGTGCAATGAGCAGAACCACTTTATTGGCAGCATTTTTAAGAAGCAGGGAAAATACTTTTTTAAAAGCCCCTTATGGAGAAGGCTGCTGCCTGGACATGTTTGTTCCAAAAAGAGAAACACATTCCCACAGTTTACCTCCAGGCTAGCTCTTATCAGGGTCTTCACCTATCACCGTGCTGCGTCTCCCGGCTGCAGTCAGATCTGAAATGCTCTGCAGATAGAAAAGAGCTTAGAGCAATCTCTGGCTGCGCTCACAGCCAAACATCTGCTCACCCAAACAGCATTCCAGGCGTGCGTTACACCTCCCAGCTTCACAGCAACACAGAGACAGCAGGGAAGAACAGCAAAACTATTTCTCAGGCATTTACATTTGGTTTTAATAGTCAGGGAGCCTTTTGGATGTATGGGTGGCATCCACACTTTTGCTCTGGGAAAAAAGGCAGCTTGAGCTCCATGCTGACATCTTCTGGGAGGCGAACACTGCTGGGAAAATGAGGTTTTCCTCTTCCCTTGGACTCTGTTAACACCCTACTTGTCTTAAACTGAAGCTAACAGCTCGAGTACAGAGGAAAGACTTGCAGTAGGGATATGGGAAAAGTAATTACGACGTATAAGGTCCCTCTCCCCCCTGCTAGCCTTCCCTCTGCTTTTCAGCATACAAGACAGAAGCTAGAATACATTTTAAGGCACACTGCCCCTGCATCCACTTCCCCAACTTTCAGCAGCCTTGAAATTGCAACCCCTTCGGGCCGTAGAGAGTCCTGCTCCCCTGGTCGCTTCTAGTTAGTCTTCGGCTGGTTCCCCAAGCGGGTGACTGGCTGCTGCTTTTGCCGAGTGCTGGCACCATCTGCAGGCCCTGCAAGCGAGGGAGGATGAAGTATTCGGTCAAGTTTCTCACACTTCAATTTGAGTCTCATTGCCAGTCAAAATGGGGGACAGATTGCCAGGGGCTGTGAAGGGGCGAGTTTGGCAAAGGCGCTAGGATTTGCATGTCGTTGCGTTAAGAAAATCCCAAGGTGACACTTTCAGTGGAAGCAGTATGTTGTCACATGGCTAACTCAGATTAAACTTTGTACTTCACCTATGGATTAGACTAGGATTATGGACACCTCTGAAACTGTTATTTTCTCTTCCTAAGAGGTTATTTTTGGCTAAGAGGGAGACAGAGTGTAACTCATTCTGGAACATTGCCCATGTCATCTGTTGCAAAAAAAAAAAAAAAAAAAAAAAAAAGGCTTAAAACTTGGCTGTAAAGCCCCTGCCCATGTGACTGCTTTCCCAACTGGGCCGTTTGTGTTGCATTTACAGCTCTTTAGGTTCAGATTGCAAAAGAGCAAGTGCTGAAGAATATAGTAGTGCCTCCTGAGCCAGCCAGCCTGATGTTTCATGTACTCACCCTTGACTTGCTTCTGTAGGACCCGTCCTTTGACGTGACCAGCGTTGCTCTGCCGGATGGCGCTCGCAGGAGCATTGTCTTTTGGCGGCACCTCTCCTGGAGTCCCCTCTGTCAAAGGCAGGGAGAGCTTAATTACAAATAGTGGGAGCAGAGCAAGCTTAAAAACATTTTGCAATGCAAATGCTAATAGCTAGCCAAAATAAAATTATAGCATTGTAAATCAAAAGCTAACCATTTTTTAGTAAAAAAAAAAAAAACAAGAAAAACTAATTAACATCATTAAGCACCTCATGCCAGAAGGGGGAAGGATTCTGGCTACATTTCAATAGGATTTGGGTATCCAGTTCCCCCAACCTCATCCTGGCCTTGTGTGTCTGCACAAAGCAAAGCAACTGAAGCTGACAGATAGTCAGTGCAGCCTGTCATGTCTTGGTCTTCATGCTGAGGCTTGGTTTGGATATGAAACTGTCTGAATGACCAGACCGAGCTCAGAAACTTGTTGCATGTGAACCCTACTGAACACTAATACTTCCCCCGAGATTACAGAGGCATAGTTGAGGCAGTGGTCTGCAAAGGATATGCTTTCTTACCTATCAAAAGCTACTTAAACCATACAAAAAAAATCAAGACCAGATTACTAATAGTTCTGATCATTAGCCTTTACGCTGGCTCCTTTCTCACATGACAGTCCATCTTTTCCAACAGAGCTGATGCAGGGTGTCACCAGCGGCTCTTTGGCCCCTACCTGAGCGGTGGCTGATAGGAACCTTGGCCTTTGCGGGGATGGATATGCTACTCGCAGCTTTTGACTGATGGAAGAGTCTAGGTCGGTGCAGATGGTTCTCACAAGCTTTGTCTGTATTGGGGCTCGAGGGAGTCCAATGCTCAGCTTTCGAGGTCTGAAAGACACCAAGTTGAGTTAACCTCAGTGGTGATGTCTCTCACCTCTGACTGTTCCCACATTGGGCCAGAGAGATTCCCTTCACACCTGACTTTGGCTTAGCTTGCTGATTAGGCAGGAGGTCAAGGGCATTATAGCAGAATAAAGATATTAAACTTATTTCCTCATGCAGTTTGTACTATGTTTCTCTTACCATATTTAAAAACCACCCTAGCTCTACTGGGTCTATGGCTTCTGCTGAACCCATTCCCATTAGAAAGAAACACAAAGGACCTACCCTGTGGAAGTTTGGCTCAAGAGAGCGAGATCTTTTCTTTCTGGCTGTCCTCTCAGCAGATAGCTCCTGGTCTCTCCTGTTCTTCAGCACTTCCCTGGCTGGGGAGCACAGCTGGCTCCCAGCTGCAGGCTCTGACAGCAAACTCCCAATACTTTCACTGTCTCTCGTCTGACAGTCTGGGGTGGAATTGGCCTCTAGATACTTCACCTCAAGCATAGCCTCCTCAGGGAAGTGGTCTGAGGAGACTTCGCTCCCAAGGTCTCTGTGTTGGGCTCTGGAACGGCGACTAGCTGCGATAAGTGAGATGCTTTTGGTGTTGGCAGCAATTTCCTTCAAGGTCTCCAGACTCAGTGGAACAGCAGCAATGTCTGCAGGTGACTTGTTCCCATGCAAGTCTGGAGAGGTGGGGGAACGCAGCCTGGGAGTCATCTTTTCTGCAGCAACACCTGTTGGTTTCTGGTAAAAATCAAAGCAATTGCAGCATAATCTGCTTTTCATTCAAACCTTTTATACTTTTCCCCTTTAAAGCACTTTCAAACGTTTGGAAGACATTACATTTCACCTGAAATATTGTTATAACAACTTCTGTGTATAGAGAAACAAAGGCAAAGCTTTTTGACTGTGTATCTCCCATATAGAGCTAGAGCTGCAAAATGGGTCAGCCGGCAAGCAAGAGACTGATGAGGTCCTACTCTCCCTTCTGTTCCAGGGCATTGGGTGAAATCAGGCTCACCACATAGTCATCAAATCAGGGCCCAGCAGATCAGTTAATGGCATAAAAGGAGGTGATCATCCTGGATGACACAGGTCCCCTCACACCAGACCATGCATTGTATAGTGTGTCCCTATTTATGACGCCTGTCACTCTGCTGGACACACTAGAGACTGAGTGGTTCACAGAGAGGGAGAGCCCAAACTGGAGGTGGCAGCTAAGCCTTGGACTCTTCAGTGAATCCCAGGCCTTAAACCCAGTGAATGATTTTATTGTCAGCCAAGTTTTACCTTCCTCACATCAACAGATTTAGCTGCTGTACACGTTCTGCCATCACAAGAGGAAGGTGCTAACCATGACAAACATGCCTTGACATCAGTTCCTGCCATACTGACCTGCTGAACTGGGCCTCTTGGCAAAACAGAGAAAGTTGGGCTGAGGTGGGTATCCAGAGACCCCTCCTTCCTACAGGGTGTGGTTTTAGATGATCTGCAACTGCCACTGTAAAATGAATACGCCAAGAGGTTAAATAGATGAAAGCACAGGCCCTTTGCCAACAGGGAGAGATGAACATGTCTAGATGAGAGCCCTCAAGCTGTGGGGAAAGCCAGAAGCCTGGTAAACGTGGTAATAAAGAACACAGCAAGGAAGGACCTTCAGGATTCATGAAGGAGAGAGAGTTTGTCCCCTGATCCTCACAAACTTTGCTACTTTATTTGGTTTGAATGCTTGCCAGTCAACAGAAGCAAATCTGAACATCTCCCATAGCCCTCTGCAGAGAAGGTGCCTGCTAAAACACAGAGCTACTTTGCAAGAGCAGTATACCAGGAAACTCTTTACTTACAGATTTCAGTTTCTGGAGGTTCTTCCATTTTGGTATCGCCCAGCTCTGGGGACTTAGCTGACAGCTGCCAGGTCTCCATGCCCTAGAGAATAAGTCTAATAATGAGAAAGGTTCACATTACCTGTCTGACTCAACTGTGATGGAGGGAATGGCAAACTTCACCCCCCAGGGAAGATCCTTCACGTTCCCAGGTAGACCCTTTCTGACCTCATCTTTATTTAGATCCAGATGCTGACTTACATCCAGAGAAGGGCTGTTGTGGGGCTGCAGGAAGAGGGAAGAATGAGATCCTCAGCAGATCTTTTCTCGCTGTAAAGTCCTTCCTCTAGCCCTGGCTCCCAGCCTCCGGTCACAAAGACACTCTTGACGCCTTATGCCTTTCCCTAGTTCCAGCCACCTGCTATTTGCTCCCCTCCTGTGGAAGGGCACTCGAAGTAGTTTAATTTCGCATATAACAACATGACTAGCATTAAGTTTATTATTCAAGGTGAAACCCAACTCCTTGCCCCGTTCATTCTAGGCAATCATAATAAACAAGAGACTCTGCTGCTTGGACTCCCTGCTGAAGACCGGCAATTTCCTGGCAGCCCCTTACTGCCTCAAAACACACACAAGTTTTCCAAAGACAAAGGAGCCAGCAGCATGTTTTCCTTCTTGCAGGAAAGACCTGTGGACCTCAATAACAATTGTGCCATGAGCAAGCAGAGGCCTCCAGAGAAGATTGTCTCCTTCAGCAGTCACTTGGAGAGTTGCATGTTTGGCCGTCTAACCTTTGCTTTTCTGTTTGCCATCAAGCCAGTTCTCTCTCTCAAATCTAATGCAACAGCAGCTGGGAGGATGAACACGCTGGCTCATGCACAGCCCTGCCTGGGTCCTTTTCTGTCTCTAGAAGCCTTATTAATTCTCTGAGTCAAAGGGAAGGAGGGAAGGAGAGTGAAGCTCTAGGGAGACAACATGTTCATAAAACAAAGCTCTGTACAGCTCCTGACTGGCACCAGGACCCAGCCAGGCTTTGGGTGTGTATGAACCTATGGCCATGACACAGGATCATGGGACAGCGTGGATTCTCCAGCACAAAGATCTGCTCTGCCTTACCCTGAGCATGCTGGACATCACTGAATGTAGCAGAAGCAGGCGGTTCAGCGTCCCCTCCTCCAACTCAGAGAGGTGCAGGTGGTGTAACTTCGCCAGTGTCTCTGGGACAGGAACATTCTGGGCTGGAGCAGAGATGGGGAGGAAGAGTTAAAGATGAGTCCTAGATAAACAGCTGAGAACTCTGGAGTCATGACATCCAAGACAAGGTTTTCTGGGTCGATTGTTCTCAACTTTGGCATCGGAAAACAAAGCTCAGAGATAACGACAGCAGGAACAAAGGTGCTGCTTTACCTTTTATCAGTATCTGCTGCTGCTGAATAATTTCTTCACAGAGTAGCATGTGCTGCTGCAGTTGCTGGATCACAAAATCCTTCTGGCACAATAGATTCTCTTTGTACAGTGTATTTGCCTGCAGCTCTGTGTTGCCAAGCTCGAGCTCCTGGGCTCTGCAGAGGAGCCTTAGTACCTCCTGCTGATCCTTACTGGCAATTTGTTTGGGAAAAAACTCCTCCACCTGGGAAGCTTTTTCCTTGGCATTTGCCAAGTGCTGCTCCAGCTCTGTCTGAAAAAGGTAGATAGGGGGTTGTCAAGGCAGTTCGGCTTCTTGGCATAACAAAGGCATCTGAGCAAATCTGTGCTGTGTCCTCCACGCTGAGATTAGAGTAATATCTACAAAAAGTATTTTGCTTATTCTACTAGCAGCCACCATGTTCAGTCATGGCAGTTATATCCAGATGCACAGTCCTTGCTTAGAGGAACTCACAAACGTTAATGTTAGCTACCAAAAAAAAAAAAAAAAAAAATCACCAAAAGTGATTACCAAAACATTGAACAACCACTGAGTGACAAACCCCAAAATATCCCTGAAAGGACAATTAGAAGAATTAGCTCGCTTATGGGTGAGCAAGCCCAGGCAGTGGGTTTGTGATTTTCTCTCATCCTAAAAAACACAGGGACAGAGGCAGGATGCAAACATCAGTGTTCCCACGCTGCTTCCTTCAGCAGCCCAAGGTATTGAGGAGTCCAGCTGCAATACAGGTGCCACACTGCTTTTGTGGTGCTAGCCCAAACCCACAAGAACCCCTCTGAGTTACGCTGCTGCCATCCTGCCCCCGAGCACCCGCTGGGCAGAGGTCAGAGTTGTGACCATAAGGGCACCTTCACCTCCTCACCTTCAGGGCCGCCATCTTGCGCTGTTCTGCCAGCAGCAGGTTGATCTCTTCTCTTGCCACTGTAACTTCATGAGGTTCAGGTGAATCTATGATATCCACTTCCCTTTCTTCCTCCACTGTGTTTTCATCTTTCTCCTCTTTTGCTGGCTTGTCATGCTTGCATGCACCCTGAGCCTTCTCTCATTCCCAGCTGCCAGCAAAAAAAGAAAGGAACTTCTGGGACATGGTGACATAACTCTAATGATGCACACATAGCGCTTCATTGTATCTGTCCAACTTCTCCTTGCATGGCAGCAGCAGAACTAATTAGTCCAGGCTGCTCTCTAGCTGGACAAACCATGCAGAAGAGCACAATTAGCTTCCTCCCATTTGGAAATGTGTAAGACAGGCCTCTTAAGTGATCTTTCCATGGCAAGGAGAGCAGCGCTTTCCCCCATTCTCACAAATTATTGCCAATTCACAGGTACTTGTTGAAGACCTTTAATGTCCTGAAGACTGTTTTAACTACAAATGACCCAAATCCTAAGGGACTATAAAATTTACAGAGGCATTAAGTGGGTGACTAGCGATAATGAGAGGGAACTGACACCTACTTATAGTTTATCCAGCAGAAAGGGATGATGCTTTCTCTGACATGAGATTATGCCCAGATGCAGTGCATGTGGATGGAAAACACTTCACAAACACAGGGTGACTGGAATGTGGAAGGACCAACAATGCCAGTTTGCTGCTCTCCAGTTTTTCTGTTAAAACACAAGTCCAGAATAAGGTCCTAATAGGGGTGAGGCATCTACCATTTATACTTTTAGTCTTGAGCTTAAAAATTATGATAGAGGTAGCTGGTTGCCTTATGGAGCTACATCAGGCAATTACACTGCAGTGCAGCACCATGTGCAGGCTGCAATCTCCTTACAAGCACCAGGAGGGATTAGGGATGTGTTTCTCAATAGCAGAAATCACCCGTTGCAAATATAGCACCTTAATCTAAGGCTCAGTGTCCCAGGGACTTAATCTACCTTAAATACCTGGGTACCTTTTGCAGACCACCACCCTCTCAAGTTTTTCCTCGTCACACAGGTAAATCTCAAACCTACACTTGATGTTTTTGCTTGAACAATTAAATACTCTCTTTAACATCTTTTGTAATTTTTCTTGGGGGGACCATGGGATATTACCATTTCTCATGGCGAGTTTGGAGGTCCATGTATAAATTGTGCTCAAAGCTAAGAAACTACTCACTCAGTGATAGTTAGGAGGTGCCTGCAGGTATCAACGTGCAGCTCAATGTTGGTGTTTTCCAGCTCCACCAGGCTGCGACACATCTCCATTTGCTCCCTGAAAGCCCCCATCAGCTGCGCCCGCAAGGTGTTCATTACTTGGCCACTGTGTGCCTCAGAGCCTTGGTGCCTCTCTGCTGCAGGAGAAGACATTTCTGATCTGACGTTAGGCCACGTGAACTTTTGCCAAGGCCCTACAAAACTACTCTGGGACCAAGCCACTCAGTCCATGTGTTACAAGGTGTTCGTTTATAGGACTCTGCTTCATTCTGCAGTCTCCTTAAGTTAATCATGTGCTTAAGAAATCTGAAATATCTTTATGATTGTTTTGTTAGTAATAAATAGGTCTCATTGCTACTGCTTTTGTGAGTATTAAGAGGATACTGCATTGCAGGGACATCTCTTCCTCCTTTCCACCCACCAAAAAGAAAAAAGTATCAGTTTTCCGTGCTTGTTATCTAGAAGTGACCTTGGGTATTGGTAGCAGAGACCTATTATACCTCACGTCTTATCTGTCAGAGACTATTTTTATTTCATTCCTTGCCAGATTCACTGGCAAAAGGAACAATCCTCAGGGCAGAGCAATCAATGCTTCGCCCTGCCCCCTTCCCTATTTTATTTTTTTTAATTAAGTGCAACGAACCGTACAACAGAGCTCCGTGTTCTGACACAGCCTCAGAGCCCGTGATGATGCAGGCTACAAAATTGGTCACTTCTCTGTAAGAGTCAGGGCTTCCCACAGCAAATGCCACCGCTTGATGTCAAAGCTCTTTTCAAGGGCAGGTTTGTGAAATTTAACACATTTTAATGTTGGGGAAGATACTGAGAAGGTTGAACGTGTTGCCAGCATCACACAGCACATCAGAGACAGGCTCACACAGAAAAACAACTTAATTGCCCCTGCCTGCTCTGCCCATCAGACTGTGTTCTCTGCTCTGCCTCTCTACAAGCATTGTTGAACCAGCATCCCCCCTCTATGTCTGCATGGAGGCCCACCAAGTGCTACCACAACACATCCACCCAGCTCCTCTCCCAGATCCCTTCCATTCAGATACCCCAGAACAGTTCTTGGTCGTAGCTCTACCTTGCAGATCCCCAAGGTCGGAGCTGACTGCACTTTTCTCCTTCTCCTGGTTTTTGACCCTCTCCTTCAGGTGCTCTATCTCCCTGCAAAGGTCTGCGATGATGCTGGTGTATTGGTCGAAGTGGTAGGAGACGTTCTGCAGGTTACATTTTACCTGGTGAGCCAGAACACATGAGCGTTTGTCCCACAGTCTGTTATTGGTACAATGGCTGCAAACAAAGCTATGCTTTCAGTTGGAGGGGCACTGAATCCTGTTTCCCCTCATAAGTGGGGAAACAAGATTAGTGGTAGAGAAAAGCCAGGGACCCTGTGTCCACAGGGAAACCAGAGATCCATAAAGAGTGACAACACTATTGTAGATCATAGTTCATCTTCCTTCACCCCACAAGCCTCCCTACTTTATTTCTCCTTTCTGTAGCCCCTCAGTTCCTCTTCCAGGCCCAGCATCCCCACCGGGACACGCTCCATATGTTGTCCTCCCAATAGCCACCTTCCAACCATCATTCCTTATGTTCTGCACCCAGGTCCGTACCAGGCACATCATCCTCTTCCTTTCCATTATTCTGCTCCCTCATTTTGATCCTCATATTCCTCTTCTCATCCATAACACACACAATTTGCTTTCCACTGTTGCCTTCATCTGCTTTTCTTCTCTTCTATCACTCACACTGAGCTTCTATACCATCCTGCACTTCCCCCCCCCTCAAGTTTGTTCTCCCTTCATCCACTACATCTTCTATTTCCACTTTGCAAGCTTTTAATCTCTAACCCCCACCCTCTTCTGAGTTGTTTGCTCAGTTACCTGTGTCTTGATGTTTTTTGCTCGATAGGCATAGATCAAGGTCATTCGAGATTCTTCAAAGGACGTGCTGTCTGGGCTGATATGTGCAATCATAACAGTCCTGCTGTTGCCCCCTAATGAGTCCTAGAGGGATGCAACGTTGATGTAGTTAGTATGGACATGACAGGGGCTTGCTGCTCAGTGGTAACCACTGTGTCTGGGTACCCCTGTGGTTTATTGAGATTCTGGTGGAGAATCCCGATTAGGATTGAAGGAAATGCTGGTAAAAGACCATTTGTTAGTCCCTCTCTCCATCAACAGCAAAATCAATAAGTAATTAACTTTCTACAAAAGAAGCGGCTTTGCAAGAAAATGGCAATTTCCACAGATGCGCTGGCAGCTTCTCAATTCTGCTCACAACAGAAGCCTGCCTGTTTCTCCATCTCTTCTCCTCCCCACTCTCCTCCAGAAAACACATCTGTCATGCAGAGGCAGTGGTAGCTCAGAACCAAGGCTTGAGGTGAGGTTCATAAATGAGATTGTAAAGTATCCATAAAATAACTGTGTGGCAAAGAGTGTGTCTGCAATCTTTCTGATTTCCTAAGGGAGAGACAACTTCGCTCTCAGTCTTTCTTCTGCCCCAACAACACCCAAATTTATTGGCCATTTTCAGCCAAATCTTATAGAAGGGATGAAACATTCAAAGGCAGTAAGTTAACTAAAAAAATCACTGGTCATCTGTGAGCTTGGAGACATATGACCCAAATCCATAGGATTTCCTTAAGCCTATAGAAGGTCCTTCCTTAACCACAGAGCTCACAAGACAACATGCTTGTTGCAGAGACAGCACTGTCCTAATCAAGCCCTGACTGCATTGCAAAGCTCGTGCAAGACCCTGGAGGAGCGTTCCAAGCTGGATAGACAATGCACAGAGATATTCAAGGATCAGCTCTCAAGAATTGTCCGATTCAGGTGGTAATACCAGCAACAGACTCACCAAGCTCCTCGCTGACCCGCAGCGTACAGTACGTTCAGCAGGCGTGTGAGTTTGCTGTCTCGAAAATTGACAAACTGGGCCTAGCTCCCCCCCTTCTCGCTCAGAGCATTGATGCAATTGCCCAAAGCCAGCAGCGAGCGGTTGATGTGGGCTCCTTCCTTCATCCTCTTGCCCCGGTTCTGAGTCTGTTGGGAGGGAGGTAGGACAGACAGACAAAGCACACGCTTCAGAACGGTGGATCTGTGCCTGGGGAAGATGTGCGGCATCACCAGGGTCAAGGTTTAGATGTCAAAGCAATGGCTCCTGCAAAATCAACATGACAGTGCAGGGTTAAACCCCACTCTGAGGCACAGAGGTGCTGGTAGGAGTACATTTATTGGAGAAGATGACCTCTTGGTTCTTAAAAGATAGCTATTAATTATCTTCTAAATACTATTTCAGAAATTAAGATGCGTAACTACATCACTTCAGAATTCCTGGTCTCAGTAGACGCTCCCTCAAATCACCTCCCTGAGTTCCAGCATTTTCTCCTTCCCACAGGAGCCAGCTGCCTTATTTTCCACCCACCAGCATCCCTCTATTCCACTGGCAGCAGCTTTCTCTCCAACAGCCCAGCCGATTCCTGCCTAACAGACCTCAGCTTCAATTTAGCTGTGAAATTCGCTGCTGCTTTTTCAGACCTGAGGAAAAGCTGCACCCAAAAGCTGGTTTACATTTTTCCAATTATACTAGTTGGTCTAATAAAAGATATTGCCGATATCATCAAAGTTTGTCTTTATTTTCAGGCTGTCTCAGGTACAAACTACTGCTCTAAAGCAACAGAGAAACACACAGTGCTGGCTTCCCCAGGGACGAGGACAGGCAGGCAGACCCTGCACGGCAGGCCAGGCAATCCAGCCTGGTCTCCCCAAAAGATGCCAAGCTCCAGCCGTACCTGGGCTGCTCTCTCTGACCCCGCCAAGTCAACCATGAAGAGCTTTCCAATTCGCACTTCCTCGCCCATCGCCTTCCTTTGGCTTTTCTGCATCACCGTCACCTGCAGCACTGCGTGCGAGCGGGAGGACGTCTTGTTGGCAGCGGTGGGTTCCTGGGTGCGTTGCTTGTTTCCTTTCATTAACAGCTGCATGATCTAAACGATGCAGAAAAGCACGCAGAGATGTACAGCTCTGCCCGAGCCGTAGCACGGCATTCCCCGCAGACTGAACCCCTCACCCAGGGCACAGGCAGACTCTGGTCCTGCTCATGCTAGCAGAGGTTTTGCTGTTGGTTTTCCCCAGATCTCCCCCTTTGGCTTGTGAGCTTGGAAGTGCGGGTTAGTTGGGTTTGGGGCTGTTTTCCTGGAAGGCCTGTTTATCTCATGTCCAAGGCACATGTAGAACTGCACATTAGTGTAGCTCAAGGGGGTTTCATTATTTCTTCTCCCTCTCCAAATGCTTTGTTGATGCATGTGTACACAAATCAAAGCACTCCTGTCCTTCCAGAAAAACAGCACGCATGCTGGGGAAGCAGAGCTAGCAGGACATGAGCTGGGGATTTTTGCCTGGTTTCTACCGCTCACGTGGCTCCATGATCAGCCCTTTCCATACAATTCATCACATTAATCCAGTTCCACCAAGGTCCTGCTACAAAAGATCCTTGCGACTAAGGCACAGGCAATAGGAAGGTGTCAAGAAATTTTAAAGCACTGATGCATGAAAGCACAAACCTCCTCCCTTTCCCCTCACCACAGACCATAGCCCAAGGTACCTCCTGAGCATTTGTAGTGAAGACTTCTGTAATCCCTGCTATTTGGATGCTGCCTCTGGGGTCCTCTCTCAGGTCTAAGAACCCTGAGGATGGGTTCAGGAGGTCACGGATCACCTCATTATAGATCTGAGGGTAAGAAAAGAGGGGTTGGTGTGAGACTAGCAGTGGGTCCTTACATCTGCAAAGAGGGTTGAGTTGATCCTGTATTTCTTTGGGGTGGAAGGAAAGATTTGAGCTGTACAACCCAGGGGGAGTGCCGCATGATGGACAGACTTGGACACCCCACTCCCCATTACACCTGCTCCCAGGGACTTGCTGAATTCCCACAGAGCCTGGATCCAGAGCAACACAGACACTTCACCTCCAGGTAGGACATGGAGACTCTGTAGTCCATCTCCTCGGTGCTAGCTTCGAGGGCCTTAAAGAGGTCATCAAGAGTGCGGATGTAAATCCCAGGTTCACAGTCCGTCCCTAGCATCGTGTAGGTTTTTCCTGCTCCTGTTAAAGATACAAAGAAGAGCAGCAAAGACCAGGTTCCATGTGAGCAAGTTTCCACAACAAATAAAGCCTGGTTTCCTACTGATTTCTGTCCTTCATCCCATAACTTCCTCCAGTTACTCACCCCACAATGACACTGCTGCAGGAAAGACATGGCACGTGGGGTAGGAAGAGGACTTGCAGATGGGCAGATAGGTAGGTTAAATGCCCACCTAGGTGTTCAGAGCTGGGGTAGAAATGAATTTTCATGTAGTCTGTAGTCCATAGGTGCTTTCTACACCTGCATCTATTCTCCCAAGGATCAGTCTCCAGCATTGCACAGACGCCCTCATCTCCTCCTCCTTTTTAACGGGAAGATTTGTCTGCACTGAATTCCACCCCACTTAAGTGACTTCTCAGCCAGGGCAGCTTTGCTATTACTTTAGCATTAAAGGAAGATCCACACTTCCCAATGAGAATGGTATTTCAATGCTTCAGTCTTGTCCTCACAGTAAGCAATGAATTGGCATTATAGTTCATTTCTAGTTTGTACAGATACATTTTATTCCTCTGGAACAGTACAGCTACAGGGACTACTTTACCTGTAGGACCGTATGCAAAAATGGTTGCATTGTAGCCAGAAATGACTCCTCCTATCAGGCTTTTGGTCGTGGACACGTATACTTCCTCCTAATTCAGTCAAAAAAGCATAAACTTATGGTCAGGCATAACAGCTGTCCAAACAATCTATACCTAATCACATTCCCCATGATTTTCTCACTACATTTTACAAATTTCCTAGGCTTTGGAACAATTCATGAACCATTTGAATTTTGACACGTCATCAAAATGAGCAGAAAAGCACAGAGGTTTATTGAATTTTCTAAAGGCAGGCAAGATACAGGAGCTTACTAAAATAAATGTCCTTAAATTTGATTATTTGCTTGGACTTTGAACATGGAATGCTTTGTTTTTTCTTTGTGTCTGCTGAAGAAGGGAGTAAATTTTCTCCCTGACCTTATCCTTTATTGAGAAGTGCCACTGGGCCTCCAAAAATGTCTTAGGTAGTATACAAGGGTGCTACACTGAAGCTTCATGTAAAAGAGAACACAGATGATTGAATTGCTTGTGAGAAGCAAGGCTGCAGTCACATCACGGTGATCATAAAATGCAGGTGCTGTGGAAATCCTCATACTGCACCTTACATATGTCTGCAAAACCAGCTCATAAGGGCACTAGAGCTCGCTTCACGAGCCCGTAAAACAAAAGAGGCACAGGGAAGAAGTGTGTGAGCAATAGAGCCAAGCAACGTGACAGTGATCTCATTCACTGGAGACCTGGGGAGACAAAGCTCCTCATCTCTGCTCAGGTGTGTTGCATCTGGGGAGTCCCGATGCAGTGCAGAGAGGCAGACTGAACACTGCACGTGTCTGCCTGCTTCTCTGATAAAAGGAAAACCCTCACAGTCCTCTCACCTTCAGCACCGTCGCCTTTTATCTAGGTGACATGTGGCCTTTGGGATGTGCAGTTCTAATCACCTGCCAAAAACGTTCATCTAAGCAGGGAAAACAATTGTAATGTTAAGCCTTTTGGTTAAAAAAAAAAAAAAAAGGGAGTATGTTACCTGGGTTGCTTTGTGATCGAAAACCATGTCAAATACAAACGTTTTTTCTTGGGATCTGTTAGCTCGCAAGATGTCATCTGGATCTTCACTTGGATCCATCAGGACCACCCTCTGTTATAAAATAAAGTCAGAAGAAGAACCGTTATGTCTGGGTTTGGTTAACAGCCTGTTGGGATTTCTTACAGCACTATCACCATCGCATCTCTTGGCCAGAGGAACGTTGCACTACAGCTTTACATGGAAAATACACTTATATGCACAATGCAGATGCCAACAGCTTTGTTTTGTAACTGATGTCGCAACTTCTGCAATTTGTAGAACTAGTAGCTGCTGCAAAATGCTTTGAAGGTCCGTTGTGCAGTGAAACAGTCGCTGGCGTTGGGTAATAGTGGTGGTTGCATGGATGTGACACCTGATGAACTCCCATGCAAGCAGGAGGATCTCTTACCTCAGTTTTCAGCCAAGACTCAGACAGAGGAGCTGTGAAAGAAAATAGTTAAGTTCCTCGGGAACAAAAGTGCCCAAAGTCATCTTCCAAAGCCTTTCCTGCAGAAGGACTGATAGAAATAGCTGCATTGCTGAAGGGCAGAAACTTCATTCCATTTCTGGCTTTTATTAAGGAAAAAACAAAGGTGGGAGAGAAGTTGCAGCAGGTTACAGAACTGGTTCTGTTTCTTTTCAGTCCCTTAGGATCTGTTTTAGTACATAATTATCACAGTATAAGATTACTGTGGAGAGTAGTATTCTTTCTCCTCCACTGAAACAGCTCATAACAAGATGCTCAAGCCTCAAGGGAAGGGACAGAGAACCCTGTGCCTCCTACTCCAGAGCAGCTTTGACTCTCTCTCAGGTAAGCAGATCATTAGATAAGCAATTAGAGCATAGATAAACCACCAGTTGGCCTACAGAATAACTGCATTGGTGTGCCAAGCATGGGAGAGACACAAACATCTAGGGCAAGTGCCCATGGGTGTTTGGCAAGCATCAAGGCTTTGGTTTTTCTTTTTCTTTTGCATTTCCTGCTAAATTCCAAGTCTCTAATGAGTATTTCCAGTTTTGATCTGCAAGGTTTCAATTACCAGAATGACTTTTTTTTTTTTTTTTCAATTCTTTAGTTTTCAGTGGTCCAGCTCAGGCCTTAAAACCTGAAGCAACACAAGAACAAACTCCAAAGGGAACTCCTGGTTTATCCTCGGCAGTGGCATTTGCCTGCAGAAGGTGAGCTGACACCTAATCATGTGCACATGCAAGTGCAAAAGCCAAGAGCAAAGCTTGGAGAGTGAGGTCAGCATGTTTCCTTTAGAAATTCTATTTATAACACTTCCAGACCCCTTTTACTGAGCCCTTGTAACATCCAAATTTTTCTTGCAGCGTACCCACGCATCCAAAAGTGTCCTTCTCTTCCCATCTGGGGCTAACACCTTGTCTAACCAGCAGTGTTCTAAAAGCATAAATCTTCTGCTATTGCACGGAAGCATTAAAACATAACTAGACACTAACAGAGTCAATTCTGAGTTAGGATTAATAAGCAGACAGAAGCAGCTCTAAATGAGTTAGGCTGGGAGCAAAAATAGCAGGGGACATGATGTAAATCAAAATACACCAAGAAATCTAAGTACTTCAACTGCCCAGTCAATTAATTTGCTTTCATAATTACAGTTATTTGCATTATTAAGAGAAACTCATTCTCGTAGATAGAAGTTACTCAGACTAATGTAATGCACATTTCCTTCCCAGATTTCCATTAGGAAAAATAGATCTCAGGGCAGATGATGCAATTCTGAATAAGCTGTATAAAAATAAAGCCGATATCCTTGTGAGGTTTGTGACGGCTTTAAAAGAAGAGGAGGGGAAAAAAAAAAAAAGGAATGTTTCACCAGTAACATGCTAAACAAATATTGCATTTGTAAGATAATCCATAAAGAGGAAAGATAAATTCACACGGTCTTTGCTTCTGAGGGCTGCTGTCATTTGACTATTGTGTGGAGACAAGAGATGGTACATTACAGAATTAGTGTGCACTCAGAAAGGGTTCAGAGAAAGATCAGTGGAAAAGGTAAATAACAAGGGCATGATAAAAATATGTAAATAGATGTAGCGATGTAGAAAAGGTAAGTGGGGACCTCCTGTGATCCCTGACTCTTAAAAAGAGGAGCAAGAAGTGAAAGATGCAGAACTGGAGAAAAGAAGTGCCATTTGCACGGGAAGCCGCATCCCTGCTGGGTCACAGCAAGGCCAGGAGTTTGGCAGGATTTGGAAGCATTTGCACGTGACCCAGAAGAGCCAGAGCCTCGCGGTGGTCCGCGTGGTACCCGGCAGACTCCCCAGTCCCCATCCCCGGGGCTCTCCTGCAGCCCAGGCACAATCCCCCCCCACCAGCTCACCTGCTCGCCCACTCTGCGGGCAACGAGGGCAGCTCCCTCCTCCACTTCTGCTTCACTGATGGGGCGGATGCGAAGGGCGACCTGCACACACAGCACACACACGTGGCTGACGTGTGCTGAGGCCACGCAGACTTACCTGCAACAGGGCTCAGTGCTGTGTGAGCACCAGCGATATCTACAGCTTCTTGCTGCATCTCTTCCACTGATCCGTCTTAAAACCTTAAGCTTAGGGCCTGGAGAGTTTAAGGAAGTTTATAAAGTTTAAACCAGTTAATTCTCCCACGATTTGCACTTTTATCTTGACAAATTCTTCCTCCCTCTTCCCCCGTTTCTGTCTCTAACACAGCAAGACTCCAACTGATTGACAGAGAAGGCGGCAGAACGAACTCAGCCGTGTCATTGCTGCTGCCAGCGGGAACCTTCGGAGATCTGGGACCGTGGTACCAACAGCCATGGAGCTGAGCACGCTTACAGATTCCCCTGGTGTTCGCAAAACACTGATTAAAGTTATCCGTGACAAAGAAAGGGAATTGCATTTCACTAAGTACCCATTTCGTTTAATCCCAGGTAGCAACCATTATGAGCCTGTTCAACCAGATCAGAGCAAGCTGGCCCTGATCTGAGCAGGTCCCACGGGGGTCCTCGGAAGCTGGAATTCATCGCAGGACTGGAGCAATTATAAAGTAGCAATTAACTGCCCGTGCCTCGTGCCACAACTCAATCAGTCAGAAACACGGTACTCCATTTTGAAACACAGACGATAATTTGACGATGTAAAACACACAGGCTGTATTTGTATTAACATACAAGAGCACATGTATTTCAGCCTGTTTAATCTATAGGTGAAGCAATAAAGTGTGGTGTCATGGATCAGCTGTGGGATTAATGGGCCCCCCTGAAGCTGGGGTCCTGCTCCAGCCCTGACTCACTGCAGCTGGGGGCAAGTTGCACAGTCCCAGATCCCAAACCCGTGTGCCCGGTGGAGGTCTCCAGAGAAGACCACCAATTCGAAATCCCACCTAAAAGCTGCCCTTGGCATCTCAGCTAATAACAGAGATTTGAGAAATTCTATTTTCACCTTTCCATAGCTGTTTTCCCTTTCATACAATACAGCAGCATCCCCTTAGCAGCTCCTGACAGGAGAGCTGATGCTGATAAAACACTGCATAATGCACATAAATGATGCCTCATCAGGAGGGTGTGCAATTACTGAAACAGGCTTGTTCTACGGCCCCACCAGTCACAAGCAACTAGTTTCTATAGGAACCAGATTTATTTCCACAATAACAAGTCAAGCTACCTGTCAATTTAATGAGGGTTTCACGAACAGCTCCCAGTTTCGAGCACTGTAGTAGACATTTTTGAGTAGTTCCAGCAACAGCAAAGGAACATTTCTTCACAGTGAATACCTCAGAGTACAAGGTGAGCTCCTTGGCTTTGGATAGCTTGTAATATTCACAAGAATGCAACAATTAACTTAGCTTCATCATCTCCCTAAACACATCTGAGTGACACTGTTACGGGTGTCTCATTCCCATGGGCTGAACTCATCTTAGAAGCACTTGAAAACAGTATCTTGCACACCATAATCCCGAGTCCTGCAGGAGGAGGAAGGGATAGTGCAAGTCTCTCTTAGACAGCCTTAACCTCTGGAACAGTCCGGTTAATCACTGTATTTGGCAGCCCTGGCCACTGAGGGTAAGATAACAAACCCAAATCAGCAGCATGTGGAGACGGGTCACACCAAGTACTAAGGCTGTTTCTTGCATTAGAGAGGAATGCAAAGTATTCTAGATATTATTGACTTTATTTTAAGCGATTCCACTTTGAGCAGAGGTTTCTGTGTCTGCCTGGGTCGTGTTTCAGCACAATGGGAGGGCAATGCTTCAGTTTAAGAGAGAGACACAGGGTTGAAGGCTGAAACTTGGGAAAGGATTACATTTTCAAAGCCCTCTGATCAACACAGAGAGATGCCGAGGTCCTGGAGCAATGGTGCGGACTCAGACAGGACTATAATATCCCAGCTGCTTTTAGCTGCTTGTTATGAATTTGTCACTCAAAGAGATCCCAAAGAGACAGGCACACTGAAAATCACTGTTCAAGGACTAACCACCACCACCACCTGCCAGGTTACCCAGCCTCACCTCCCCTACTATACATTTTTCTCCTCTGCAGGATACTTATACCCAACTTTTGCTTTAAATCACACAGAGCTTTGCACAAAGAGCAAGTCTGTTTTTTTTTTTCCTCTGTTTGGGCTGCAGAGCCCAGGAACACCAGAGAACAGCTGGGGAACACGATAAGAAGGATGCCAGGGCTGGGTACAACCCAGCTGCTCCTCACCACCCCATGTCCTCCCCTGAGCAAGTGTAAGCTGCTGCTCCTTCATGGCCGAGCTGTGAGATGATGCCAGCTCAGGGCTGGGTGATTTTCCCAGGGAGGTGCACATCGAGTTGGAGTCCTTCAGGAAACTGCACAGGCAGGAGATGGAACGGTTCAAAGGCAGCAGCAGCAGCAATCACCCCTGGGAAGGAAGAGAGAGGCAACACCTGCGCTCCCACGGGTGGGAGATGACTGCAGGGACAGCGGGAAGAGGCAGCAGTGAAATACTGAGCCCCAGGGCAGGAGGGGGCTGCAGCAGCCCCCTGCTACTCCAGGCTGCAGGAAGCAGTGTGCCACCACGGCACCTTGCACGGGACATGGTGAAAGGGGTCAGGATAAGCAAGATGACCCACCTGCAAGCCCACATTAGTTCTTTACGTGCAAATCCCTCCGCACACACCCTTGGTGAGTAGGCCACAGCCTTCCTTTTCTGCCCTCTAGGAAGCCAGATTTCTCCTTCCCCTGGGATCAAACATGCAGCACAACCAGGTACAGGGGCCTGCAGCTCCGCCAGAAGCTGAGCAAGAAGCACCCTGGCCCCTCCAGTCTCGCACAAGAACTGACAACAACCATCAAGACAGCCAGGAAACAGTTTGCTACCTCCCTAAGTGCAAACTTCCACTGTAATGTCACTTCACACAGTGGCATTTCATGACTCCTATGTTCAGGAACACAATCCTTCAGCATTTTTAGTGTCAGTCCATTCATCACAACAACTTCTTAAAAAAACCACAAGATGACCTTTTGTCTTCATTGACAGTAAACGAGTCAAAGCTCATAAAAGTTACAGTAAGGTTTTATTAAAAAATATTAGGATTTAAGAAGTTAAAACAACATAGCAAGTGAACAAAACGCTCTATGAAGTTTGCATTAAGGACTGTAGACAGTTAAAAGGTCGTGAGAATGTTTATTTATTACAAATTCAAAATAAAGACAGTAAACGTGAAGGTTAGCCCAGGTTTATATGAATTGTTCCAGTTAATCTTGCTATTTAAGAACAATCATTAAAAATACTTAAGACAATATTTGAACAAACACAATGAGAGATACTATCCTGCTTAATGCTTAAGGTTTGTTCCCTCCCTCCCCCCCCCGCCCAAATTCTGGACCCTGGAAGGCATTCAGTGGAGGTACAACTGCTGTTGGAAGCCTTTTCCCCCACACATACATATCTCTGTACCGTACCTACAAACCTGCTTCTGTTTTGACCATTGTTCAGAAGCCCCTATAAGGGCCACAGGCTGAAAACCAGCAGCAGAGAGTACTTGAAGCTACACATCAACATGGATTCAATCCAACAAGACCCTTCCTCCCTACAAGAGCTCCTCGTGTTATTCCAAGATATGCCAAACAGACTACTTTACCAAATACATACCCATAAAGCAATTTCAGTAGCACATAATTTGCAAAAAGCATTGGAAGTAAGTAACATTACAGAAAAGACGCAGTGATTGAAGGGAGCAGCGTCAGAAATGCCAGCGTTACAGATAAGGAGGGGCCTTAACTGCTGGTCAGGACAACACCTTGTCAGCTTCTGAAGCTCCTACAGGAACATCACGTTTTGGTTTTTTGGTTGGTTTTTTTTTTTTCCCCTCACTGATGATCCACACTTCAGAGAAGCATGGTAGAAGAGGATTCAATTCATTTAACATTGGCCTTTCAATTCCTTACTTTGAAAATGGCCAGGAATAAAACACAGTAGCTTACTAGAATTTCATTACATGGAGACAGGGGAAAAAAAAAAAAAAAATCTTTCAACTTAATTCGTAACTTAGAAAATGGTTGAGAAGTCAGCTCTTTACAACTAAAGGGTAAATAAAACGATTCCTGCTATAGAAGTCCAAGCCATTACTGGAGAACTTTGATGTGCCAGAAGTTCTTCTCCATTGTTTTGCCAGAAAGTAAGTATTTTTTTCCAGTTGAGAGATGAGCTTGGTAAATATTGTGGACAAAACTTTAATTATCTATATATCTGTATATATGGATTACTAACAAATACAGAAAAAGGGAAACTAATACAGACTTCTGGAAAAAAACACTTGCTGGTTTAAGAGTGAACTATTGGAAGTAAGTCAATACCATCGTTACGGAACAATTATTTTTAAGAGTCTTCCTGGTGAAGAGAACATAGGAGTAATCAAGGGGTTTGTGCATTCGCTATCACAGCAAGTTCACCTAAGGACAAAGAAAAGCGAGCACTAAAACCATTACTGTCCCCTGGCTGCCTCCAGCTGAGTGGGCTACCTTTTGCCCAAAGGGTACTTTCTGCTTTCCACTTCAGATCTGTCAGACACTGCTAAGTAAGTGAGCTCAGGGTTTAAAAAGAGCCAGTCAAGAGGGCCCACATTAGCAATTTCACTGGCCAGTCCAGGAGAGGAGACAGGAACATCCGCGTTCTCCTCTGCACTCAAAGGGCAAGCAGCAGGCCAGCAATCTCTTCCACTAAGACTGCCAGAAAAGAATTTCTATTCATAAATACAAAGAAGTTGCTCCACCAGCTTTAAATACACTTTTTCCCTCTGAGCACAGAGGGCTTTAGAAATGAAACCAGATACTGTAACAGGGAGCGTAAGGCATGTGTATACATAGCACTTCTCTGAAAGTTTGCCATGTTCACTAATGAGGCAGACTAATCCAGTCATTCCTGAGGCTAGTATCACTCTGCAAATGGTTTAAAAAACCCACTCATTTTCTAGTCACTCCACTACAGTGAACAAGTCAACTTAGACTAATGAGCTGTACCATCGCTGCAAAAAACAAACCACAACACAAAACCAGAAGAGCCATGAGGAACTGTGATTAACAAAATCCAATGCAACCATATAGTCAATAGAGCAAACACACTCTTATTACTGTGGGAATGTTTGACTTTCATGGTTCAGGGAAAGATTCCCCTACAAACAACACGTAGCCAGCCTGGTTTTAGTATAGGTCTGCTTTTATTTCCATATTCAGCTCTTTGAGGGAGACATCCTTTCACAATCTGAAAGGAGGAGGATATAGCCCACTGTAGTGCTGCTTCAGCACACTAAAACACATCGTACGAAAAACTGTTCTGTTGACTTTTCCCCAAACAAAATGAACACCTGTCCATGCACTCGGGACATAGAAAGAGTCCTGAAACAGAAACATCGTGCGTGCGAGAGGTGCACCGATGAACCTCACCTTGCTGGCAATAGTCAAAAACTGCCAGTTGGTAAGTACTGCACGGGAGTCAGGAAGTAAATACTGGTAGTAGTGGATTTAGAAAGAAAAAAAAAAAATCAAACCCTAAAAAAAAAATAAAATAAAATTTAAAAGCAGCGCCTTTCCAGTATCTCACTGCAGCAGGCAGCAAGACTTAAAGGCACTACAATGTGTCAGAATGGAGAAATCTGGTGCATCCACCCTTCCAGAGTGCAAGAATATGGATTAAAAATTCCAAAGTTGATGTTAGGCTTTCTGAAAATGAATGAGCTTCTTTTCAGCACAAGATCTGGTGGTGCTGCAGAAAAGAAAAAAGAGGTGAGTTAGTTACTGTGCTTTTATACAAACAGTTCTACCTTACCACAGATGCTAGCTGGTGAAAGGTGACATAAGCATGTGTTTCACCTGTTCTTAAACTGATGTTTGTTTAAATCCCTACACTAAGCAGCTTCTCTCCTTCTTCCTTCCATAAAAGGATCTCCCATGTATGGGACACACATAAGCCAGATCCAAATATATTCAAAGGTAGCAAGGCTATTAATTTTTCTACTGGTTTAAATCCTATGTGAGTGCCCTCACTATCAAAATACCTTTTCCCTCCTCAACGCAACAATATCAAGCTCCCTAAAGGACATTTCTTACAACAGGGGCTGAAAGTAGACTCTGTTTTCAACATACAAATATATAATAAGAATTCACAAAAAGGAACTGGGAAAAGCACTGGATTAAATAAAAGATTTCAGCAACAAGCAGTGACAGTCAGTACACAAGAATCTGCTACTACCTGAATTCTACCCAACATTTCTAGAAAATGATAGCAGAGTTCATGTAGATATTTAAACATCTACTCAAAATTTTATCAGCCCACAGTCAACTTGCTGTATTATCTTTAGTACAGCATTTAAACTCTGCCCAGTCTTGAACTAACACGCAATTCTTCCAAAAAGGCAAAATTTCTCTCATACTAACTACAATTCTCCCTACTGACAGAACTTTTAGAGTCTGCAACACATTGTGTTTAGAAGTTGACCCTGACTCTGTGTGGGTTTGATCACTCTTGCAAGACAGGACATACACAGTGTTCTGCTCAGTACAGCTCATAAATCTGACCGCCTTCAATTACTTTTAAAAAAACCTTTTGTTTGTCCCCTCTAGCCACAGAGAAAACATAAACCAACTCAGACAACACATTCACTCACACAACAAACAGACCTAACCTTCTCAAGCAAATTATTGAATCTATAGCAACAGCTGACATAAAGTTTATCTTTACTGAGAGGTATGCTATCTTACCACAACTTTATTAATTACTCTGGTTCTGCAAGGGTAATAATTTCTTCATTGATAAAAAATTCAACAGTCTCCTCCTCCCAGTCATCAACATTGCTGTCCAGCTCATCTGTGTCTACCCCTGGAATGGAGAAAACATTGACACTGAATGCCTCAAACAAGGCAGCAATGGAAAGATTTGCTGCTCTTCACAGAAACAGTCTTTAAACCAGCAGTGAAACAAGAGGTATTTGGTGCTTTAAATCCTAACAAGTACGTGCTAAATTCATTAAATGACAACGAAGGCATTACTGTCTCCCACCACAGGGCTTTTGTGGATTTTCTGGTTAAATGCAACACCCAAAGGTAAAGCCAATGCTTGCCTTGAAGTGTAAGGAGGTACAGAAAACACAGATACCAAAATCTGGCACCCAGCAATATTTGAGCTTTCTCCCATAAAAAAAAACAAACCACCAAAAACCCTCGACATCTGTTGCCATTCAGGATAAAAAGTATAAATAACCTTTAGAAAACAAGGGACTAGCTTTGGCAGGAAATTGAGGGAGAGAAGAAGTGGATGAATCCCCAGACTAGGGTAGTTAGAAGCAGTTGTTTTCTAGCAGCAAGTCATGGCTCACCGCCTCGAAGCTCTAAACGCTCATTCCTCTGCTCCATGTACAACTCTTGTGCCATCTTGCGGTACTTTCTGAACTCTTCCATCATTGTACGTCTCCTTTCCACCAGCTCCTGCGGAGGCAAGAAGAGGTCGTTAAACCTCCCCAGTAAATCAAATCCACACAGGATGCATTTGTTAGCAAGTCAAGCTCTTTTTTTTTTCTCATGAACACACTTTCTACTGACTTAAACACAAGAAAAAAGATCTCTTATGAGAGCTGTTTTTTTGTGAGCTTTTTTTTTTATTTAAAGAGCTCTTCTTAATTTAAAGTCTGCCTAATACAAGT
This sequence comes from Nyctibius grandis, assembly GCF_013368605.1. Taxonomy (NCBI): domain Eukaryota; kingdom Metazoa; phylum Chordata; class Aves; order Nyctibiiformes; family Nyctibiidae; genus Nyctibius; species Nyctibius grandis. The sequence goes on along the minus strand of NC_090695.1, from coordinate 94,817,893 downwards.
CACTAAGAACCCCAAAATTTACCACCTTTGCTTAATGAGGTATCACCAGTGCCTCTCCAGATTAATTACTGTTGAATCTGAGAGTTTAGTAGCATCTGTGTGAACTACCTATTTTTTGTTATAAAATAAATTTAAATTACCTATCACCATTAGAAAACAACTAAGGACAGGTTACAAGAGTTTCATCTACATTATTATATTCCAAAAGTGTCTTGCCTTCGAAGCTTTGGATTGGCTCAGGCGATCCTTCTGCTCAAATATCTTGGAGTATTTCTTCAGGTCCTTCTTAATTTGCTGTAAAACAGGGAATTTTATTTCAACTAGGGTATCAGACTAGCAATCACAACCACGATACTCTAAGAACTCCTTCAGTAGGCCTAAGCAGGCTAGGCATTTTTTAAAAACATCTCTCTTCTAGGCAATTCCCCTTCTCTATAATTTTGTTTGTTCTTCCTGGCTTACAGATCATGTAAATGCTTCTGTACACAGGCCATTAGTGAAGTCTGGACAGCTAAATTGTATGTTGTTATTCTTCACACCCTTTCACTGTACCCTAACTGTAAGAACAACTGGTCACCATTTCTACTCTGTGCTTAAAGAACAGTTAATATCTACAGTCATTCCCAGAAGCGAGGTCTCCTACAGCAATACATTGGGGGTGTTTTTTTGGTGTTTTTTTTTGTTTTCTTCCACAAATTCAGGGCAAAAGGCAATTGTGTGATTCTGTGACAGTTCAAGCCTCATCCTCAGGAAGATGGAGTAAACCAAGTATGCTTATACACCAAAATCAATGACAGCAGAAAGAGTTGATGGAATACACTACCTTTATCTGATCCTCACTGAGCAAGGTAGTTGGTCGTGGTCTCCAGAGAAGCTGACAGAACCTGTCTTTATTGTTTTTCTGAAGCAGACGGCCTTGGAAGGTCCATAACCAATATGCATTGTCCACCTGGAAGAGCAGTGTGCCACCTCAGTCAAAATAAGCTATAACTTAACACTGTAGTCCTCACTCCATGTCTTAAGGGTCTTTTTTATAAAATCAGCACCATTGGTCAACAGAACAAGGGTGGTCTTTTTGTTAGTGCCTTCCTTGCACAAGTCAAATTCCTCAAAAAATATTTCTTCCACTGAAGCTCTGCAAGAAGTTACCTTCTAGAGGATCACAACAGTTTGAAACTAAACCAGTCCTTCTACCATATTCTTAAGTCTCAGATTCTATACTTGTACAGAAGAGGATTACAGTGCAGTGGCTAGAACCATGCAGAAGTAATGACAGGTGCAGTAAATCCTGCTTTTCTATGTGGACCACAAGGACATCAAGTTTCAAACTGCTAAAGATGTAATGAAAATTCAGAAAAAGGACACTTGGTTTAGACTCATGAACTGCCCTTCCAGAACTTATTTTGGACAACTGGTGAAGCTAGTGGCCCAAATAAATACTGATGCTCAGAAATTAACATATAAAACCATGGTGCAGGTTTTAAGTCATATGACCAGTGACAAGTGTCCATTTTCTCTTCCTAACCAACAGCCCTGTCCAATAGCTCTGGAACCGGAACGAAGCGGGGGGGGGGGGGGGGGGGGGAAGGCAAGCATTAGTACCTTGTGGCTCCACCAAGACACAGAAGTCACAATGTATCTGCCTGTAGGATCCCACTCCACATCTGAAGCTGTATAGTGTTCGGCAATATTCATCATGGTGCAGTCAGATGTATCAACAAATGCTAAGGCACCGTTCATGCTGCAAAGACAAAACAAGATGGATTGTTTTACACACTAGTACAGCCTGGTTTTTTTTAAAGTATTTCACAAGCTGCATCTTTACAAGTCCTCACTACAAAGATAAATTTTCACAGCAATCAAAAGACAGACTCATACCAGTCTCTGTGGCTAGAAAGCAATGCAATTAATAAAAACAAAAATTCAAGTAAGAATGATACTTTTGTTTCCATGTTCACTGACCCTTAACCCATTTTGTTTCTGTTCTTAAAGTCACCATGAAAACATACTATAGGCAAGTTACAGCCAAAGTTTAACAATCATATGCTTAGATATATTTAAGTAGTGAAGACAAAAGGAAAAAAAATAGATTTCTAAGATGAACAGCAGCATTTGTCTGAAAGCATGTAAAGGCAAATAGTAGTCAACTGGTTAACAAAAATTTTTACTTGCTCTAACATGAAACTTTATTGATAACTCTCTTACAAAACAGCTTTGTCACTAGGAGGTATTACCCATGAGGAAGCACAAGGCTATGACAACAACAAATGCATTATAAGAGCCACATGCACGGTGCAAACTGGTTTAGTTGGGAGTCAGTATCTAACTTAAGCAGCTGAAAAGTGTTTCTAAATATCCACTTTTCTGTTGAAAAACGCATTCTTCATTTGATGTGGCAAAAACGGCAAGTAAAAGTTACAAAGGATCAAGCTACATTATGAAATTGCACCTCTTCTTTTCCTTTGCTTTTACAAATCTGTATCAGGATTACGCAGCAATGCAACATTCATGAAGATACCAAACACTTGATGAGATACTCTAGTCTTTTTCCTCCTTAAAATGAATGTGGCGTTCAGTAACCTGTGCAACACTCACCTTCTGAGGCCAGCCAACACTACAAATTGCCCTTGAGGACTCCAGAATATCGTGTTTGCCTGCTGTTTGTCAAACGTTTCTGGAAAGAAACAAGACAAATTCAGAGAAAGATCTCAACCCAATGCCATCAATTAGCTTACAAGTAGCCAACTCCATCCACTCCTGAAGACGCTTCTGAACTCCGCAAGCAAGTCCTAACAACAGTCCTCAGCTCTACACTTCTAAAGACAAAAACCCAGTAGCACCAGAATATCCAAAGCTAGCAGAAGAGAAGGATATCAACACCTAACTTGGGAATGAATTTTATCTAAAGTGAGCCAAGTCTGTGCTGTCACCTCACGTGAACTTCCCAAGGCCACAAAATTATTCTATCTTGCAGGCCTTTTATTCCCAGACCCTGAACTGATTCAAAGTGAAAACAGCTTAACTGCCACCAGAAAATCAGATTTCTAGAATACAATGTCAGGCATAGCACCTATTGCCATACTATCCACCACAAACAGCCACAATTTTGGGTTTACTGCATCAATTTCCATGCAAAATGCTTAGTATCCGCACCTTTCACTTGTTTTTCAGTCACTTACTTATGAGTTCTATTTTCCCATTGTTTTTAACGTGGTAAAAGGAAACTGAAATTCGTGGAGTTTCTCCATGCAACACAGCAAACTTGCTTCCATTTGGCTCCCAAGCAAAGGCTATGATGCCTTCTGTTGAAAAAAGAAGAGAGTCAAAACTCTGTCAAAAGACAAAACAAAGCTTTGATTTCAAGCAGTTACCACAGAAAACCAAGATGCTGAAGAAAGGGACCTATCAGTTAACAGACTTTGCCGTATAGACCACCTTTTAAAGCCTAGGTTGATAAGGCAAATGCAGGGAGCTATGGGAAGTGTTTCAAACAATAGCTCCAATGTCTCTCATCTTCTACAGAATACACTCATATTATCAGCCCTACCATCTTTATTAATAACAGATTTTCAGTTCTGTAATTTTTCAAGTCAGTCACAAGCATGAATAGCAAGAAAAGTTCTGATTTCTCATTTTTACATGAGAAGCTCTGCAACATGAATACTGTAGCTCCTCTCAAAAGAGTTAAACTTCCTAATTATGTCCAAAGTTGATGGGAATTTCTAAGAAACACACAAGTGTCTACTCAAAAAAGTTAACAGATCCAGAGTAAGGAAATACTTGGCATTACCTTTCATTTCCACCACATCCACTGGCACCTGTTTCTCTCTCATTCGGAATATTTCAAAGTTGGTCACTACTCCCTGTAAAGGCCAAGATCAGCTCATTATCCAGCACAGAAGCAGTAGAGCAAATAATTTTATGTCTAGGCATCGAAGGACAACTACACAATTAGTCTGTCAGGATGTAGGATGAGGGACAGAGTCAAGATTTGTTTCTTTAATGAGCACAGATAAATACAGTACACCTCCATCAACAAACACATTCTAAATTCTGTTCTGATAACGAATAACTGAACAATTATACAAAAACGTGTTTTTTTTCAGACTCTTTTGAAGTTTAATTAAGACAGATAAACACATGGCACATTGTGCACCGTGACCTATGGGTTGTTCAACAACTGCTTAACAGTGAGTAGGAAGAGGTGAGGCATATAGCTCTCACCCAAGTCCAAAATGCCACTAAAGTCAAAGAAAATCTTGGATGCAAACATTACATACATTTTGCTCTCCACATGCCTCAAATTCAAATGGAAAAATGAAAAATAGCTTTGACATCACACGATTTACACTGTTTATATTAAAATACAGTCCTGTAAGAAAATGAGGTGTCAGCATGAGATAGAACCAAACTTTATGAATATAATCAGAATCCACATACCTGTGTGCCTTTGGGAGTCCTGTCTACCTTCACACACAGGTAATCCCCGTTCTTCTGCCAGTGTAGTTTACAATCTACAACATTGAACAAATTCCGCACACGAATTTCTTGTCTAGAAGGCAGCTGCATCAAAGTCACTCTTGCTGGGATGTCTTTGTCCTCAGGCACCCAGAAAGCAATTATGTTACCACCTGGAGACCACGAAAAGTCTCTACAGGAAAAGTTAAAGATATGCCATTTAAATTTTTAGTTAGAAGCAGAAACCATCTTCATCATTGTATCTGAATGTTGCAGACAAATTCAACTCTCAATAATAAAAACAGATACAGACAACCAACTGAGCACAATTTAATAACCTTACACGTATCATACAAAACCAGATTTTTAACCTGATATTTAAACTTGCTATATGACCAATGTTATCAAACATTGAGTAGAGGTTACACCAGTGTTACCACCAAAGATCTAAGAAACAGACTGATTAAACCAATGAGCAAAAACAAGTCTATTAAATTACACTGGAGACAATCTTCTTGCACCTGGGTACACTTAATTTTCTTGCTGCTTTACAGAGAGGCACCTCAAAAACTCTCAGAGTGACCAGTATCTATTGTGCAGAGGCACAAAACCAAACCTGTTCCTCGCCAACGGGCAGTATACAGCACACTGTTTTAAGCTATCATATAACTCTTAACAGATACTCCCTAACAAACTGCATGCCAGTTTGGTTTTGTAGACAAGGAACAGGACTCCCAAGCTAGATGCTGGATTAAGCACTACCACAGCAAGGATTTCAAAGCACAGAAGTTGTCAACTGTGGACATCAATAAATGGAGGAGTCTCCATTCCTTTTTGCCAGTTTGTCTAATTTGACCACTTCAGCATATGAGGCCATTTGCTCTAGTCCACAGTCCAAAGATTCCTCTCACCATAACAAAGCCTCTCACATAAAAATTCCAGCTAAAGAGAGCAGTTATCTTTGCAAAGGAATAGACTCACCTTATTCCAGTGATTTTCAAACTTTTTTTGTCCAACAAACCCATAGACTAAAAGAAAAAGGTGTGAATTTTCAAGTTAGTAACATGCTTATATTTATACAAGCACCTTCTACTCTTAATATTAGAGCGCACAAACTAGGAAAATGTGTACAGTTTTCAGAGATCCTGTATCTCTATTTTTTATTATGAACATATGTATATCAAAATTACAAATAAAATAAAAATTGCTGTACCGAATTAATGAGTACAGCGGCCTGAATTACAATGAAAACGAAAACAGACTAGATGAGGCTGCAATTTATAGCGTGTTTTGAGTACTTTGGCACTCATCTGCTACCGAGAGCTGGGAGGCACCACATAACCTTGATCCTACTGACTCTTGTAAGGAGTATATTGAGTAGGACTGTCTAGTCCTTCTAGAAGTGTGCTGTGAAATTTACTGTCAGACTCAGGTAAAGTTTTTCACCCAGGAAAGAAAAAGACAAGAGCAAATGGGCTTCTTCCCTTTTAAGCCCAGCTCTAGAGTGTATTATTAAAATGCATCCTTTAAAATAGATACCATGGGAAAGACTGACATTGTAATGCAGTAAGTGTTATGCAAAAAAAAAGCAAGAACTTACAGGTGTTTCATAGATGCTGAGGGTATCTGAAGTCATTCGAGCAAAGAATTTACCATCATGACTCCACCTAAGCAAATAAAAAGAAAAAAGAATATTAGATAGGAACTGCCTTTTTACTAAACAAAGTCTGGGACTACTTGTTCTCTCTATTCTAATTCTGTTTCTCAACCTACTTAAAAATAGGCCAGTGAGCTGAGTTTTCACAGTGGAATCCTCGCTTCTTTTGCCCAGTCAGAATATCCCAGATGATAATAGCCTGAGGATCATCCTGCGTGTCCATCAAAGGGCTGAAGGTCACTAAATACCTACAAAAAAACAATCAATTTCACTATCGGAACTTTATCTAATATGTCAGTACAAGCAGGCTTTCATCCAAATAATATTTAAATAGGATGCACTTTCAAACAGCAGTTTCTCTAATGGGATTTTTTGGAGAGGAGGGAAAAATAAGAACAGCATGATAAAAGGGGAAAAACTTTTCAAGACACAGTATTTCCCTGGCATCCCTCTGACTGAAAAGACTAGATTTATGTGCAAGACTTCCCATATTGATGTTACTAGAGAGGGGAACTCAGCAAATACAGTTACCTACTATATAGTTTTGCCACGAGGACATGAATGGTTTCAAACCAATATAAATCCATTGACCTTAGCCAATCTGAACTACAGGTATGCTAGACGTCTCCATTTAAAGATAAATATCTCTTTAATACAATAAAACAAAAAACCTAATTGCTTCCAAATATGTTACTTGAAAACTAGCAAAACAAGATGCATCTCAGTCCTGAAATTATTTTAGCCTTTTCTAAAAAGCTCTTTAACGTTAAAGAGGGCTTAAGGAATTCATTTCAGTACTACAGATTTGGAGGATGCTGTGCAACTGAAACTTTTCAGAGAACTAGAAATCTAACACTACAGACATCCCATCCAACGAAAGAGGAAACAAATATGGTCTTTCCCCTTGGGATAACGACGTCTTTGAGGAAACTTGTCAGCTCAGTTTAATTATCTTTCCTGAAGTCAAAGAAAAGTCAGGCAGACTTTCACTCATTCTGAGAAGGATTTATACATGAAAAGCAGTACTTCCAAAGGCCAAGGAGAACAGAAGACCCCAACCACATGAGATCTGAAAGCACAGCAGCCAGAATACGTGTGCTTCAAGCTGTTGATCCCTTAGCCCAAACCAATGTCATACTCCATACCTTTCACAGGGTGAGAAGTCTATAAGCTGCACTCCCTGGTGACTAAACCTTTGAATCTGCTTAAACTTCTCTCCACCCCAAAGCGCGATGCCTCTCTGGTGGAACGTAGCCAAATAGGTACCCTTCGGGGACCAACGTACATAGGTTTCTGTCCACCGCTGGATTAAAAAAAAGAAAAAAAAAGTATACACAAAGGTTTATTTCATGCTGGATTCCTAAAGGGGAAAGAATTAATGTGTGGCTTGCAGCATCACATTTTGCAAATCCATTTACTAAGTGAAGATCTCAGAACTGGTGATACCTTGGACTAGTTGTGGAGTTTAATTTCATGCACAGAATGCACAGTACTTATTCTTCAGGTTGAAAACTGTCACTTGAGACCTTTTCAACTTACTCATCACCAAAAACATTTTCCACATACAGTGACAACCTTTGTATAGTAATAATTAAACCATCTAACAGGCTTGGGTTTCCTTGTTGTCCTTCAGCCCTGGTAAGAACATACTTACCCTTACTTCTGAGAAGAGTATTTCAAATTTCTTAACAATACAGCTCTTGACTTTCAGCTAAATTAGAGAGGTATCGGCAATATAGACCATGGCCAGTGATCATGGTGATGAGCAAAATTACTCATCATCCCAGAGCCAACTTCTTTCTACTGTAATGCATTATAGTTATTAAAGAAAATGCTTCTGGGTACCAACCGTTCTCAGCAAGTCAACTACCTGCAGCAGACAGGCACACTAACTCTCCCTTGTATATGCTATTACCAAACCAGCTATTCCTCTTTAGCACCTCTGTGGTCAGCAAAAAGGCAAAAAGTGATCAGAAGCAGCATACTTAAGCACACACTCAGCTCTAATGAATAGTACTCCTCAAACTCTGACTTTGCATTTTCAGGCCTTTCTGAATCACCTAGAATATAGAGATGAAAGAAACTAATACACATCATGGACCAGTTAAGAAAAAAGAACACCACAAACAAGTTAGCTGCTTAGGTAAAACAAACATGGAGTTAAGTCTAATTCTAAAGGATGCAATTTCACCACTTCTCTTCAAAAGGAATAAAAAAGTATTTCAGCAATGGGGAAAAAATATATTTCTTTAAAAAAAAGGAAAAACCTGAGATGTCATAAAATGAAGGAGACTGACAGTGTATCTGCAATGTACAGCACTTCCAGGACACTCACTGCTCTGTCCTCAATTTGAACAGGTTCTTTGATATCATTCCAAAAAATGGAGGTCCGGTCTCCTGACTCAAAGATCACACTGTACTGATCCCTGCAATCAGGATCTTCCAACCAGTATCGGAGATTCCCCTAAGAAAAATAGAAGCAAAAATATTATTAGTGAGTCAAAGGCTAAGACGACAAGTTCCCCAAATTAGCATCTACCTGACAGGTGGAAGTTAGTCTTACACAGAGCGTGCCACTTCGTAGTCTTACCATTGCAAACAAGTTTTTAAAGTGAAATTAAGTAATTCAAACTACTGGTTACTGGAGGCTAAGAGAACAGATCATAAAAAGGTGGACCTTTCAAGGTGGTTTGATGATGTTTAACACTTCTTGCCTAAAATAACTTAAGGGTTTTTTTTGGAGTTTGTTTTTTTTTTTTAAACCCATCCCTTCCTCCACAGGACCTTTTACAAAGCTACTGGTAACATACACAGAAGTTTGCCTCAAACATTTAAAAATATAAGATGATGCTTTCAAAATTCTATTTTTAAATGACTTGTGCAAAATCATTATTTCCTCTTAAGTTTTACCCTATGTGGAACTACTAAGGAGAACCACCAAGTTCTTCCTGTCACTTCATGACAGTGAGAACGAAGGAACAGAGGCATGCGATCACTACTGCTACTTACAACACTACTAACACGTCATTTCTATTTTCATATGAACGCTCCAGCAATGAAGTAATCATTTCACATTATGCTGAATATTCTTTCCACTTTTCCAAAAAATCCTTACCAAATCCTTAAATGGCTGTTTCTCAGGGATTTCCCATTCATCACTGATTGTCATGTACCTGAAAGAGCAAATTTATTGGTTACATGCCATGCAGGTACTCTTCATTAGAATCCCCAAATCAACAGATACACACGACAGCTGCACTCACTTATCAAAGTCTGTGAAAAGGTTGACTCTGAAAGTGTGCTGTTTATCCAGTTTGTATCCATCTGCATTCTTCACAGCATCCACTGCATGAGATGGAGACATGTACTCCAGAAAGATGTACCTACAATGAAGGAGGACAAAAGTAGGAAGCCATTGTTGAGAACCCACTTTCTTTATGCCTTCTAAATGGCATATTCCTCCCAAACTCAGGAATATATGCTACTCCAACCACAGTAACATATTTACCACATTGATTTTTTCCTGGTTTCCCTCCCTAAAGCTTTCTTTCCCTTGTCCTCTCCCTTTGGGCTTGATCATTTCTGGTTAGCTTTTGTCACAATTTCAGATGCTGCAATTAACCAGGAACAGGGATCAGAAGTTGGCAAAGGGAAAAAGGGTCCTGGGAAGGGCTGGCTGAACTTAAGGAAGACAGAGTCACTAATGTAAGCATAAGCACTGGCAACCAGAGACAGAATATTGACAGCTGATTTTGCAATAAACAGTACATCCGCTGCTACTAAGTTTTTAATTAAAATGGACCTTTAACCTATTTATTAGCCATGGCAGAAAATTAACTGAAAACACCTCATTTAGTACTGCACGGAAATTTGTCTTCCAAACCCACCTAAACTATTTCCATAATTAATTCCCCCACACGCTGTAGCTTAATGAGCTATTAATCTTCTCAGCTCCCTTGGGAACTTCTGTTTGTCACTGAGACTAGACATCAGGATTGTACAGACTAAAGTAGAAGAAAGTGATGAGCATGACTGTGAGGTCACCATAAAAACTGGCCACAAAACATTGACGCTAATAATCGAGGCTAAGTCAGAGCAGTGTTTCAATCCTATTTCCAGCAGGAGTTATCATGACTTACCCTTTTGTCTTCCCATCTGCTTCTGGATAAAATTCATTGATAATTTTACCGAACTTGGAAAATATTTTGTGAATGACATTCTTCAGTTTCTCAAGTCGGTCTGGTCCAACCTGGGGAACATTATCCACGACGATTACTGAGTCAATTCCATCTGCTTCCTGCGGCTGATCTTTCAGTACATCCCCAAGTAATTCTGCAAAGAAAAAGCATACAAGAAACTACAGCACAAGCCTACATCATTGAGGAGGAAGACAGAAAGATGAAAAGAATAGTGATAGCAAGAGGAGAGGATGATTTCAAATTTCAGGAAAATGATTCAAGAATCATTTAAGAAACTCGGTAGTGAATGAACACTCTATCAGAGAAACAACTGAAGCTAATACACAACGCTCCAATAATACTTTCTTGCTGAGAGGCATGATCACGCAGTTTGTTGACAAACTTCAAGCAGTTAACTCCTGAAGTTTTTCTTAAAGAAATACCTTACATTGAAGATGTCAATGCTTGCACTATTAGCTTGTTTCAGGAGTCGGAACTGGCACACAAAGTCCTCAGAATTGCCGAAAGAGCAGACAACTATAAGATTTACTACTCGAGCTCTGACTAGTAGCTTTGCTAAAGTTATTATAACCGGATGACTTCGATAAAAAGAAATGTAACATGTACCTCCCTCCTACATTACAAGAGTTTTAGCGTAATTCAAAACTATCCGCCACACTGGAAGCTCTGCACGTCTTAACATCATTATAATTATGTTTGAGAACTCACACTCCGTCTGAACCTTTAATTAAACACAAAAATGAAGGTCTAAGACAAGACACTTAAAGCCGTATTTAAGCACGCAGCAAGTGAAGACAAGCACAAATCCTTTCATATGCTGGGTATTCTTCAACCATACTAATCCCCTTTTTCCTATATCATCTCATGAACTTTGAGAGTACTTGCTGCTGAGATGGTTTGTTCAGTCCCTGCACTGTCAGCTTCAATCTTCTTTCTACTGGGAAGAGATTGTTTACATCATTGAAGTTTCCCATACACAGAAGTGAGAACATTCAGAAGGACTGTAAACCTGCAGCTGTGGCTTGCATACCATGTGGGGATAAAAAGAGTTAAAAGGTACAAAATACACCTATAAGCTGTGCACAAAAACAGGAGTTTCAACAACAACGCTGCATTATTGCTATGTGGTAGGCTTCTAGACAAACATTCTGTAGAGTTCTAGCCATATCTCACTTTAATCTATTTCTCAATTCAATTCTATTAGACTGTTCTGTATCCACCAACTAAAACTCACTGGTAATGTACGAATTTAAACACGCTTCTCAAATTAACATTACCTAACTACAGAAGTGTACTGACCTGTAGATCCAAGAGGAGTCAGAAAAACTACATCAATGATTCCGTCCTCAATGGATTGAGCTAAAAGCGCTAAAGACAAGGATACCCAAACAATCCCTCAAATAACTTCAACCTAAGGTTATTTTTAAACTTTTCCAGCAATAAAATCCCACACTATCCCTAGCTAGCCTGTTCAAATATACACTTTAATTCTTGTCTGGATTACTGATCATGTCACAGTGTAACTGGTCATGCCCCTGCAATTTAGTACCATGACTGCATTATTGTATTCTAAAGAAATATCAGTTAGAATTGGCAGATTATTTCTGTTTTATTGACATTTTTAATTTTGTGTACTTAAATGGACCACAATAGACATACTGCTAACAAAAAAAGCCAAACGTGCTGAAATATATATATACACACTTCCTAGTATGTATATACTAGGATGACTACTGGATGTCAAGATATTCTTTCAGGATTAAGCCATTCTCCAGGTAGCTGACAATACACTGAAGTTGTGGCTAGGTAATCACTTGCCTAGGATTTAGAACACATGCAGTGAAGTGTCTGCTATGCCTACAATAATTATAAAGATTGAAAGGAGGAATTTAAAAATGTTATATTACAGTAAAATAACACGTACATTTCTTATTTACCCTACTAATCCCATATCTTAGATTTTCCCAGCATACAAAATGAAAGCATGTCCCACAAGGACATTTCCACAGAAGCCTATAAGAAGAAAAAAATACACAAAAGGGTAATTTTTTAGGCTCTATTAGTCATTTTTTCAAAACCAATTCTCACAAAAGACTTCGTAGGCCTCCAGACAAACCAAGGAATGCATATTTAGATTCATGTACAAGAATACAATACAGTTTTGATTCACTACAGGGTAACAGGTCAAAGACAAATACCTACATTGTTCCATTTCTCTACCTTAAATTCAAAATTGTGAACAAAGGAATCTTCAAAGGGTAAGAAGCTGGTTTAGCCAGCTCTTATTCCACCCACGAGAACAGCGGGGTGTGGTGGGTACACAGCTATCTTCAGCAGGCAGTATTTTAAGGACCACTGTCATTATCTGAACTAAACCTTCATTGCACCTAAGTGGTTATCTGACACATCCCTTCTCCTGCTTGAACTTGGATCAGCTGCTCTGCCATGCCAACACCCTTCTGGAAAAAAAAAAGTTGAAGTAATGCATCTGAGATGGTCCAAACTTAAAGCTGGTCCAGCTCAAAGGTGTTCCTGAAGATGTAATGTTATCACAAGCACTGAAATAGCCTTGGCTCAGTGACACTGACAGACTGCCTTTCTCCTTGGGGAGTCACCAGAATAAGGGGAAAGGAATAAGGAAGCTCAAGAAGTAACACACAGATGGAAAGCCAGACCAGCAAGAGTGACTAAACTTAAAACGCTAATTCAGCTACCAACACTGCATTATTCATAGAGCTGAGAAGGTAACCAAATTAATCCTTAACAATAAAATAGGTGAGAATGGAAAATATGCCTAGTTTCTGCATGGACAGAAATGAACATCATAACCCTGTATGTAGACAAAAGCGTATCGCACAAACATTAACTAGACAAAAAGAATCCAACTACATACTTGCAGACAATTTTGCCAAAGTCTCTTTAAGAAACAAACGTACAAGTTTGAAGAGCTATACAGACTACTGATTGAGAACAGCAAACACTTTCTTAATCTAAGATACTTTTCTGCCATTTTATTAAGATAAACACAGGACTGGAACACTAGAATGCACGTGTATCACCTGTATTCCACCGCCAATTGAAATAACCAACTAACTTATGAACTGATGCATGTAACATAAGACCATACAACATGCAGGATACACATATGTAAGACCCTACAACAGCACATATGCTAGAACGAGTATTGGCAAAATAAGTACTTTTGCTATTCAAGAACTGAGATGATGTATCTAGAAAGATTTCTCTGAAAAATATTGAGTTCTAACTCCTGCATGCCAAAGGTATTCCCATAATTATCGATGCAGTTACACAATGGCTTAGCCATTTTAAGATAGTCAATATCCAATACTTCTTAAAAAGCCTCAGTTTGAATTTTCAACCGACAGAAGTAATTTTTCCACATTTTCTTGTCACAAGGTACATATGTCACATCTTCATGAGCACTAACACAAACTCATACTATTTATCTATGCATTTCACTCTGGATGCATAGAAAAAAATACAACGACGAAATCTAGTTTGTTAACACCTGATCAACAAGTTAAAACTTCTGGCTTTACAGTTGAGTTTAATGGGGGCAAACGGAAAGCACACAGGCTGAGGGTAGCCCCCAGATCGATACTTCAACAGTAAATTGAAGAACAGCAATTAAACGGTACCGTACGGTGCACAGATACGCCAGAAGAAGGTTCTTTTAAGAAACGCTGCTGCGATGAAGACACGTACTTAGTATGACACGCCGGAGAGCCCGTCACGGCACGCAGGGAAGAGCCAGCTGCCAGGCCCACGGGGACTGGGGAAGGGGAGCGCTTCCCAGCAGAGGGCCCGGTTCCCCACGCACTCTCCCGGGACGGTACGAGCCGGCACCCCGAGCCGCCCGCTGCCCGCGCCGCCTGACATGGCCACGGCAGCGGCGGGCTGGCCCGCACCAGCCGGCCCATCCCGGAGTAGCCGCGGCCTCCCCGGCGCTCCTGGGCGGCGGGCAGGGCCGGGCCCACCGCCGGAGCTCCGCCGCCTCCCCGCGGCCCCTCCCTTCCCCTCACGGCCGGCCTGACCAGGCCCAGGCGCCGCCGCCCGCTCCCCGCCGCCGGCCCAGCCCGCACCTTCGTCGCTGATGTCGTCCACGAAGTCCTCGGGGTCGCTGAAGGAAATCTCGTCCTCGGGCTCGACCGGGGCGGCGGGCGCGGCCTCCCCATTCTCCTGCACCGCGCCGGGCTCGGCCGGCGGCTCGGCCTCCGACGGCGGCTCGGTCTTGGTCTCCGCCGCTGGCTCGGCCTCGGGCTCGGCCCCGGCCGGCGGCTCGGCCTCGGGCTCCGCCTCCGCCTTCTCGGGGCTTTCGCGGCCGGACTGCGGCTGAGGCGAGGGCGGCTGAGGCGGCGGCGGCTGCTCGGGCTCGGCGGCTGCGGCGGGCTCCTCGGCGGCGGACAGTGGCGGATCGGGGGGCCCCGGCGGCGCCTCACACTCGCCTTCTTCTTCCTGCCCCTCTCCCTCCTCCTCCTCCTCCTGCTGCTGCGGCGGATCCGGCGGCGGCGGGGGCCCGTCCGTCTGCTCGGGCTCCTCGGCGGGCCCCGGGGCGTCGGGCGGCGCGGCGGTCGCCGGGCTCTCCTGCGTGTCCTGCATGGGGCTCGGTGCGGGGCCGGCCCGGCCGCGAGCTCCCAGCTCGAGCGCGACGGGGAAAGGAGCGGGGGAGGGGCGGGGAGGCTCCTACCGCCGGGCCATGTGCGCCAGGCCCAGCGGGCCTCGCGCAGCGGCGCCTACCAACTGGCGCGGGGCGGGTGGGGGGAACCCTGCCTCGCCACAGCTTCCGCCTAGCTTCGCTTTCTCCCCGCTCCGCTCAGAGGCAACTGCCGTCCCCTTCGCCGCCCACTCCCCGCTCAGCGAGCGGCGGCTTCCGCTCCTTCTCATCCCGCAGCAGCCGTAGCTCCCCCCCTTTCATGCCTCGATGTGGTTGAACCCAAGATGGCGCCTCCTTCCAGTCGTCCGAGGCGGGGTTCGGCCGAACCATTTTTCGGGAAGCGGAAGGCGGGAGGCGCTGTGACATTTAACTGCGCAGACGTGGAATGAAGCTGCGTTTTCGGCAGCTCAGCGCATTCCCCTGTCCAGCGCTAGGCGGAAGGTGACAGGACAGAGCACACCAACGCGATATCTGCCCACCTCCCCCCTACAAATCTTCCACCATGCGCTCGCCCGAAGCCTGGCGCTGCCCGCGCGGGCGCTACCAAGCTCGCGCAGAGGGGGGAGCGGCACCCCCCCGCGGGCGGCGGGGCCGCATGGTACGGCCCAACGGCAGCCGCCACATCAGCCCCGCGCCATGGCGGGCGGGGGCGGCGGGAGCGGCTTGGTAGCTCACAGCCACCCGGGTCCAGGCTGTCTCCGAGCGTTGTGTTTGTCCCTACAAGACCTTTGTGTGTTTTAGATAACATAAATAACATTTTCCGTGAGGTAAAAAGTGGTGCTCGCTATCTCGCACCACCGCCGCGACCCTCCGGTTAGCGGGAGAAGCGTTCCCGAGGGGCAGAGTGAACCTGGCTCGACGCGGTGACCTCTCGGGGCAGTGGCACCGGCAGGAGTCAATCTCTAGTGTTTTCCAGTGATCTTTGCATAATCCTAACATTTTAGTATGATGCTTAAACGGGTAAAGTTCTCTCACGCTGGCTACCAACGTGACCAACTTGTTGAGAGACCTGAGCTCTCTTTATGGATTAAACCGTTACCTTCTGTCTAGGGCACCTCAGGCTGATGGAAAAATACGTGGAGTGTCATTTTTTTCACTATGTATGCTAATATGATATATTCAAAGTGGCAAAGGGAACCTGGAATTTGTCGTGGATGCCATCTTGAGGCTTCAGTGACAGAGGTAAAAGATCAGAAGAGATCTTGAGGAATAGTTCATATATGTTCTCCGAATACTTGCATTTTGTGTAGGGTTTTTTTCTTTTTTAGCTCAGTGCTTTCAATCAAATCATCATCAAATCATCAAAACATACAGAATAAGAATGCCAGCTTAAAAAATTCATGAGAAGAGCAGGACTGGTATTGTACTTAGCATTTTAAATTTAGACTCTATTTTATCTTGCAGTATCTTTCACGTTTTGATAAAATCTTGAGAGAAGATGTTTAAGAAACTGAGCCAGGAAACGCCAGTTCTGTGATTTATGAGCCAGTCACAAGATGGCATCCTAGCTCCACTCAAACTCAATTGGTTGAGCCTCTCAATTCCATATTTGAGCTATGGGCAACGCTTATGAGTGGAAATGATAACTGGTGCTTTGGGCAGTTATTTTTTTTCCTCATTATATCATGGTAGTTGACCAGATTTTGACTTCCTGGTTTGCAGCAGCATTGACATGCTAAAGGGTAAAGAAAATGCCAAAAAAGAGGTGTAACTTCTGCCATCACAACCATATATTTTTCCAAATGTGAGGACACGCTGCTGTTCAATCTGTAGTCCCAGCTGGGTCCTCAAGATTACATGGCTCTTCCAGGAGCATGTATGTGGTCTCTCTCACCCGTGTTTCATCACTCTCACATTGTCTGTGTTGTTGGAACATGCAATTTTTGCGTATTACCTTTCTTCCTGTTTGCAAGCTAACTACTACTTTTACAATTGCTTTGGTTAAACACTGAATCTAAATGTTGGATCCTCCTTTCCTATTTTTGCATAGTCTGCTATTTGCACTTTCCCTTACTTTACAGCAACTTTTGATTTATCTTCTCTTCCTTCCTTCCTTCCTTCCTTCCTTCCCCTTCTCTCTTCTATTGAAATTTCCCTTCAGTCCCTGTGCTACTATCTCACTGCTGTTCTTTGTCTTCCAGTCCTTACTCAGCAATCTGAGGGTGAGTGGAACAACTTTTAAAACCAGAGATTTTGGCACTGGCAGCTGGAGCCTGTTCCTGTAAGTATTTCACATGCAAAACTCCTAATCAATAGGAAATTTTGGGAAAGAAATCTAGCAGGGATGGCTTTTTTGTAACACAACTGTCAAAACAGCAGTGCCTCATGAACTTTACTGAGTGCAAGTGGTCTGAAAACAGTGGACCTGACAGCACTGTTTCCTAAACTGAATTCTGAAAGAGTAAGCAAGCTCTTGGGGTCTGGATGAAATTTTATCTCATACTGATCGGACATGCACAGAATGACGCATTGAAAGGACGGGGCCTCAGGTAGTCACGTACTTTTGCATTACATTTGTTACCTGGAACCTGCTGACACGTGCCCTTTCTTTCTTTTTGTAGTGATTATAGTTTCTTTATGCTATAGGTTTTCCAGAAGCTTTTGCTGCGTTTACAGCAGATACAGAAGTTCAGTAACACAAGCACAACCTTTCTGGCCCTGTTGAAAAATTATTTCTGCAATTGAATTATTTTTCATGGTATTTTTATTCAAGACTCCTCCCATGGAGTGCAAAAGCAATCTTCAGTTGAGAATGTCTTATTTATACCAAATAAATAGTTATTCTATTAGCTTAAGTACAGACCAATCAAAAATCTATAGCTAAATGAGAACATGTTGATTCCCCCATTCATTTTCTCAAAAAATGCTATATAGGCGAAAAATTGTGTAGCACTTCGTTTTCAGAAGTGCTGAGCATGCAAAACTCTCCCCTCAGCTGCTGTATAAACATGATTTGAAGGGCCTCTCAGCTTAAATAATGCCATGCTTTTTTGATTTTATACACAGCTTTAGTCTGCACCCACGCTTGTGGGGATCTCAGCTGAAATAGCACTGAGGCAAGAGGCAGAAGGAAAAGGAGAATCACTCAAGTCATCCACATCTTTGTAGCAGCATGAAAAGTTTCAAGGGAGAGCATTATGATCGTAATGACTTACACCTGAAGTAATTATCACTTTATAATTTTCTCATTTCGTTCTCTATGCATATAGTGGAGATATAATTATTTATCTTCCCATGATTAATAAATATAAGGAACATTAATTAGTGAATGCATCCAATACTTTAGATATTAAAAGCTTTATGGATTGGTAGCATCTTAATCTGGAGGTCCAGAATCTATATGTATTTTTGTCTTGCTTGTCTGGTGGTATTTTCTGGAAAACCACTGTACAAAACATATGCCTTATTTTTCACCAGTGTCAACCGTATTTTTCCTGACTAATAAAGTACAGGAAGTGGAAAAAAAAATCACTAATAAAATGAGAGGCATTCATACCTGAAATTCTTATTTTTATACAGCTTTAGAAAGTGTATTTGCATTCCAAAGGCTCATATTTCTGTGCTTTCCTGAATAGGTTAATGTTAATATCTACCACATTTACCTCTATTAGTGCATTCCTTCTGGTCCATAGCTTAAAATGCTGCAATGGCTTTTTCTTTGGAAAAACATTAAATATCTACTTTAATTTATCATCAGCAATATTTCATAAAAACCTAAATGCATGCAAAAAATCAAAAATATTGAGTATAGGAAACACCCTGGCTGATTGACTAGATGGCAGCAGAAATTAAATGCCATGGAAAAGGTAACTCGATGAAAGAAAATATACCAAAATTGTCTTGGAGTCTCTCATCTGACTTGGAAGACGAAGTTCAGTCTCCCCGTCTATCGCCACGTGACTGGAAGCACTGTCCTATTACCACTACCACCAGTTTATCTACTTTTCATAGTGCACAATGAAATCTGCCTGGAACTTCACATTCCCAACAACCATCCTTTCCAGTTTTCAGGAAAAAAAAATTAATTTGATTTCAGAATAAAGCCTGTATTAAGCCCATGAGCCGATCACTTCTTTTTCTAAGCTTTAACAAGTTTGAAAGATTTATTATTAATCTTGAAGTGGTTTAGAAGTGCTTTGAGCAATCCAGTCAACAGCAGGGACGGCTTACTGCCTCTCTGAGCGCCTGAGACCGTGCTCTGAGAAAGCTGACACGTTCCCGGCAGCCTTGAGCCCCCAGAACTGACGTGGGTGTTCAAGGGTGTTGCCTCACCAGGAACGTTATCGTGAGGCGCTGCCACAAGTGATGGTATTTTGACAAGGCACAGCGGCCTTGACCTCGCACTGCAGAGGGAGGGGAGAGGGCTGGGCTGGGGTATTACGGCGCTGGCAGGGATCGGAGAACCACGGCTTTGGTGGGCACCGCACTGCCACCGCGCTGGTGGGGACATGGTCTCCGGGACACGCTGCGGGTGAGGACGCCTGTCACGGGGTAGTGGCACCGCTAGAGCGGGCGAGGGCCACCCCATCTCCCCCGGCGAGGAGAGCCCGGCCAAAGTCCCCTCCGTGCTGTGTCCGTGAGCAAAGCCCCCACCGCCCCTCGCCTCCCGGCCGCCCCACGCCCCGGCCCCCCGGGAGGCGGCCTCTCCCCGCCCGCTCCGCCCGCGCTGACAGGCGGGCGCTGCGGAGGAAGGGGAGGGCGGCCGGCGGGCCCCCGCCTCACATGACTGCTGCCGCGATGGACGGCGAGCCCGCAGGCAGCGCGGGCGCCGGCACAGGTACGGGGCGGCGGGTGCCCGCGGGGCGGGAGCGGGTGCCGGCGCGGCGCCGTCCGCTCCCCGGCTCCAGGGGCGCCGCCGCCGCGCCCCTTCCCTCCCGCTGGCGGCTCGGGGAGGGCGACAGGGCTCCTCGCGGGGACTCGGGGCCGTCCCCCCCGCCAAAACCGAGGTAAAGAGGCGCCGCCTTCCTCTTCTCCCCCCCGCGGGGCGGCGGGTCCCGGGCCGGCCCCGGCCCGCAGGGGGGCTGCCCCGCCGGCAGGCCACGGCCGGGCCTCGGCGGTGGCGGGGGGCTCGCCTCCCCTTGCGGGGGTGGCCTCTGCCCCTGGGTGATAAATACGGGGGGGCGGCGGTGGGCGCCCCGGGCCGGTGGGTTCGCCTGCCCCGGCGGGCCCCGGGGGCGGGCAGCGGTCGGCCGGCTGGGGAGCGCCGCGGGCAGCGTTCCTCGGCCGGTCGCGCCCCGGTGCCCGGCGGGAGGTCCCCTTCCCGGGGCGCCCTTTCCCGGGCGTACGGCGGGCACCGGGCGCGGAGCAGCGCTTCTCCCCCGAGGCTCCCGCGGCCGGGCACTCTGCGGGTGCTGAAGTGACTTTATGGTGCCCTCGTACCCCGGACTCAGCGGCGCGTTTCAGCGTGCGGGGACACCGTACGGAGCGGGTCAGCGGGCGCTGTGACAGCCAGCCCGGGCGGAGGCCACGTCTCCTCCTCACTGGCCCAAGCCAAAAGCAGATCCAGCGTGAGACGCAGCAGCTCGATACGCTGAAGTTTTCAGAGCGTCCAGCAGAATCTGAGATGAAGAAACTTGCAGCTGAATGCTGCCAGCGCTTGTGAAATGAGACATGGAGGGAGCTCCTGGGCGAATTGAGAAAATAACATGCTGGGCTCGTAACAGTTGAACTGAGGGAAACAGTTCTCTGAAGTTCTCTTAAAGTCACTAAAGTTTCATACTGGCAATTACTGCTCTGTGTGTAGTATTTTTTTTTTTTCTCTGGAAAGAAAAACTAGCAGAGGTTACAAGTGGGTAAGCTTTATGCAGAGAAAAATGATTTTGTTGGATTATATTTAGGAGTCAGAGTGAGTGTGCTTTTGATAGGCCTGTGATGCTCCTGATGCAGATAATGCTTATAAATAAATTATTTTGGAATATTTCTGTCCAGGACTGATGTAAGATTTTGGGATATTGAACAGCAGCCTTTGTGGGAAACAATGTCCTACTGTACCAAAGAGAGAACTTGTTCAGGTACGTCTATTACGGATTTACCATCTGCTTCAGGAGCATTATAGAGATAATACAGTTGTTTTTGAGTAGAGTATTCTTGATCTGATTAACCTCCACACGGGTGATGGTGCTTCTGTAACTGTCTGATCTCCTCAGCCTTATTTAGGAAACTTGGCTTTCGTTGACAAAGCTTATATTGTGAACACTGAGAGAAGGTATCTAATGGTCTTAGCAAAAGAAAAATAATGCTGTGAGAGCAGGAATGTTTTTCTTTCCAGCATCATGATGCGGGTTCAGTGATCTTGGAAGTTTCTCACCCATATGTAACTTTTTTGGAGATCAGTGAATATTCTAGGAGGATCTAAATCTCCTAAGTAATAACGAGAGTCCTGACAGGGGCTGCAAATGCTGTGTTTTTTATTTCACAGGGTTAAAAGTACTTTAACGCAATCAAGAGAGAAAAGAAAAAGGATAATGTCCAATACATTAAAGTCAGTTTTGCAAAGTCATTTATATTGACTTTTTTTTTTTCTCTTGCTCCCGTTTGAGCCTGTTTTGTGATGATTGCAGGGAGCTGATCCAGGTGTGTTGGCTGGGGAGGGAGGGGGGTGTCTCCTTTTCTTCTGGTGGTAAATCTTTAACTGTGTGTGCAGCCTGTAGGAAGGTTTGGTAGGGAGGGCTGTACCAGTTGCAGATAGTTGAATTTGTACATAACCACTCTGTTTTCCCCCACAATCTTCAAGGTTTAGTGGCTTGGTGCAGGTTGATGGAGAGAAATGTGTCAGTTACGGACATGTGGAACTGGTACAAAAGGAGGGGAGCTTTGATGATTGCTTTTCAATAGAATTTGAGATGTGAATGAGCTTGTTCTAACTATAAAACATGTGAAAAGACCACTGGGAGACTGCAGTGTGTGGAGTGGCATGCCATTTTTTTTAATGCTTAAATACTAAGATGAAGTTTTTTACCAACATAATTAAGAGGGTGAGAAACGTGCAAGGAAGATGAGAAGCAAACCAAAAAGAGAAACAATTCCTTCTGGTGGTGTTTTCTTGACTTGTATAAGAAAGCATGATTGCAGAAATTTGGCAATTTTATAGTTAAGCTAAAATGCCCTTTTAAAACTTTCCTGGAGAACAGTTGTATGTGTTATTGCTTGTTGGGTTACCTTTTGGGGTCTGAATTTTTACGTTTCCATCCTCTTTGTTAGAGTTGGGTGTGAAAAATGATCGTTTAGCAATCTTCCATTGTGAGCTGGGAAGCTGCCCTAGTGAGGACTTGACTTTTTGTCTCTGTAGTCTTTGGGAACATTCCTCGATGGACTTTTCTCCCTTAATCCTGTTATTTCTTCAATGTGTGTAGCTCCATCTCGCTTCATTGTGTTTGCTACAGCTTGGGACTATGGCTCCGTGGCTGACTTGTGAATGGAATGTGTTCCTTGTATTCCCAGACTTGGGAAATCGCTTAATTAATCACTTGATGATCTAACAGCATAGTTAAAAGAACACGGCACTAGACTTAAAAGTTCTTTGTTGGAGGAGATAACTTGATGTTGGGCTTTTTTTCCTGCTGTAGTATGTGATTGCAATATTTTGAGAAGCAGTTAGAGGCCTACAGCTGTAGGGGAATGGGGAAACTCTAGTGCTTTTTTATTCTTATTAAATAAAGCTTAGATAAACTCACCTGACTATTTTTGAGTTGTGCTGTTACTTCTCTGCTTCATCGTGAAAAGCACCAAGTGCTGAATAGCGATCTGAAACTTAGTCGGGAAAAAAAAGCCAACCAGCTACCAAAAAAAACCCCAAACCATAACTGCCCCAACACATCAAAAACAAAGAAAAAAAAAATCAAAACAAAAAACCCCAAACCAAAAACAGACCAGCCAGCACAGAATGCGTATTTGACATCTGCACTGAGAAAGCTGTTTTTTTTTTTAAGGAGAAAAACAAAATGTTACAGACTGCTTTCCAACATCTAATTTTATGATAGCATGTGTTATTATTTTATCCTGTGTTGTTTTGGCATTGAGTAGCTTGTATTTCAAGTTGGGAGGGAGAAGGGAGGGCACTATCGCACCATCTCTTAATTAGAGTGAAGCTAAATATGATTCCTTTCCTTGAACCTAGTAAGAAATACGGACCTCCCTTCCTCATTGAACATAGATCTGTGTATCGGTTAGCTTTGTTAGATAAAATAGACTGATTCCTTTGCGTTGCTCCTTTCTAAATAAGAACTTCATGGTTTTATGTTCCTTAAAAAAAACTTAACCAAGTTGCATACAGTTGTCTCCAAAATATGGAAAGCCCTTAATAGGAAGAAAGTTTTGATTGTGTGTTTTTTTTGTTTGTTTGTTTTTTTTTTTTTTTTTGTGGAACTTCTGTTTTTCTTTTGTTATTCTTAGGGGATTTCAAATTATGTAAGAATTAAAAAAAAAAAAAAAAAGGCAAGGAAGGGAATCTATTTGGAGTTATAGTTGAAATCTGCACCAGCTTTCCGAAAGGTTGATGTGGACAGTGAATTCTGGAATTACAGAGGAATGTGTTTGACACAATAAGGGGGAAAGGCATTTCCATAATTCCTGAGGCTTTTCATGAGAAGACCGAAAGGAAAGGGAAATGCTGATGAAGGATATTTACATTGCTGCTTTAGTATTCTTGGCCCAGGGGTTTGTAGTGGAGCCTTTATTTTTGCCAGGGAGAAATCTGAGGTATCTGTGTACAAAAATAGTCAGTTCTCTTACTTCCGTGGGTTGGATCACCTCTGCTCCGCAGGGCCGTGGTCTGTGATGATGGAGAAGAAATCTTAGCTATTTTTCCTAAAGGCTTTGCTTCCTTTCAGACTCCTTTATCCTCCTAGAAAATCTGCTACTAATACAACAAGTAATTCCATCGCATCTTCTACTTAAGTCTAATAAGTTTAGCTGATTAGCACCCTTGTATCATAAAGAATTGTTAGTAGCAGCCAGCTGTAAAATGGAGATAAGGCCTCCAAATTTGGTTGACAGAACTTAAATAGGGAAGGGAGATCTGTATTGTGATTTACCACCTACGCTTCCAGCCCTTGCGTTGCCCTTCCCTTCTATATGTGCTTACTCACACGTAAAACCTGAGTGGAGCGAATCAGACACTTGAAATTCTACTTTGGGTTTCATAAATGCATGATTTCAGACAGTTTGATTGCGGAAACTGGTAACTCTGTGGAGGGCAGATTGCTGTCTAGTTGTGTGAATGGGAGTACTGAACATCGGGTGCTAAAGCATGAAATCTGTGGTATAAACTAGTGACGCTTGCTATTTGAGTTGCTCTCTGGATAAGTTTCTCAACTCCTTTTGGTCCAAAGGCTACCTGACTTGTTACAAAAAAAAAAAAAGTGTTACGCAGTGTTCTCATAGCTTTTTTTTCCTTTACAACCAAACAAAAAATAGGCTGTGCTTTGAATGCTGCTTTAAACTTTTATTTCTTGTCATCTTGTTGTCTGCTTGTTTGCGTGTGTATGCGTATATGTACTCTTTTTAACTTTTATATCAAATTGTTTTCGGTTATATCAGGCCACTTCCTGGTGTCTTATTGACAACAGATTGAGAAACGCTGCTGTAGCAAAAGGCTAGCTCGCACAAAAAAGCTGATTTTATTTTGTCTTTTTCCCTGTGTTCCAGGGGACCATTCCATACCTCATTTCTGTATTCACTTACTGCTCTATGTATATAAACTTTACTAGATAATGATCTGCTGAAGCCAAAGGGAATGCTTTCAAAATTAGCTGTTCTCGAGCAAAGAGTGCGTGATGGGAAGCATTAAGTGTTTTGTTACGATGCATGTAAATCCTTTTACTGGTTGAACACAGGAGCTCATACCAATGAGTTCCCACTATTATCCACCGTTCCCGGCCAGGGCTCTTGAGGCTGTTCCTCAATTGTCTCTTTAGTAAGTAGAATGAAAAATGGGCTGCAGAATAGCTTCAGTATATATTGCTGTGCAGGGTTAGTCTTAATGCTGCAATAAATGCTTTCTAAAACAGGTTAACAGCTGTTCCAAAGTCATCTTATTGTGTTCTCAGACTAGTGTTTGAGGGTGTAAATTCACCCTGAGTAGCTGTCTTGTTGATATGAAACACGCTGAGATTATTAATTGAACAGTAATTATTCAGACTTGTTTGTACGGTTGTCTGATTTGTACGATTTCACACATTTACACAAGATGGAGATCTAAAGAACCTACAGAATATTTCAGGAAGAGCCAAATGTGTGAACTGCTGATAAAGAGAAGGTATTTCCTGTAGGTGAATTTTAGAAAGCAAATTTAGAGAATAACTTGATGAAAGTTGGCAAAGTATTACAAACGAAAGGAGCACCATGACTGAGTTGTTAAAGGAAAGCTGACTCTCATCTAGATCTCTCTACGGGGCTTCGCTCTGTAGTTGTCTTATGGGGTAATGTGGGTTCAGATCACTTAATGGATCTGAGAGTCCCCAACATCAGTTTGGCTGATCATGCTGCAGGTTCCAGGACTTACAGATGAAATACTGAAGGACTCATGGTTCGTCCTATAAATCTTTTCTCCTGATACCTATCTTTTGCCACTGGGAGTTTCTGTAGTTTACCAGACGGTGCTGAGCCCCAGTTTAGGGAACAGCTTGTGCCATGAAAATCCTGTTTTGTGGGTTGGCCAGCAGAAAGATAGAAAGCAGGGAGAGTGAATCAATAGGCAGGAGTGTTGTATTACTACAGATTTGCACTGCTTTTGGGGAAATAGGCGGGTTGCATTTTGGCTAGCCCCTCTTTGGGAGGCTAGCTTGTAGTGACTGCCTCTGAGGCGTGAGCCAGGGGTTTAGCCACACAGAGGACTGGGGAATTCTGTGAAAGTGTGTGTGCATTGGAGGAGTTAACAAAATCTACTGTGTCATGTTGCATTTCACTGATGTGTCTTGAGCAATTAAAACCAGGAATTACAAGGGCGTGCACCCAGAGAACCGCTGCTCTGGAGAGCGAGACTGTCTTGTGCTTTCTGTAGTTCTTTTTGGGTGTATTTTTGACACTTCCTCTTCACGGTGTGTTTTATTACACCTCATTGCCCCATGAAAGGTCAGGTGGGCTAGGATTTTTCTACGCTAGAAAATCTTTTGCCATGCTGTCTGTATTCTGAATTTTCTTTCCTCCTTTCTCTCTCAGTTCAGCATCTATCTGAAAAGTGGCTATACAGATATGTTATCACTTCATCCAGCAGTATCCCATGTCAACACTGAATTAGCCTGCATTATCTTACCACAGATTTCTGACAGGTGACTGGAACGTTTTAGAAGCTGCTACATAGGTGGGGTTAGTAGGTGATACATTAGTCTATTAAAGCAGAGGTGTTAAGACTTGCTTCTCTGAGTCACATTAGCAGGAATCTGAAGCCTGATGAGACATGTGGGATAAGGTCATTTGTCCTGGATTTGGTTTGGTTTCCTTAAGCCGTTTTATGGAACAGAGAACAAAGTGTCTGTTCTGAAGCTGTGTGTCTGAGGAATTGGAGATTACTTGTTTTTCCCATTTATCAGGGCCTACAGCACATGAAGGAACAGGTGGGAAATCCTTATCAGGAGGAGGTCAGGGCTTTTGAGTTAAGGATATGAGTTCTTATCTGCCCTGAGTTAATTTCTTACGCAGTTACCAACTTTTTGAACTGCGTATCAAAGCTTACTGAAATGTTTCTTGCTTCTGTAGTGTTACTGTCTTTTTTGTGTTCTCAAAATTTTAGATGTGTTTAAGAAGGGGTGTAACTTCTGCACAACGGCAAGGAAAGGATGATTAATACTGCCTAGCTTTTCTAGGTACCTTTTCATCAGTGGATTCAACTGGCTTTGTAAAAGAGCATGTTTGCAGTAACCCTCTTAAACAGCTATATGCAGAGAGGAAGGAACCCATCTGTTCCAGACTGGAGAACAAAACTCAGGTGTGGGTTGAATAGATTCCGGGGCTATATCCATATTTTTCACTCTGTTTCTTACGTGTGAAATGGGTAGAAAAAAAGGATTGCTCTGAAAAACAATGTAAGCTTAGTTTATAGTCGCGTAATATGTGTAGTTATGAAGTCAAGTTGAGATAATGGGCTGCAGTCAGTCATTCAATAAGCAAGCACTCTGAATCATCTTCTTTGCCCCTTCTTTGATGTAGTTTGTCCTCCAGGGCCATATTCTTAAGAGCCATCTTTTTTCACTCTTGCATCTGGCTGAGAATCAGTTAGAATCTCTCTGTCCAAAGCTCTCCAGCTATGGTTGAATTCACTGTAAAAAGATGTTTGGTTTTTAGGTACAAGTGATGGAATAGGTATATTTGAAAGATTTTGGCAGAGCTTGCTGTGATTGAGGAATTGTCGGGTTAGTAGCCCTTATTAGGAACCTTTTTCCCCTGCTCTTGAACTTAAGCATATTGACATAGTAAATTATTCTAATTCATGCCCACTCTAGCACACTGTCATAGAGTTTAATAAAATTATTTCAAATGAAGTGTCTCCTTCCTTTGTAATGACATGTAAAATTAATGTATGAAATTTCTGCAGCGCAGTAAAATAACACATTTTCTTTCCTTCCATGAGTTGTTCTAGGCAGGATCCAGAAGTGCTGAGCAAGGGTTTCGTTCATTTTGGAAGATCCTGCTGTGGTGGGAGCTGGACAGACAGGAAATGCAGGCCTCGCAGCTGATTCACAGAACAAATTTGGCCTGTGATTCTTCTTTTGCTTAGTAGCGATGTCTTTCTGACTCGGTATAATTGGTGGTGCTCCTGGGTGTTGTGAAGAGGGAGGTACCAATGTCTTGAACGTGTGCGAAGTAGCATAACCTCCTGGGGGAGTGGCTTGACGGTTGTTCTGGTTGTGGTGCACCACTGTGGGAGTACTGAGCAAGGGAACAGAATATTTTAAGGCTACTCCTTTCACTTTATCTTATCAGGTCTACTGGACTGTTTTTCCCTTTTTGTCTTTTAGATTTGGCAAAGCCTTCAGTAAATGAACCGAGGGAACCGGAACAGTTTCTAATGCAGGCGCCCCAGGGAAATCCACTGCTGCTTTCCCACACCCTACAAGAGCTGTTGAGCAAGGATAGTGTGCAGGTGGAGCTTATACCTGAGAAGAAGGGCCTTTTTCTGAAACATGTGGAATACGAGGTTTCCAGCAAGGTAATGTGAACAAGCATTGGTCTTAGTGAGAATGTATGCTCTTAAGAATGTCTGTGCAGTTGCTGTTGACAAAGTCTTGTCTAATTTGATAGATGTGTTGGGTGAGGTAGGCCAGTTGTATGGGCTTACTTTAAATATAGTAGTACTGCTTTCTTGATCTGGGCTTCTGCAATATGCAGCATCTTCTGACTGAGGTCTGATGGATGGTCTGCTAGTTTACTTGCTTGAAACCTGAGCTCTGTACAACAGCGGATGTATAACATTGAAATACCCAGTAGCCTACACTAATCTGTTAGGAAAACATTCAGTTTTCAAAGTATTGTGAGCTAGTGAAGAAATGGTGTTGGCAGTGCTAAACTGAAATCCTTTATAAACAGAAAAGCTACTGCAAATCCTTCTGCGGGGTCTAGACCACTTCCAGTTTACTTGCCCCAATCCTGACCTGTAGGCTCTGCTGTTGGTGGAAGATTGAAGATGATGTATCTTTTCCTATTTATAGAACGGCCTGTGAAATAGCTCTCCAGTAGCTTCTGTGGGTTTTTTCAAGAAGGAAATCAAATCTGTCCTCTTCAAAGTAGACCATGAGCAATTTACATCTCCCAGGCCACCAAGACATCACTTATGGAGTCACACTCAGACTGTTGTAGTCACTGTTGTATGTGTTCAGAGGTGCATTTGGGTCACTTGTCTGCAGTGATGTTTGGGGCTTTAGGTGTTTTAGATTGACATCTGTAAGCTTGTCAAAGACTGTTGTGAGGGGGAAAGGGCAGACACAAGGAATGCTTCTGTGGGCTTTCTAGGACTCAATGTTTATTTTTGCCTGTGATTTTAGGGCACAGGACTCAGTGACCCTGGTGGTCTCTCTAGATTTTGAATTTAGTAACCCGTTGCCAGCTCCTTTTGGTTGCTGTCACCTCTCCTATGGTTGTAGCTGTAGAATGATACTTCCTCAAAAAGAAGCATAGCTTGGCCTTGAGCTTCATCTAAGATCTACAACGCAAATCAGCATCAGATTTCAGAGCAGACAGAGGGAGGCCCCAGGGTCTGTGCCCATCGTGCTCCAGTTATATGTCTTATTGCTTTATTTTTGAAAATGCATAGTGCCACAGTAAGTGGTGGGTGATGTGCAGTGCAAACGTAGTGAGAATGGGTATAGTGTTGTGTAGTCTTTCTTATTAGCTGCTCCAGTAGTTGAATCTGTAGTAGTGGTGGGGGGCTGTGGCTTTTTTATTTATCTATTATTTTTAAAGGATTTCTGCCTGCTAAGTATTTTCTTCTAGCTGCTACCACCTAACTCCATTTGGAATGAAAAAACAGTTTCTTTGGCCTCTTCTACATATCGATCTAAGAAATGCAGAGTGAAGGACTAAGATTTTAAAGGAACTTTCAATCTTTGTTTATAGATCTAACATCAGTGAGAGGTCTCTCTCTTGTGAGGTTCACTTAAAACATCAATCATTTGGGCTAATACTTAACATGATCTAAGACTGTTTTGCCACCTCTGGATTTGAAACTGATTTAGAGAAAGTTTCTAAGAGCCAGAGCTCAGGGACTTGCGGTACTTCAAGAAAAGAGCTCTTTGGAGCACTCTAAGAGTGTTGGCACTATTTCTGAATGTTCTGTCTAATTTGGAAGACCAGAGAGTTTGAGGGAGTAATGGTATGGAACCACGGCAGATTTAGGGATATTTGTAATTTCCTGGGAAACCTCTTCCTCTCCATTTTGTAGTGTGTTTCATCTTGTGTGTGAATGAAATCTGACTTAACGTTTTTAACTGAAAATCTTATTCTCAAAAGGACTGCCATTTCTATTCATAATTGAAAGGTGGCTGCCTTTGGAGTCTTCTCCCTCCTTCCCACCACAAGGCCTCTAAAGAGAAGAAATATGTTGTTTCTGCAGTCCGTGAGGTTGATTTCTTCCTTTTCTTCCTTTTGTTTTTAGTGCAGCTGATAGCAAAAAAAATTAATGAAATGCTGCTGATTGTCCAGCCTGTGTATTGATCTATCCTCCCTCCTTCCTTAATTGCAGAGATTCAAATGCTCAGTCTACAGGCGATACAATGATTTTGTGGTGTTCCATGAGATGCTGCTTCAGAAGTTCCCGTATCGTATGGTGCCAGCACTTCCACCAAAGAGGATGCTGGGAGGTAAACCTGTGTCTTTCTTTTGACTGGAGGGGTCACGGTGCAAGCGTGATCAAGATGATACTGTTGAAAATAAATGTTTAAACAAGATCGAAAGTCTTTGCTTCTGCTTGGCTCAGAAAACAACTTTTGAGGTTATTATACACAATTTGGAGGTGTGAATTATTGCCATCCTAGAAGTTCCCTATAGGTAAGATAGTAATGTAAAATTTCTGTGGGGTTTCTATCTTATCTGTGGAAGTTCAGTATCTAATGTCTTTTCTGGTAAGATTGGAGGTGTAATTCTACAGAAGTGCATGGCAGAGTTGCAGGTACTGTTTTTTAGGAAAATAGATTATAATGGTCAGTGCTGTAGTGCTACAAGTGTAGAATCGCTACCACACCGTTGAACAGCTGTAGTATGTATTGTCGTGTGTTGTTTTGTGTAGTGTTCAGCATAGAAAAGATTTGTGGAAATCCTATTATTTTTCTATAGTGATAGGAGAGTAAAAATTAAAAAAAAAAATTAAAAATCTGTGTTAAAAAGCTTAAAACTGTAGAGGAGCTGATTGTGTAAAACCAGCAAAATTGCTTCTCCAGTGAGAGCATACTTGATCCTGTTGAGTTAGTGTAGGGTCCTGACCTCATGCACACCTAAAAAGGACTAGTGAACAGCTTCAGCACTGCCTGTTATAGTATTACCTTTCACAGAAGCCTTATGATGCAGGCAATGGTAATTACACTTTCTCAGTTTATATATAAAAAGGTATCTTTCTGGCAGATGAACCAACTGCCTTAAAGTAGCTATCACCTTTTTTTTTTTTTTTTTTTCTCCTGTTCTAAAAAGGACCTTGTTGATCTGCTTAGGATAACCAGAAACTAAAAACTGAGGCTGGAATCAGAATGTCAGTTCATTTAAGTGTATTTTAGCTGTTAGAATAGAAACCAATGAAGTATCCCAAGACTGAAAGCATACCAAAGCTCCTTCAGGTTTGTTTTTCACTAATGTGAAATATTGGTACTGGTTTTAAACTTTTATTATTTCAAATGTTGCATAACTGTATAAAATTGTCTTGTTTTCTACTTTATCTGCGAAAGAACAAGCTTTTCGCTGTCTTATCTCCTGCCCATGCTGCTGAGCTTAACGTGTTTCAATGAATAATTGATTTCAGTCAAGCATGCATTGCTACAGTAAAGAGGAATTGGTAAACAGTGTGAGCAGAGCGAGGTGTACATTGAACAGGAACAAAGCAAAATAATAGTGCTGAAAAGCTTCAATGTTCATATATTCTTATGATGGAATGTAAATTGTGGAGACCTTTCGAGGTTACGAAAACCCGTCTGTTGAATTTTAACTGATGCAGTGTTCTCAGCCAGAATTTCCAGAATTTCCACTTCGTGCAACACCTGTAAGCAAAGTGACCTTCTCTGCTTAATGGTACTGGAGAGAGGATGCATGAAAGAAGCTACCAATACATATCATTTGTCAGTCACTGTTATTTCCTTGTGTTGCTATTTCTGTGCGTTCACTGGTGCATTTCTTCCCACGGATATCATATGTTTAAGAAAAAAATGATAGGATTAGTTCCCAAACTGTACTAGGAGTACGGTCCTAATACAGTCCAAAACTGTGTGAAGGCAGAGTGATGATTGCCTTTAGTCGAGTGACTCTGCATACAGAAAAGCTGTGTAAGTGGTCTTAATAGAAACTACAAACAGGAAAAAGGAAATTGAATGGGTAGTTCTGCTTTCTGAGTAGGTTAATGGACTGATAAATGGAACAGGACACAGGATTTGATGATTAGTATAGATCTGTGACTCTTGCAACCTCCATAGTCCCAGAGCAGGATGGGCAAAGCTACACACTTTTTGTACTCGGTATGCTCCTCTCCTAAGTTACGCTCTTATTTTCATGATGGTCTGCTTTCATCCATCTGTCAGATGAAGAAGGATTGATAGTCTGCTCTGCTTATTTTGGAGGACAGCAGCAAAGTGAGGCAAATCACGTAGGAAGTGTGTAGATGACTTCAGAAATCTCCATGTAGGCTGAAGTGTGAACAAAGCAAAATCAAGATCTGCAACCCTAATGACTGAAAAATAATTTGATGGGTGATACTGTATTAAGGATCATTACAGAGAGTCCATGCAGCCAGCAAACTCCCTACTTAAAACTGAGGCAAAGAGTAATACCCTTTCATGATACGGAAGTGTTGTCACGGATAAGTGCATTCCTTTAATTTCGGTCTGTGCTGCTTTGTTTTCCTTCAAAGTTATTTTAGTTTAGTTTTTCATCTTTCCTGAAAAACTCCAGGATTTTTTATTTACTGCCTTACTGCAGTATCACCAGATCGAAACTCTTCCAGTTTCAGGAAGACAAGCTGAACTGTTTTAGTTTGACAAGTAAGGACTTTGCATGGATGTACCGCAGGTCGCTGTGCAGGACTTCCAACGTACTTTCTGACATCTTGCGTAAAAAAGATGGGCACTGATCTTGAACAAACAACTGAAAAAAAAAAACCAACCAAAACCCTTTATTCTCTCTCTAGCGCCAAAATGCTTAAAAGTGTGGAGGAGGGACAGTTGAGGGTACAGCACACAGGCTAGTTCTTCAGAATAGTGAGCAAAAGAAAAAAAGGTAATTATTTGTGGGATGATCACTTTGCAAGTGGCAAAGTGATCTTTGCAGTGGCAAGAAGCAGTGTGTTGTGCATGTCCCAGGAGTCCCAAACAGAGTGAGATCCCCTCTGGGGACCAGCTATGGAGTTGATTGAGAGAAAGAAAAAATCTTTGTATGCCCACAGTTTGTAAGTGGAGGCTTCAGGCCTTAGATTTGTGTTGTTTATCCTGCTTACCTGACCCACCCTGTGAAAATAAACACCCATAGATATGTATGCTGGCTTTCAATAAGCTGTAAAGAACCACTTGAAGGAATATTTGTTCTGGTGGTCAATCCGAAAGATCTGTTTTAGGGAGCTGACAGACTACAGGTAACCATTCTTTGGTTTTGTTGCAGTGCTTTAGCAAGGGTTATAAGTACAAAGAAATTACTGGACTGAGTGCTTTCTTTTGTCTCTTTCTGAGCAGCTGTAATATGTGGTGCATTAATTGAAATTTAATGTTTCTTCCCGTAGCTGATCGAGAATTCATCGAATCTAGGAGGAGAGCGCTGAAGCGTTTTATAAACCTGGTGGCTCGGCATCCGCCTTTCTCAGAAGATGTGCTCTTGAAACTCTTTCTGTCGTTCAGTGGCTCAGTGAGTACATGTTAGCCATAGCCTTGAGTTTGCCCATCTTCTGTAACTGCTTCGCTGGGCACAGAGTTCAGAATTGCTTTTGACCTACACATTGTTGCTGCCCGTGATGAGGAGAATTTTCTCTCAATAGGTATTTCTGCAGCTGGAAAGTGGAAGGTAATTCCACTCAATGCCAGGAGTAGAATATCTTGAAAATGATAACTGTTCTTAGGGGAATACATATTATGCTTCAACTTGAATTAAACTTAACCTGGATAAAGCTGTATCTGCTAAGTTGTGCCTTACTGTTGGAATATATCTGAGACCTGTGTCAACTGCCTGTGTGTTACTTAGTTCTTTCATGCTCATTTGATTCTGTGTCTTCTTCAGGATGTGCAGAATAAGCTAAGAGAGTTGGTCCAGGGAGTAGGAGATGAATTTATGACCTGCAGATTAGCTACCCAGGCCAAGGTATGTATATGAATTTCTTGCAACATATTACTCTGGTTTAAATGTCTCTCTCCTCCAGGTGGATCAGTTATGGCATTTGTTGGGTGATGGAGACGTGAGGTAGGAGAGGGTTGTTTCCAAAGTTTGAAGGACTTTTAAACTTTTAATTTTATTGAAAAGATCAAATAAATATTTGACTCTTAAGGGCCTGATAGGTCTAGCTAAATGCTGGTTCATGAATATGATAAAGATTAAACAACAAATCCTGCTCAGAACATCTTTCTCAGTAATTACTTGTACTTGCATAACAAACAAATGCACATACTGCACAATTTAAAAGCTAATATCTACATTGATGTCTTCCCCATGTGTTCATGCCTTCATTCTGTATGTTGTCCTCTCCCTGTGGGAGAGTAATCTGCACTGTTATAGAGAAGTCAGTTATAAGTTCTCCATATATCTGTTTATCTCAGTGATTAGTGCTATGGCAAGTTTTAAATATACATTCACTGTGTTCATTGAGCAATTTTAAAGCAAGTTGTTGTTCAGGTTCCTGCAATGCTAGCAGAAGGTTTTGCAACTGAAGCTTAATTCAGGCTTTTACCAGTGATACACAGGTCAGAGAGAGCTGAACTTACAGTACATGCTTGACTTTGCCAGGCTGGCAGTTATGAGTAGCATGAGATCAGAACCTGTGAGCTTGAAACCTCACAAACCCTTTTTAACTACATAGTAGAATTGCAGATTTTGCTAACTCGGTCTATACTTGGTATTTGAACCTCTTTCTGCCTCTGAAAATCAGAGGTATTTGTACGACGTCTGACTTGGACACCTAAATTGTGAAGCTGATCTCCTCAGGGTTATTACAGCATGGTGTGAGAGAGTGAGCACAAGAGGGAAACCTGTCTCTCTCTGCTGACTGTGTGGTGTGCCCACAATTAATGTATGTGAATGTGCCTCTGATGTGTCCACTAGTAATCTCTTTTGCACTTCTTCAGGACTTCCTTCCAGCTGACATACAGGCTCAGTTTGCTGCCAGCAGGGAGCTCATCAGAAATATTTATAATAGCTTTTATAAGCTCCGGGACCGTGCGGAGAGGATAGCTTCTCGAGCCATTGATAATGCCTCAGATCTTCTCATATTTGGAAAGGAGCTAAGGTAGGTTGGAAGGAAGAGGATTTGCTGACCTGAGCGTTTCTACTGTTGTTTCAGCACTCAAAACTGTTGTAAGGTTTACCTGCAGATGGCCTGGTAGGAATGGGTATTTTGGTGCATGCTGTAGGTCATAATATAATTTTTCCTGCTATAAAAGAAGCAAATGCATGCTTTCCACTAAGGCTGCATTCCATAGAGCAAGAGAAAAGAAAATACAAATACCTTGACATTCTGGTACTGGTTTTATTGTCTCTTCCCCCAGTATATACACAGCTCTGCATTTGTGATTGTGCAGTAGTAGCTCAGCACTGCGAGCTATTCAGACAGATGTGAAACTCTGAACTGCTCTCTGCAAATAAGTGTATCTACTTAGTGGAATTTGTCTCCTAGATTTGAATACTGCTTATTTCCTCCTAGTGCTTTGGGCTCAGACACTACACCGCTTCCTTCCTGGGCTGCTTTGAATAATAGCACATGGGGGACTCTGAAACAAGCCTTGAAGGGTCTGTCTGTCGAATTTGCACTTCTGGCAGATAAGGCTGTGCAGCAGGTGAGTTCTTTACTTTTTTTTCTTCTTCTTTTTTTTTTCTTTCTTTTTGTAAAATGAAGGAGGTGTGTTGCTGCCTTGAATTTTATCTTCAGTCATGAGCTCTGTGGACACAGGCACTTAAAGAGTTAAGAGAGAGACTGTAGTCCAAACTCATGTCCTCAACCACCAGCCTGCTTGTTCAAGCTTGAATGAAAAACCTGGACTATGTTTAAATGGGAAAAAAATATAACGGGCAAAGGAAAGGAGAGAAAAGCCTGCTTTCTTTTTTCATTTCAAAGGGTTATTGGACAAGTTAAGTTGCACTGCTGTACTGAGCTGTCCGAAATTCCTGCATTCTGTCTTATTAATCTGCTGCAGAGAATCCAGAAGAACTTACTTTTGAGTCAAGTTTTGACATTCATGTACTTAAACATTACATGAGAGTCATTCAGACAGAAGCATTATATTCATGTATAAGGGTGCAGTGTGATAATGACTGTTAGAAAAATGTGAGAACATGACAGTCTGGGAAGGAAAAGTAATAGTATTGTCTTCACTTCTCTTCATCTCGTTGTGTTAAAATACTCAACATGCTTTTATGGCTCAGTCAGGCCAGGTCTTTTTCTCCAGAGTTTATGCTTCAGAGAGCTCTATTGATACAGGAAGAAAAGACAGTATTTAGTAAAATAAAAAAGCAAGTAGTGAAATTCAGCTTTGTGTCTCATCTCTGCCCTCTAATGCATGAACTATTGTGGGGAACATGCAGGTATTTATAGCTTTAATGGATTAGTTATCTTTGTAAGAAGGAAAGATGAAAGATTGGAGGAATCTGCAAGAGCAAGAAATTCCAGGCAGAGAGAGCTAAAAGGGCTGACCCAGAGGACTGTGAAACTAACTCCTCTTGTTAAAATGATCAGTCATTTGGAAAAGCTGTTCCTGCTCCAGTCAGATCTTTGTTCTGCATACTGAAGACTAAACACTCCAGTGCCATCTGAAAGATTTTTGATGCAGTTGTGCCCTGGAGAATACAGTGGAGGGCTTGCATGGTGTAAGGATGTGAAGAACTGTGATGTCGGTTCTTGCCAGGCTTACATAAAATGTACTTTTTCCTTGTTTTCTAGGGTAAACAGGAAGAGAATGATGTGGTGGAGAAGCTGAACCTTTTCCTGGATTTACTCCAGTCCTATAAAGTGAGCTCTGCTGTTCTTCTGCCAATGAGAAAGTTGTTTAGAGCAAACTTGTGCTCTTTAGAGGGTGTAACGCCAACTGGATGGAAAACTGTCTGGGAGGCCAGTTCAGAGGCGAACTGGGCATCTGGCAGAGGGAGGGGAGTGGCTGTTGGCTGTAGCTAGCTCTATAGCCTTACTGATCAGCTCATCTTGTGGTGAGAATTTGCCAAACAGCAAACCCTGCAAGGAACTTAAAAATACAACTGCTTGAACCGTACAGGTCCGCTAACTTTTTTCCGTATTCGTCTGGTTTTGAGTCAAAGCAGTGAATTAGTTAGCTACTGGTTTGCT
Organism: Nyctibius grandis; assembly: GCF_013368605.1. Lineage (NCBI taxonomy): Eukaryota > Metazoa > Chordata > Aves > Nyctibiiformes > Nyctibiidae > Nyctibius > Nyctibius grandis. The sequence continues at coordinate 94,780,751 of NC_090695.1, read as the reverse complement.
CATGCAGACATGAGTTCAGTTACAAATGAAGGAATTTTTGTTAATACTAATCTTTTGGTCAAGGGCATTTTTTTTTTGGTCAAGGGCATTTTTTTTTTTTTTTTTTTTAGAAGCACCTACTGAAACTATACGTGGCAGCGTCTCCTGTCATTCCCAGGCCTGGACTGAAATAGGATACTGGGAAGCTCTTAGCACAGTTAATTGCCAGCATTTAATATTGAGAAGGGCACAGGTGATAAGAGGCCTGATAAGATCCAAAATGCTGGCAGAAGTGATGCTCCAGACTGCCTCTTAAGCTCACTGGTCTAGGTCCAAGCAGTTTTGTTTCTTAAATTTTTAGCTGCCAACGTGTTGTTGACCCTCTTGAAAACAAAGAAACAAAAATCTGCAGCATAGAAATTACGTAAAGCGTGACCGTGTGTTTGTGTTCCTGATGTACTTGGCTTGTGTGCTTGCTGTCTCTTAGCTTCCACTAAGTACCTGTTTTTTCCTTTTTCCATAAAGGACCTGTGTGAAAGACATGAGAAGGGGGTATTGCACAAGCACCAGCGAGCATTGCATAAGTACAGCATGATGAAGAAGCAGATGATGAGTGCCACTGTGCAGAACAAAGAACCAGAATCGGTGGAGCAATTGGAGTCTCGGATTGTGGAGGTAGGGCAGATGCCTGGGAGAGCAAAGAGTGGTACTGGACTCCTGTAATGGTGCTGCTCTGTAGCTCAATCATATTTGCAGAAAGCCATTAGACCGAAAGGGTAACCTGTACTTTGGGTAATTTGAGCTACCTGCTGTGCTACACAGAAAATGCATTTGTTTTCCTCAACACTTATTACTGGCTCTTTGGCAACGTGTCATTTGCAGGAGCTGTGGAAAGCAACAGTCTGCATGATGGAAAGTGCAGTTGCTGTCATATCAAGTGGGTCCAGGAACTGCCTTTTTAGGTTTTTAGTCTGTGTTTGAATTGCTAGTATGGTGAGGAATGCCATTTTCTCCTGCTGCAAGTGAACCTCCTTGGCACGCTCTTCCTGGCAATGTATTTCACCAAGTCCCTCTTCTTTCAGCAAGAAAATGCTATCCTAACCATGGAGCTGCGGAATTACTTCTCTCTGTATTGCCTGCATCAGGAGACACAGCTTATCCATATCTATCTGCCTCTCACGTCTCACATTTTGGGGGCCTTTGTCAACTCCCAGATCCAGGGTCACAAAGAGGTGAGTTCTTCTGGACTGTGTTCTTTTTTCCAAAATATGAATGAGAATTTGAATGTATTTGTTTTCACCCATGGGCCTTACTCCTCTAACCATTTGTCCAGCTGGGCTCTTTCATAACTTAAGAAGTCACCTAAGGTCTTTCCAGTTTCGGGTGAGGATCAAGGCTGGCCTCTAACCCCTCTAAAAGACTGTATCTCCTTGCAGCAAGTTGCTGTGTTTTTCTTTTCTTTTCTTCTTCTCTCATCTGCAGATGGCCTTACCGTACAGGTAGTTGAAAAAGACCCAGCCATTAAATACCTAGCTATTCTGTAATGACTGATGTGTTCACTAGATGAATCTGTCTTTTTGTTGTGCTACACAGAAATTATATGACAAGGAACAACTTCCTTGTTTTTGCTCTGAATCCAAGAGTTCCCTTTTGTTAACTCCTAAATATGACCTTCAGCATTCCCCATGTACAGACTTTCTTGCATTCATTATAGTAGAAAAGTCTCTCCTCCTTCAGCTCCCTTCCTTCCCTGCTGTGAAGGAATTCAACCAAGGTATGGGAAATCTCCCTTCCGTGCATGCTCAGTAAAATGCTCAGAGAGCTGCATTATAACACCAGTCTAAAAGGGACGATCTGCATCCACTGGACTTCCTCAAAGTACTTCAGCAAATTTGTATTGTGCTTTTGAGTACTCTGAAACTGCTGGTAAAATACAGTATGGTGAGATGGTTAACTACTGTGTTGTCATGTGTGTTTTCTCTCCTTTCCCACTCACAGATGAGTAAAGTTTGGAATGAATTGAAGCCGAAGTTGAGCTGCCTCTTCGTGGGATCTAGCAATATGCCAACTCCACCATTGTCACCTCCAGAGGGAAACTTCTTCTCCAATTAATGCTCTGAGCATCCATCTAGCATGGAGCAAGAAGTGCAATCAAGGAAGGGGTGGGACTTCTACCTCCAGATGTTAGAATGAATCCTCCAAACAGCTACTTTTTTTTTTTTTGTTGTTGTTTTAATACCGCTGCTTTGAGCTGCTCTCTGATTTAGACAGACTGGATGTGGGGCAGAACATACGGATATAAAGACAATCTCTTACTTTTGAAATGCTCTGGGGCAGAGCTGATGTTCATTATCCTGCAGACACTCTTTATGGGGTCAGGCTGTGACCTGGTGCAGTGAGTGCTGCAGTGTTGTTGCTGATGTCTCTGCATCTTGTACTAACAGTCCTCCAGTAACGTTTATCTGCACACATGCTGACACATCTCTGCACATCTCAGAAGTGCTGAGATGAACAGGATATCTGAAGCGGTTGCTTGTAGTGGAGATGGATTGCCTTTTAAGCTTGGGAGGGCCGGTGTTGGAGGCAGAAGGAAAGCTGAAAGCCATCCCCCATCCCATTCATAGGTGTCTGGAGTTCATTTCTTACTGCTAGACCTTGGCACAAAATACGTGAATGAAGTGGCTGGATTGGCTAACGCAGCTGGGTGCGGTGCGGGTCAGTGCTGCTGTGTGACGGTGACTTTCCCAGTGAGGCTAGGCAGGCTGGTGTCAGTGTGTCTCAGTTCACGGTTGCAGGGCAGCCTAGGGACTTGCTCAGATTTTTCAGTTTGGGGCCAAAGATGACTGGGTTCAGGAACTCAGAGGAGTTTGCCTGGCATAAATGAGAAAATAATTGAATAAAACACTCCTTAATTGTAAACCACTCATACTATATGAGCAGAACAGCTACAAGGTAGCTTGTTTATTTTCTTCTGGAGGTTCTGCCTTCCATTTGTTGAGTAGCTCTTTAGGGCTGTTGGAGAGCTGCTGACCCGAAGGCTGGTGTTTTCTTTGGTCAGATGAAGTATCCTGTTACGCCAGCAGGCTGGGACCCAATGCTGATAAAATTCATTAGCAAAAAGTCAGTATTTATCAGGATGTTACTGTCATTCTTTTTTCCGGCTGTGGGTAGCATTTGAGTGTGTCTGTGAAGGAGAGAAGACAAGTGACAGTTCCCTATCGCTCTAAAAATACCATGGTCCTTGGTAATGGGGTTTTCAGAATGATTTGTGATTGTGATAAAGGGACTAAACATTCTCCCTTGTTTCACTTTGTACCTCTGGTGACTTTCCCTCATGAGGCAAAGGGTAGGGGGAGGAGAACTTGCATGTCATGTTACCTTAGGGGAAATTGTTCATATCCTCCAGAGAAGCTGATAAGTGAAGAAACTGCAAATATATGCAACAAAACTGTATGAACAGGACTCCCCTGCACCTAACGTCTCTGGGGCCAAAATAGCTGCCAAAGGGGAATTTGAGACTCGGCTTCTTAGCATTTTCTTTGAGTGGGTAAAAAGGAAGCACATTAAAAAGGATGAGTGCTTGCTGTCGTACTGGAACCGGTACAGTATTTTCCCATTGAGGAACTTCCCCATTAGCAGGAAATATATTTAAATCCTCCAATCACAAAAGCTTTTTTCTTTTTTTTTTTTTTTTTTAAATTCAGAAAATTCAATGTAACATGTAACATGAAGCTCTTCCTAGTCCAGGTGGAAATTATGGGTTAGTTTCTTCAGCTAGGACCAAGATAAGTTATTTGCCCAGTCTCATGAGACTGGCATAACCGTTACACGCACCCCTCAATGTGGTAAAGTGCACTTAAATGTGGGTGAATTTCTTGGGTGCTGGGCCTTAAGGAGTGTGTGTAGGGAGTCTTTTTAACAACCTTGCTCAGAATGCATTAAGAGCATTCTATACCAATTCAAATGTTAACTCTCTTCTGAGCCTTTCCTCCTGCATATTGGCCTTGTCCAGTGAGACAGATTAACTGCAAATGGCTGTGATGGATTTGATTCGCTCTCCTGAAGATTTCCAAAGTGATGCAGAAAAGATTCTGCTCACAAGCCAGAGCAAACTGGCTGGGGAGGGAAATGTTTCTACAGTCCAGTAACAAAGAAGATGATATCTCAAGAATGGCACAAAAGGTTTTTCTGTTTGACCTTGTCTTGATTAGGAAGATAGTTTGTGGTTAAAGTTGGAAAGCGTGTTACCATATTTTTAAATGCTTTCAGTCCTAGCATCTTTAGAAGGTGCTGTCTAGTTATGGCCCGTAGTTTGCTTAGGACCCATCCTCCATCATTTAGCCTTGTTTGCCTGATATGAACAGTAAAATTGAGAAGATACTGTACGCTTGGGGGCAAGATCTGATATCTGTATGATGGATCTTCTGCCTAACTTGTCTGGCTGGGGTAGATGACTGGGCTGTGTTCTGTAGGAGCACTTGCAAAGTATTAGCCTGAATGGAACTTTGCACTTCTTGCATTTAGAAAAAAGCTACAATTCTGGACTTTATTTAACAACAAAAACCAAAAAAAACCAGACATCAAAACCATATTCGGGCTTTAGACTAACTCCTCTTTCCTGTTCTTTAAAGCCCAAATGCAGAGACTGCAATGATAAACACAGACCACATGACCTATAAACTGGAATTAGGTTGTTTTGAGAAAACAGTCATTGTCAGCCCTTGCCTTTTTGAGGAGAGCAGTTTTGGGGGTGGGGTTTTCTTGTCTTGATTTTACTCTGTACACCTCGTATTTTGAGAACAGAGGCCTAGTATTCCCAAAGCTCATACAGCTAATGGCACTTTCTGAGTTTATTTCATACTGGACTGTCAAGCTTCTGTCTCATTCCTAAACATGTGCATACACTATGTCATATGACCCTTAGTTCACAAACGTTTTTGAGAGACTGGTCAGTGTGCAAATAGCACTATTATGTTTACCTCAATATGTGAGGGATTTCCTTACTGTATTTGTCCTGCTTAGTTTAGGTATCTGTCAGACTTGGAGAGCAGCATCAAGTACAGCTTCCTTCCTCTAGAGGAATGCAGCAGGGAATCGATCGTCTGTCTACCGTAATCAATGTAGGGGAAACAGTTCTAGTTACCTCCATGCTATTGCCTTCTGCAGCAAACAGCCTAGCTATATGCAGGGGTGAGAACAAGACTGAATGCAGTTGGTTCCATAGCTGGTAGCTGGGTAGATTGCAATAAACACTAAGCAAACCAGAAGACTAATTGAAGAGCGCGTGCTGCCTATCCAAGAACCGATGCTCCTGTAAGATGTAGCGCCAAAGAGTTAATGTGCCTTCTTGAATGGAAGGTTTCTGTGTATGAGGACTTTCATGTGTTCAAAATAGTAATGATGTCTCCAACCTTTCTGTCAGTGTCTCAAAATCTGTCGTGGAGGTACCACGGTAGTAAACAGCTGAGAACCTGAAACTTTGCCTGAAGTGTTTTACCAAAAGGGCTATATGTTTTTGTCACTCCTGAGGTCTCCTCCGCTTCAAGCTGTGAAGTGGCAATATGCAGGCTTTTTGACTGGTATCATGTGTTGAAAGGATGTGTTGAAAGGCTTTCCAAACTATATTTACTATACAACCTTAATCTTTGGTCCTTCTTTCCCTCTCCTTCCATCTTCCTTGCAAGTTGCTCTTCCTAAGTTGTAACATGTTTTCAGCAGTGCCTTGCTGCGTTCCAGTGCTTTTACTCTTCTACTTTGATCATGCAAGGGTGTAATTCCTGGAATTGTAACAGGCTAATTCACAATCTTCAATTTGTGCTGTTTCCTAAAAGACAAAGATCACCAGCTGAGGACAGAAGTTATTTAAAATCTGTCCGTCTCCACAACTGCAGCAGGAGCAATAACGTCACTACTCTGACATGAGCTAAAAGTCAGTGCTGGTGAAAGCATCTTCATGAAAGGATTGAACTGACTGCAGAAGAGGGGATAGCAAATAGAAGTGCAGGCCTGAACCGCACTTGTTCTCTTCCTACCTAAACTCCTGGAGGAACAGAAAGTAATTTGCTCTCTCTCACCATGCAATTTACAGCTTCCACCAGGAAATAACCCAAGATAATTTAACAGGTATTGGCTGCCAGTCACTCCCTTTCCTACCACACAGTAAGGTCTTATATCCTGTTAAAAGCTACCTGTCCCCTTGTGCTTATTTTCTCTCCTCTACTTGCCTCAAGCCATTCTGTTAGAACAGCCAGAAACCCTTACTGGTATGTCAGCAGCAGAGGTATCAAAAACTGTAAAGTCAGTGTGCAGCACAAAAGGAAAAGTAAAGAGTCTAAGGTGTTAACTCTTACCCTCTAAGTCTGAGCAGTGGCTTACTGAGCACATGAAGGAGGGCATTTTTGAGTGGTATAAATTATTCAGAACTGCTGGAGGGAGACAAGAAGAAACAATCTTGTTCAGAGGGTGTGAATTTTGCCTGCCTGGAATATCCTGTATCTTTGCTTTTGCTCAAATAGCCTTATGTATGAAGCACTTTATCCAAATGCAGGAATTAAAGAACTATTACTACAGCTGGTAGACTGGAAATGTTTACAGATCCTATATTACATTCCAAGATTCTCTCTGTAAGTATTATATGTGTTTGTAAAAGTGTTTAAAAAAGAAAAACAACAAAACTTTGTGTAAGAAGTTACATATGTGATGTGTTATTTCTAGCACAGTTAAGCTTTTGCTGCCCAGCGTGCTGAACTGGTCACCTGCTACCAACATGTGGCAAAGCATGCAGCCAGAGGCGACGGCACTTTGCAACATGGACTTGCTGAAAGTTGATTTTGTTCAGCATATTTTTACCTGAAATGCTCCAAACAGTTCATGTTCATGGCAGGAGCTGCAAGAGTGAAGGCAGGGCTTGAACAGTGTCATACATCTACCTCTGGCTTTGTTTTTCTAACTCCTATAACCTTACATTACCTTTAGCTGGAGAATCCTGGAGGGATCTCTACCTAAACTTTTCTGAAGGCTTTTACAGCACTGGTCAAACCTCATCCTGTCCCAGGAAGTAATGCTGAATAGGGAACTGTATAGGAACTGGCACAGAGAAGGTACTTAATGGATTCTGCTGCATCACAGTCCACCTAATGTTTCTGTGAAAGGAAGCCAGCTCCTGAAAGGCCCTTAAACAGTCTAGAAGCTAGGCAGCTGTTTACAACAGAACAACACGTGCTTTTACTAAAAAATATTTTTAATCTTTTAAAAACATTTCCAGCCACAAGGGAAAAGCCTAACTAATCAGCCACCTGTGAAGAAAAAGGTTAACACTAAGTTTTTAATAGTTGTGATCACGTAACCACTAAAGTATAACCACAGCTAGGGACTTCACAGCATGGAAAATCTTGTTACTTTTATTTCTGCTCTAAGAAATCCCCTTATTTTCCTTACTTCCCAGTGACCTGGCAAATAAGTCTCTTTTTCTGGAGAGTTGAGAAAGGAGATCCTTCTAAGTAGTACTCATGGTGTTCTAGCCCAATGTGGGCAGCAGCACGTGAGTTGAATGCTTCCGTTTTCTTAAACTTCCTCCACTTCTTTCAGGGTGTGCTCCAGAATAGTGTCCTGTCCCTGGAACTTAAAATAGCCACGGAACAACTTTTTCTGAAGCAGCAGGGGAAACCAATAGATATCATCTGCCCACATGTGATTGAACGGCACCTCATCCAGCTGAAACCACTGTGGACGCATTTCTGGTGGGAGAAAACAAAAGAACTTTGCGTGAGACTTTCTCTTGTTTTTTTTGCTGCCTAAACTTTGAGTATCTGTCAACAAGCAGCTTCCCTCTGCAGCCCAGCTGCCTCCCTTCTCAAAGGGATTTTGGCATGAATAGTTCTGCATTTCTTAAGAGCAATACTGCCTCAGCAGAGAATGCACATCCGCCAGCTACCTACCATCACTTTCTGTTGGTTCTCCATGAAAATGATCTGCCCGGAAAATATGAACTTCCATGAGTTCAGAGTTGCCTACAAATTCAAATGTGATCTGACCCATCTTCTGCAAGGTGTCCACAGTCAGTCCGCTCTCCTCCAGGAGCTCCCTGCTCAACAAACACACTTCTTTACATGAAAGCAAGCAGTGGGAGAACAAAAAAAGCAGTCAGTAGCTTTACTCGCACATTCAAAACACTTCCAGTGAACCAAAGGTGAAAGCTGCATCTGTAAAACAGAGCAAGGCGCAGCAGAGTTCTGGCTTACCAGAACTGTTAGTCTACTTACTTACACCCAAACCATTAGCCTACTTACGCCACAATGGAGCAATGTCAGACTGGCTCGTGTGTTATTTCAAGGTGCTAAAGGGTGGTAGGAAAATAGTCTATGTTGGAAGGGGAAAATATAGGAAAATTGTTTAGTACTTCTTGCAGCACAATGATGTTTTCTGACATTGGTTAGAAGTGGGCTAACACTCACGTATTAAGACCATAGCTGGGTGTAGCATAAGAACTCCGAGATACGCTTTATTTAGACCCACAAAAGGCTTTGCCAACCTCAAGCTAAAGCTTTGAGAACTGCAGAGACGCAGGTAGGAAATACTAGAACATCTGTACTTGCTATAAAATCAGCTACTTCTGAGGCTAACTGAAGCTTATTTAAGTAATGAATGCTACACACTATATAACACTTCGCACACAGAACATTAGGAATGCTGTCTCCCATTCAAATGCCCTACAAAAAACACAAAGCAATTGTGTAAAATTTCCATTTCTGCTCCTTGGAAGTACATTTAGCATAACGAGAGGCTAGAAGGCAAGACTTTTAAGAGCACTTTGAGAGACTTGCCAGACAGCTCTTTTCCATGCATTGCCACGCATGGCTACTTGAAGCACATTCAATTCCTCGCTCTGTTTATGCTACACACTTAGGGCTTTCTTAATTTTTACCTGTCTCTAACAGAATCAGCATAGCTTGAAGTTAGTCATGGTTTTTCTAATGTACAAAAATAAGGAATACTTTGAAACAGTGTCTCTTCAGTTAAGGTTAATCATTAATGTAGTTGCATATTTGGCAGTAACTTAACAATTCTAAAGTGTAATGGAAATTATCTTTAAGGCTCCAGCTTCCTTCGGCATCAATTTGATGAATCCCGTCCTTCAAATTTATATTCCAACTTAATGTCTTAGCTAATTTTAGTTTATCTTCCTGAGAAACTATGTCTAAAACAGAGACAGTTTTCCAGCAACAAATCTAAAAGCCTCATTTTACAGGCTGTGCTAATTGAACAACAAAGCACAACACTGCTGTGGTTCTCCAAGCAATTTATCTGTCAGCTGTTTGGCTCTGTATACAGTAAGGGGAAACATTACAGGCAGCAAACTAGAAATAATGAACTAGCTAAATGCTCCCCTTATAAGATGTGCCACTGAAGAGCTGTGTGTGCCCAGGTGCTCACAGGAATGTGGTGTACCCAGTCAAGTACAGAAATTTACTGATACAGGAAACTTTTTGTTCATGTTTCAGCTTAATATTTAACTATCTGTGCTGTGAGGACGCTTCACACCTTATGCCGCTGCAAACCCAACTGAGACAGTGCAACAGGGAACCACAGCCTAATACCCCAACTTCGAATACAGAGCAGTGGTGGTGCGAGGTAGATTTGTGCTGTGACACCACTCAGAGCAGAGCTGCACCCCGAGGCAGCACTGCAGCCACGTTGTTCCCCACCAGGAAGGTGGGCTGTGTGCCTAGCTGGCCCTGGCTCTGGGGACTGCTTCCTGCTCAGTTGACCTCGGCAGGAATCAGTTGTGTCATTCTGCAGTAAACTCCTATGAGATAATGTGGAAAGGGCTGAGGACTGGACTGTTCCACAGTCCATAGCAGCAGGCGCTGGCTACGCTGTGGCATGTTGCACTGAGATCGCTGAAGCTTCTACCACTTGTCGTCTCATATGGACTAAAGCTCCGTTTTCTAACTCCGGGCTGGCACAGATAAATACACACCTAGGAAATCAAATGCTAAATTAAACCATTAGATTTACACCACAGTCCGTGGCAATGTAAGCCTAGCAAATGGAGGCCTGGTTTAAGTAACAAAACTGATCTCCCTCCCTCCACTCAGAAAGGATAAATTACACAAAAAGCCACGATGTAAGTGTCAGGTATGTGAAGGCCGTGCACTGCTGGGCGCACATCTGCACAGAGGACCCTTCTATCCCCTGGATTAGCACACCACAGAACCCAGGCGGTTGCACTGGCACAGCTGAGGAGACGGTTCAGGGCAAAAGCTGTTAGGTAGCTGTTGGGCACACCAGCACTGAACTTCCTGCAGGTGTGAGGGCAATTTTGGGCATGTATCAGAAAGTGAGGAGGTGGCAAAGTGTGGCTTTGTATCAGCAACATTCATGTAAAGAATAAGATGTATAATTTTTATAGGAGTTTAGCAATTCAGCTGCTATCTGCTATTTCGATGACTAGACAGAAGAAAGAACTTCAAGAAATCAGTACTAAAAGCATCAAAAATGGTACTGTACCTCTGTACTGGTGGAATTCAATTCCCTAACTCAGCACTAGGGCTTAAAAATGCCGCCACGCAGTCAAACAATAAATTTCTACTGTGCCTTTCAATAAATTTCTACTGTGCCTTGAGATTATCTAATATTTTGTCACTACATTTTCACACAGTTCTAAAAATGCTACTGGAAGGTAGCACATGTTCCATGCTTTTAAAATTTAAAACATAAGCAGTACACTGGCATAAGTTGTAATTCTGCTATATAGCCAAAATTCAACTCTGCATCTTGCTGGACAGTGCAAGAACCTCTGCCCACCACTAGCGAACTAAGTCTCAGTTTAGATCAGAGTCCAAGAGATGGGAGGGAGGATACTCAGTAACTTCCAGTTACTCATAGACTGGACGACAGTTAAAGATTTGCAGATGACAAGCAACAAAGAGCAATCCTGTTTCTTTGTACATGTGGAAGATCCCTCATCTCCAGTGGTGCAGGTGATTTTCTTTGTTCAGAGATGGCTCACGACTGTACTGCTGGGTAACACACTGGTTATGACGGTGTTATTGATCAGCTAAGCCACGGTAACTCCACCTGCAGCCCACCACAAATGGTCTAACACCTCCGTGGCCCACCCTGTGCCCCACTACCCACCTCTCCCCCGGGCGCTGGGCCAGGCCTCACCTGCGAGCAGCCTCCTCGATGCTCTCCCCTGGCTGCACCTTCCCCCCGAAGCCGTTCCAGAGCCCCGCTCCAAACCCGCGTTTCTTCATGCCCAGGAGGACGCGGGGCGGCTGCACCACCAGGACGAGGGTGAAGAGCCTGGACGTGCACATTGCTTCTGGGCGAGAGACAAGGAGGGCACGCTGTGCCATGGGCTCCCGGCACCCCTCGAGGAGGGCACGCTGTGCCACAGGCTCCCGGCACCCCTCGGAGGGGAGGCCAAGCTGCTCCCCCGGCCCGGGGGGCGCAGGATGAAACCTGGACTTACTGCTCAGGCCCAGGCCGCCCCGATGTCCCCCAGACACCCAGCACCCCCTCCCCAAATGCCTGGTCCCCACCATCCTGGGCCCAAACCCTTGATCCCCCAGCGCCTCTCCCAGTGCCTACTTCTCTAACACTCCCTACTGACCCTGTCTCTCCTGCTCCCCCGGTACCTGCTCCCCAAATTCTTGAAGCTCCCCAGCTCCCCCTCCCCAAATCCCTGACCCCCACCAGCACCCCCTTCCCAAATCCTTGACCCCCAGCAACCCTTCCCCAAATCCTTACCCCCCCCAGCATCCCCGGTGCCAGGCGCCCCCGTCCCCATTCCCCGAACACCTCTGCCCCAAACGCCGCCTTTCCCGCCCGCCGCTGTGTCCCCCGCTCAGCACCGGCCCGGCACGGCCCGGCACGGCCTACCCGGCTCTTCCCGCGCCGCCGCCGCTCCCGCCCCCGGCGCCGCCCCGCGGTAGCCGTGAGGGGAGGCGGAGCGAGGCGGGCCGAGGGGCAGCCGCCATGGCGTGGCGGGGGGCAGCTGCAGCCGCCGCTGCTGCCGGGGGTAGGTGCGTGGAGGGGTCGCTGAGGAGAGCTCGGCGCCGGGCCGGGCCGGGCCGGAGGGTCCCGCTCTGACCCGGGGGGTGGTGGGGTGTCCCCGGGGAGGTGCCGGGATGGTCCCGGCGGCTGAAGTTTTCGTCAGGAGCGGGGAAGGGGCGTTTGGGGTTTGTGGGCGCTGGAGCGGGCGTTAGTTACTTGGAGAGTGGCGGTACCAGTGCCCGTGGCTGTCCGTGCTCCGCCCGGAGAGATGAAGGAGCCTCCGGGAGCCGGCGCATCCCTCGTCCTCTGAGGACACGGGCCGGGCGGCCATACCCCCCTCACGGAGGCCGCCAGCCCAGGCCCTTGCAGGGGTCCCTCTGCCGTGTCGTGCCCCTGCGGGCCTGAAGCGCAAGCGCCGGAGTGGGAGCGAAGAGCTGGCTGGGAGTGGGGCCCTCTGTCCTGCCTTCGCTCAGGGGTAACCTGGGAGGCCCCCATCCAAAATACATCCCTTTTCGTTGAGGTTGGATCAGATAAATAAAGGTGCCAAAGAATCTCAGCTTTGGAGGCTTTTTTTTAAGCCTGGTGATAAATGTGAGGAGCTATAGTCAAGATTAGACTTAACTACTATAGAGACTTTTGAAATACCTGGTGATTATGCACTAACTGATTAACTCACCTGTCTTCCTGGGCAGCTGTCGGCATCTGGTGAGCAAATGCTTCCACACCACGGTGGGGTTTCTGAAGAAAACTGGAACTGAGCACCGGTGGTTGGAGCGGCAGTCAAATGATCCCTTCGTCAAGGCAAGGAAGTGGCAGCATTACCGTTGCCGAAGTGCCTTCAAACTACTGGAGATCGATGACAAGCTTCATATTCTTCGTCCGGGACTTTCTGTTCTTGACTGTGGAGCAGCGCCTGGTGCTTGGAGCCAGGTTGCTGTAGAGAGGGTCAACGCCTTAGGTACCGGTAAGTGAATGTTCTCGGCAGGCGAGATGGGGATGATTGTCATCTTGAAGCATGTGAGAAAACTCAGCTGTGATGGTGGTGTGGGGAAGGGACATGGGTACTGGCAAACATCAGAGTCACTGATAGCGTGAAGGTGTGTGCCTACATGACAGTGAAAATCTTCATGTGGTCCGGAGAAATGATAATTGTGTAATAAAAACTTAACATGTGGTGCTACTGTAGGCATAAGAAAGTGTTCTGATTAACTGTGTTGTGGGGAGGACCCCTTTATCCAGTTTTGAAACTCGTGTAGCTTCCAGCAGGCAGCTTTGTTTTTCTGTGTTTTTATTTAATTTCTTGAAAAATGGTAGTAACCACTATGTACGGTTTATGTGTTTTAAGCCATTAATATTTACAAGATAAGGTGTTATCATCTGTACTATTGTCCATGATTTCCATACTGTCAGCCTTGAAAGAACAGGAGAAAACCAAGAAAAATACTCCTTGCTTATCCAAAGTAACTGAGTTTTCATGTCTTGAATGAATTAGCTTATAGCAAACCATCCATCCAGATGCAAGCAGCAAACTGTCTAAAGACAAGAAGACCAGACATGGCAGGTGATAACGCTTTTGTTTATTGCCTAGCATGGAGCCCATTTATATGCAGGTTCTTTCCAGCCGTGATGAGTGTTCAGTGTGTCATTCATTCTTCTAATCTAGACCCTGCTGTCCCCACCGGCTTCATCCTTGGCGTTGACCTCCTGTGGATTTCTCCTCTGGAAGGAGCAGTCTTCTTGTCGGAGGCTGACATTGCAGACCCAAGGACGCTGAAGACAATTCAGAGTCTGCTTCCTGCAGAGAAGGTGGATGTTATCTTGAGTGACATGGCACCTAATGCGACAGGCATTAAAGAACTGGATCATCAGAAGCTGATCAATCTATGTTTAGGCCTTCTGAATTTGTCCCAAAGTATTTTAAAGCCAAAAGGAACGATGCTTTGTAAATTCTGGGATGGACATGAGTCCCATCTTCTGCAAAACAGACTGAAGGAGCAGTTCCAAGACGTGAGAACTATAAAGCCTCAGGCCAGCCGGAAGGACTCTGCTGAATCCTATTATTTGGCAAGACTGTACAAAGGGAAATGAAAGCTGAGAACCCCAGGTTATCAAACAGGTGATCAGACACTGATTTGAAATCTGAATTTGGCGTGTGTTTAAAGAAAAATCCCACCATTAAGACCCTGGGCAAATCTGCCACAATTCTTACAAAGTATGTCACGCTTTTCAAATGCAAAAATAAACCGGGGCGGTGTCCTACTGAGTTTATCCAGTAATTATACAAGCAGAGACATCCAATCTAGCTTCTCACCTGTGGAGAAAACAGTTGGGAATAGAGAGGAGTACTCTGAAAGGCGATCTCTGGGGCTGGAGTAATGGAAGTGAAAATAAAACAGTGATTATATGAGGTTTTAATGTGTGCTTGAAAATTGTTGCACTACTAATGTCATATAGGAGACTAACCATCAAGGTGGTCGTCAGAATGAGAGGGAACAGCAAGGGGAGTTTGAGCTAATTTATTGCCTCTTCTTTCTTAAAAGCTGGTGCCATTTATTAGCACATGTAAAAATAGGTAACGTTTTTGTGCCTGTCAGGGTCTGCACTGTCACGTACGATCTGTAACGCAGCCGCTCGGGATGTACGGCTGACCCTGGAGTGTTTAGCCTGATGGCTGTGCTGTGTTTTCTAAAGACACAGGTTATATTTAGAAGTTGCTGCTTCATGGTACTCATAAATCCAGTAAATGACAGTAGGGAGGGTCATCGCTACTGAGAAGATAATTTCCCCTCTGTTTTCAGTAATGTTTTGTATTTGACCAGTGATATTTCCTAGGTGAAATGACAAGATGTTCCTTGGATCCCAGACAGGGAGAATTACTGATTGAGTTGCTAGAATTCTGTTTGCAAAAATAGATGTAGCCATTGCCTTATCTGGAAGTGACAATTTTACATTAAATAGCACTTTTATCAGGCTGACTGTGGCATGAGTTATAGGCAGCACTGTCTGCTTTTAAGGCTTCCAGATCTTTCTCATTATAAACACCTCATTTGGGATTGCTTACAGACTTATCAATTTCTAACTGCTTTGAAACCTCCCCGTCTAGATCTCTGTACTGAATGGTGTGCATGAAAGCATTAGCCCAAGAGCCTAAACTGTGGAGCTGGGTGGTGCTTTGTGTATGTTTGGAAAGGAAAAAGAAAATTTATGTCAGTCTGCTGTTTGAGAAAGTTTATTCCCTGGGATTCGGGACGGGGCCTGGCGCGAGCAGGGCGCTGGATGAGCCTGGGCTTTCCCTGCTGCTCCTCCGGCTGCAGTTGCGGGGGGGCAGGACGGCTCTGCCCGAGCAGGAGCGTTGCAGCTCGGTCCGTGGGATGGAGCGGGGGACAAAGCAGTTTTGGGGGGTGGGTTGCGGGGGGAGGCTGAACTCGAACCGCTTTCGTACCGACACGGGGTATTACGGTACGGCGCGGAGGGAGTGCGCGCCTAGTCCCGTCGTTACGGCTGCCCGAGCAACTGTTCTCGCGATATCTGGGCGCGAGATCGCGTGAGATCTCGGCGCGGGGCGAGGAGGGAGATCCAAGCGGGGCGCGCGCCGCCCGCGGCGGGTGAGTGAGGGCGGGCGCGTGTGAGGGCGGGCGGGGAGGCCGCCGGCTCCGCTCGGCCCGGCTCCGCTCCGCTCCGCTCGGCCCGGCCCGGCCCGGCCCGGCCCGGCGCTCCCAGCCCGCGTCCCCCGCTTGGCCCTCGCGGCCGGCCGAGGTCGGTGGCGTGGGAGCGGGGAAGGGAGGCTGTGCCGTGTCCCCGTTCCTCCCGCCGCCCCCGAGGCGGGGCAGGGCTGTGGGCGCTGCCGGGGCCCCGCTCCCCCTCTGCTCCCTCCGGGCGGGTCCGTGAGGGCGAGCCCCCCGCGGTGCCCAGGGCGGCCCGGCTGCCCGCTCTCGGGGGTTTGCCGCGGGGCCCTGGGTTGTGAGGGCTGGGGGTCCCTTGGTGCCCTGCAAGGGAGCCTTTGCCAAAGGGCCTTCTGCAGCAGGAGGCAGGACGTAAGTGTCTTCGTAATTTTTAGGGCTATTCTTGATTTCCGAACAGCCTTGCTGGAGCCCAGTTACCTGTTGGCAGTGGTCTCCCTTGAATTTGTTTGTATGTGGTACTGAAATACTTCGAATAAATGTTTTCATTTGGGTTTTGGCTGATCTGTTGCCAGTGCGCTTCTAGTATGTCTCCTCTTTGCGATGGTATAAATCCAAAGAATAACTGCTGTGTTACCTGAGAGCGCACAAGCCTGAAAGTTAGCCCCAAGTCTGTGTCTCTGGTACAAGCCTGTGTGGATGTTGTGGGTTGCCTTGCCTAGTTCTGAGCTGCCTTCTGTGCTCCCGGGGCTTTGTGGGGCATGCAGTCACTAGAGGGACTCACTTAAGGCTTCCTGAAGTCCCCTGGGAAAACTTGCAGGCTTTTCTGAGCTTGATTTATCTTTGGCCTTCCAGTTAGGCCAAAGGTTTGAAGGAAGAATCGCAAAAACTTTTACGTGAATGGGGAGACACGGTTTTACTTACAGAAGTGATCTATGAACTCGGGAAGGCTCGTTGCTGGAAGTTAGGTTCCAAAGTGCCTTTTGGAAACCAGAATCAAGTTGTGTAGAAGGTAGGGTTAGCTGCTAGTACGGAGTTAGTTCTCTCTGCCTCAAATGTTTGGAAGAAGATGAACGAATGCTGTTTGTTAGTGTTATGTGCTGTAGATCTTCATGTCCTACAATGTTAACTTGTATCTCGAAATCTATACTGATTATATAGGAAAGGAGAATTCAGTTTTGTATGACTTATGACAGCTCTTATTTGTACACTTATGGGCTGAGATTCAGGGGAGAATGTATTTAAATAAAAGCAAATCATTTCAGGTAGAAAGCTCAGGAAAGAACAGACTCTGTTGTGTCAGTTTCTCATTTCAGAGACCTACAGCTTCAGCCTTGGTTGGACAGCGTCTTCTGGTTCAGGCTGATCCCAGCAGTAATCTGTGGATCCCAGCAGTGACTAACAGGTTGGGTTTTGTACCCTGTAAATGGGAAGACCTTGCATTTAGTGTTTCCTCAGGGCACTGATGTATCTATCTCTTTTTAGCAAAACAGCCAGTATACCATAGGTTGCTCTGAATGTTTTGCTGATGACTTTTTGTGTATTTCCAGAGCCATGGAGGACTTGGAAGATAATACCACTGTCTTCTCCACCCTGAGATCCCTCAACAACTTTATTTCACAGCGTATGGAGGGGGTTTCTGGACTGGCTACACCAGGATCGTCTCAAAGCTCCTTACAGATTCAGTACCAGCAGAGGGTGCAGGTGAGGCATCCTCAGCTTGGTGATGCCTGCAGTATCACTTGAGGGTGGTTGTAGAGTCCTTTTGATGCCAGGAGTCGGGATTGATTTCATTAAGATCTGACCATTCTTTCAAAAATTGATATTCATGCAAGCTCAATAATGGAAGCTTGCTTTTGGTGAACATTCTAGAATCTTTAAATTTTTTTAAAGTGTCAGACATACTTATTTCTGTTTTGTGACTATTTAAGAAAGGTCCTTTGAATTTCTTGCCTGCTTGTTATATCTGTATAACAGCTCAGGAAATTAAATTGTAAGCTGTTTTCATATTGCTGAACAAAGGAGCTTTGTATCTGTTAATATTTTTCTGGTAAGTCATTTGTTACCTTTTTTTCACAATCTTCCTTAAAGTTTCTTTGCCTGGACGCATACAGGAGACTTGCACTGTGCATGGCTTTGATGTGCTAACCAGTTGGCCTTTCTTGGCTGCTTCTGTTTGTATCCACATGGGGTTTTTTTGACTTTTTCCTGCAAGCTGCCTTATGCTCATAAAGCATGGAGTAAGTTGACATTTTGGATCCTAAGGACTGTTTATTAGGCTGGAATAAAGTTTCTGCATTCTGTATCTTAATATAATTTATATTTCAGTCTCTAAGTATAAAATAAACTTGCTTTCTTTTTAATGTAAATCTGCTTTGCATTTGGAGTGTTGACAAAAATTTATACATTTTCTGTCTGTGGTACATCTCTGGTTACAGAGACGGTTAGAGGAGGCTGTCTGGTTAGAGAGTCTTTATTAGCTATGCGTTGAATGTACATTGCTTAGATGTGAGGTATTCTGTTAGTGTTGTCTGCTCTAAGGTAATTTGAATGAAGAAATAAAGCGTAATGTTGTAGCAGGTAGTAGAAAAACACGTTATTTTGCTCAGCAGTTAAATATCATGGGGAGTGTGGTCTCTGCTTCTTGGTTAGCTGCTGTTACTTTTATGAGGCTTGGGGAGTTGGTAATTAACCTTTTTTTAGATAGAGAACTCCATTTTGTCAGAGTATCTCTAGAGATTGAATGAGAAATTCTGAATGAAGAACTTGAAATTCACTTCTTTCCAACTAACATGGATTTGATGTGGGTTTCTGAGTGTGGTGTTGAACTCTTGGTTTCTCCATCTGCAGCTGGTGTGAAAGGATGAGTACAACAAACATGGTGATAATTTCCTTGTAATTTGTAAAATGTCTTGCAAGTGTCACCTGAATAGTACAGGGTGGGAGATAGTGATATCATTGCAGTGCTGTTAATGGTGTTTAATGTCCCTTTTCATACATGAAACTGGCCAGTTGGAAGAACAAGCTGGGCAGATCCACTCCAAATCCCAGCTCCTGCAGGTGGAACGAGAGAAGATGCAGATGGAGCTTAGCCACAAACGAGCTCGCATTGAGCTAGAGAAGGCAGCCAATACCAATGCCAGAAATTTTGAGGTAAGCATGACAGTTGCAGATGGCTTGATATCATAGACCTAAGTCAGAACGTACGTAGTGCATCTACATTGGTGTTTCAGTTTGGATTAGGGATATGCTCTTGACTCCTCATGTGCCATGCTTTGGTTTGCAGTGGTGTGTCTCAGAATGTGTATAGTCGACTTTTTTTGGATGAAACTATAAACTGAAAGATGCAATCCATGAGCAAGCCTAGTGTTCTCCAACTGCTAGTGGACACTCTGCCTTCAGAGCAAGACTTCAGCGAATCTGTAGTAAATGCTCCTGGAATGCATTTACTGCGTTTGCGTTTACTGGAAACATGGTGGTGGTGTGGCTCTCAAGTTCCCAGCACCAGCTGTTTTGCTCTACAGATCCCCTCGCAGCACATTGCACTAACTTGCTAATGTACACAAGAGTGTGAACGTCAAAGCCTTGTTTGGTTGACGAACTGATGATCTCATCACTAATTTCTGTTAGTTTAGCACTGAAGTTGTCATGAGTAGCAGTAACAAAAGGGGTTTGTTATTTGTTTCTCCTAGAAGTATTTAAGCATTTTTCTCCCAGATGAATTTAAAATTCTGCTGGCACAGTTGCAAGCATTTAGTCTGTGTGACTGTAATTAATTGGAATGACAGCAGTGCCAACTGTGCACTGTCACACAAGAGAGCTTGCACTGATAAAACAGTGAGCCTCACTCGGGGACTAACAGCTTTTATTGGTTTCTGGTTTTATGCCTGTATATGTTTGTTTAAGTACGTTACTGAAATAAGTAGTAGATCTGTGGGTTTTGTAGGATAATAAAGGTTTTGTATGCGGCTGATTATTTAAAAAGAAATCTTTAAAAAATAATAAACATGTTTTGTTGTATTTTACAAGGGTGCTTGCTGGGTGACAAATTTAGTGTGTAGTTGTGAAATAGCGAGTCAGTGACTAAATTCCTCGTTCATCTGAAGTCAGGTGATGTGGGATTAAGCCAGGAAGAGTTCAAGCTGGAATGCAGCTGATTCAGTCACAGAAAACCTTGAAATACTGGTACAAAAAAAGGAGAGTAGCACTAAGCCAGCACTGTGGTAATTACCCTGCTCAGATTCTGTGGGTTTTTTGAGTCATGTGGATAAAGGTTTTAGGAACCTCACATAGCTTTGCATAATCCTTGCTTAGTATGTAAATCCGTGTCTCGATTTGCTTTGATTAGCAAAGCAATTTACTACACATTTTTTCAATAAATGTTAATCAGTTTGTGGTACGAATAAACTGAAATGGTGTATGAAAGGTTGTCAGAGTGCAAAAGTATTATTGTATTAATTGATAATACTGTGCATTTAAACCCGGTTTCTTTTCTATTAAATAGCCTCATAAAATGTCCAGAAGTTGCAGAGGGGAGTTTGTCGTGTTAACCCAACTATTGAGATCCAAGTTTCTGAAAGGCAGTTTGCTATGCACGGGTCAGCTTTAAATTGGAGCATCAAATGTTTTTATCTTTGATCAGCTGGAGAGTGTGCAGTGGAGTCTGTGAAGCCATGTCTGTATTCTCATATTCATGTCTTAGTCTAATTAATTTGGAAGAGTCTCTTAATTTTCTGACTCCATTGCCCTGGGTAGTTCCTTGACATTGAATTGCTGCTGGTAAGATTTTTGCTCTTGCTGGTGCAAAGGTTAAAGCTATGGTCTGAGTAACACTGCTTCATGATGATGCCTTGGTGACCCTAGTAATGAGGAGTGGAGACGGGAGAAACAAAAATGGCTTCGCCTTTGTGCTACTTTCTTCTTATGCCTCTTTGCATTTCTTTTCTTTGCAAGCGAGAGGCTGACCGTAACCAGGAGCTGCTCACACGCATAAAGCAGTATCAGGAAAGGGAAACAGAAGCTGAAAATAAACTGAAAGAACAAATGGAGATGAACAAATCCTATAAGAAGAGCATGGAGACAATGAGTAAGAAGCTGCAAGAGAAGGAGAGTAAATTAGCTGAAGCTAATGAAGTAAGAACAGAGTAATTTTTCAATCCATTCATAGCTTCAGGTGACTTTGCAGTTCTTGTGAATTGAAAGTGCCCTTTCTGATTAAAAAAAAAAGATATAATTGGAATCACTGTGTTCATCATCTGGAAATGAATAAACCCTGATGGTGTGTGTCTTTGCTGTCAAAGTTTAGAACCTAACCAAGTCCAGACGCAAGTAAGCAGGTCAGAAGATGTTGCTGTGTTAATTAACAATGAGAAGAGATTTCTTAGACAGGTTGATACGGAGAAGGAGAAAAAAAGTGTAAGTCACGTACAGCATCTAGGTTTAGAAGTCAGGTTACATGACACTGAGTAAAGAAAGGGGGAATGATGGAGGAGATAAGATGAGAAGGTGTTCAGGGAAGTAGGGGGAACTGTAGAGTGGATGAGACCAAAGTTACGTGTAAGGTATGTCTTCCCAAAGTGTCTTGAATGCCCATGTGTTCCACTGTAGAATGAATGCTTGGATAACAATTTCAGTTCTTTGGGATGAACAGATCATCATCTTAGCTTTTTCAGATATCATTATAGTTAAGTTCAGCTGGTTCATTGGTAACTTTTCTGTTTAATTTGGTTTCCTGCACCAGTTGTGATTAACAACCACTAAGTCCTCAAGCCTTCCTCCTGCCTAGATGTCACTGGAAATGTATCTATGTGATAAAGCAGATAAACAGCTTTAACATGCCAGTTATCAGTGATGAAAAACAGGGAGACAGTGATGGCACGTGAGAGAAGCTAAACCCACATATGAAATGTGTGCAGCAGTTCTGTTTCTGTGTTCTTTTATTTCCATATCCATCAGTATCAAGATGAGAACCCTACATGTCTCTCTGTCTAGAAAGCACACTACATATGTAATGTTTTGAGATTTTTCTATTTTTCTCTGTTAAAGGGAGCTGAGTAGTGGCTATTTGAAACAAACCTGTGAGTTTTTCTTTATAGTTAAGATATTTAGAACAAAATTTTAAAAACCACCGGCCTGTACTTTTAAGGAAAGCATAATACTTCTGGTATTTGGCTGAGGCAAACCCAGACATTTTCAATTTTGAAACCCAGGCAAAATATATTTGGAATGGCTGTGGGATAATTTTTTTACTTTAATATATATACTTGTGTTTTATCATCATCTAGCTTTGAAGCTTGATATTTTTCATGCCGGTTTGAGGTCACCCACTTAATAGGTGATCATTTGGGTGACAGATGAAAGCAACTAAATGATTTTCTCTCGCCTTTGTTTTTGAGGTGAGTTAGCAGGTCTGAAGGTTTGCAAGAGTGTGGGATTGCTTCTAGATTCAGTGTTTGTATTTTTTAGTTGGATATGATTTCTGTCTATCACCATCCATAATGTCCAGTTTGGAGACTCATAGCCTTACGTGTTTATTCTTTCTTTCCATTAATTCAGACAATCACTATATTAAAAGGGAAAATATCAGAGCTGCAATGGAATATAATGAATCAAGAGATGCAGATGACAAGCCAAGACTCTCAGAAGCAGGAGCTGATGGAACAGCTGGATGTTCAACATAAGTAAGCAGGGGATGAATGACTGTAGGGAGAAAAAGGCAAACAAAACTTCAATCTTCTGCAGCTGTCATCACTCAGAAAACCTTCAACAGTGCTCTTCAAAGGGAGTTCTTTGATCTGGATGTGCAGGTTATAACCGTTGTTTGAAACTAGCTTGGAGGTGCAATTTAATTGTACCTTGAGAAAAAAAATTACTTGAGCTTAAAATCTCAGCAATGTCTCATATTCATGGTAGAGAGTTAACAGAAGGCATGTGGGTGGGAAAGGCTAATCTGAACTTTATAGACTGAACAGAACAAAAATATCAAGCCTTAAATCATAGTTGAGGGGTAGTTGAAAGATATGAGTGTTTTTCCTTGCTTACTATGTTCAACTCTTCAATTTCAAAGGTGCTATTTATTTACTGTGTGTATATTTGTTGGTTTCAGAGTTAAGGTCGCTTGATTTTTGGATATTTCTTGAGATGCATATTTTTATTAAAATAGGTTGTTTTGTCTCTACATTAGAGGGAGATGGTATGAGTGTGAAACTGTGTGAGAGACAATCTTCTATAACAGTACCATATACCTTGTTAGTGGTGTTTGTCTTTGGTATGTGATTCCTGGGTGCTAAATGCCTCTTGTGTCTATATCTAATAGAAAATGGCAAGAGGCTAGTCAGCAAATCCAGACATTGCAAGCAAGCCAATCCATACTGGCAGAATATGAACAGAAGATTAAGGTACGAAACTTTGTGGCCTATATAAAGCTTTAGTTTTTAATTTATTCCATGGAAGAACAGAACAGTGTTTTTTAAAAAAATGACTATTGCAGAAATAAAAGGTTAGTTTGTCATATAAGAACCTGATCTGGTGGCCAGCAAGAACTGAGGTTGGCTAAATTCAATTGGATGGGCCAGGCTACCTACAATGAGCTGTAACATGACACTCTTCACCTTTGTTGTATCAATTGATTGGAAAAAAGAATCCACCCATGCTTTCCCTGTGGAAAGGTGATTTATATCCTTATGCACTGCTCTGGAGGAATGCTCTGTTTGATCTTGTGCCAGAGTAAGAATCTTTTTCAAATGATGGAGGGTGAACCTAGCAGCTGCAGATATTTTTCTGCTTCCCAGAAAATCCTTTCTCTGGAGTTGGGTTTAGCTCTTTGAGAAAGTGCAATTACTTGCAAAGCTTTCAAAACCACACTGTGGTTAAGTGTGTTAAATGTGAGTATAGAGATGCTTTATGTCCTTTCAAATTAACATGTAGGTTGGTGGGAGTGTATCTTTTTCACTTGTCTTATCTTCCTGGGGGTGGTGGAAGTGGAGAGTTACTTTGGTTTGAGCAGGTGCTGGTAGTGGCATTGCCTGTGGTTGCTGTAAAGCAAAACTCCACTGAAAGCCAGCCTTGCTGCCAGTTCTGCCATTGCAAGAATGGCATTTCCTCCATTGAAAGGAAAGGTTGGGAAACAGGACATCAGACTGCAATACAGCTCTAAATAACTCTTTTTTTCAGGAAAAAAAAAAAAAAGCAAATTTACCATAATGCTAAAATGCATTGTTGTGTTTCTTTTCATTCCTAATTCTTGGAGGCCTTCCAAGGGCCCCTCTCCACACTTCATTGGTGGAGGGATAAGGACAAGAAAATCACAGATTTGGTTTAGAAGAAGGTCCTTTTAATGTTTAGCAGAAATCTTTTTTTGTTATGAACGTAGGGTAAACAGGTGTAGAGAAGATGCCAGCCCAGGTGTTATAAGTGGAAGAGGAGTCATCCCTACTTTGAGCAATGGATTAGACCAGATGACTTACTGAGTTCCCTTCCAACTTCATTTGAGTCATTGATTTGAGTTTAAAAAGTACAACGGAGAAGTAGCTCTTATGAGTTCCAAGGTAATCATTGCTGTCCTCTTGTCATCCCATGTTTTCCAGGATCTGGAACAGAAGTTCTCCCAGCAGGAACATGATGCTCTAATTGTCAAGAACATGAAGGCAGAACTGGCCCGTTTCCCAAAAATGGAGCGGGAATTGCGCCAACTGAGGGAGGAAAATGCCTACTTCAGGTGAAAGAAGGGTTCGGTTGTTGAGCAGGTTATCTTGTGTTCTCCTGTACCTGCTACCATTGCACTATATGCACGTTCAAATCCCTCTATTGAGCTTCCATATGGGAGACTTTAGAAGGTAGTTTAAATATTTCATATAAATACTGTGTATGAATTGAGCAGTGTTGTGATGGTTACTAGATGAGAGGATCTGACAAGATCTCTGGGTAATCTTCCTGAACACAGCGAGAGCATATTGATCGTTCTGGATGGTGATACCTATTTGTTAGAACAGAACTCAATGTTTAAAGATAGCGATGAACTTTATACAGGTTTGGGAAAGAAATCCCTGTAGAGAGATGAGACAGCTGAACATTTCCATAATAAGTGTTTTTGCTTAGTTATTGTTACCACTATTCTAAAGGCCTGTTGTTCCAGCATAATGTTTGGAAGGTCTTTTGTTTAAATTTCTAAAGCAGTCTGATCTAGCCCTCAGTAGAATGGACTTTCTGGGTTTCTGAAGTGGCAATTGATTTGGAAAATGAAATTCCTATGTATGATGAAATAACTTGCCTTAAAGATTTTTTTTTTTTTAGAGTAAACTTAATTTCCATCTTTTGATGCACTTTGGAAAAAAAAAAGCGTAAATTACATGAGTGATCTTGCCAGCTTCTTATTCTAAAATTAAATTATTTCCCTTGGCTTTGTTCTTGTTAGTGTTTCATTATAATTTTAAATTGTTTATCTTGGAATCTTTTCTCATGCTTGTTTTTTGTGCACAGAAACATGATAACAACAGAGTAGAGGCCATATATTTTTTTTAAATGGTTTTATCTCACCCTTGCACACCTCTGTTAAAGTAAAAACAAGCAGTCTCAATGCTTGCTCAGTCATCACAGAGTACTCAAAAAACCTGAGTGGCTACGGCTTGCTGAGTTCCAACCCTGCATTCAGCCTGGCTGAAGACCAGAGCTGGGAGTCTTTTGCTCCCCTTCACGCTGTTTTGCCAATCAGTAAAGCAGATACAAAACTTCAGGTTGTTTGGACATAATTAGGATGGCACTTAGAGGAGAAAAAAATCAGTTCAATAAAGCTGCAGGTTTTTTTTTTTTGTAGCAGTGGCTTTGAAGTGAAGGTTATAGAAGTGAGTCAGTTGAATGTCATAATGTCTGTTCAATGTCATATGATTCCCTTGTAATTCCATGTGTATCTGGAAGTTTGTGAGAGTGAATTGAGTTGCATGGCTCTTTAATTGTTGTCTCTCTTTTCACCATAGGGAAATGAAAGAAAACAACGGATTGCTTAAAGAGGAGGTAGAAGGTCTCCAAAGAAAACTGGAACGCTATGAGAAAGTCCAAGCACAGCTAGTGACTGTTGAATTGGAAAATGAGGTGAGGAGCTGGGAACATTTGGTATATGAGCAGAACAGGGGTTTCCCTTGTTGCCTGTCCTGTCTTTTAGGCTCTTCATGTATTGTGTTAATTGAGATACGATACCTGTTTTAATTAATGTGTTCGAACCAGGCATTCCCAAACTTAAATGTCAGCATGAGGGGAGCTATGGCAGGAAGGTGAAAAAGGCAAAAGGATATCTCCTGGTCAGCTGGGTATTTTCTGTAGAGAACTATCTCATCATAATATCTTTTTTTGGCCTTGCTGTTTCTCTTTTACCTTTCTTCTGCTGGAAATGCTTTTTTTGGCGTTAAGCTCTGCCCAGACATGGTGTTGCCAAACAGGCATGTGGTAAGAGCCTTGATACACACTTGGATTACTGCCAATGCTAGCAGGGCCAGAATGTGGTGTCAGATGAATAAAATTGTCTTGCTTCCATCCCACCCTGTATCAAGCATAGAGTGAGTTGTCAAGAGATTAACCTCAATGTGTAAACTTGTTGATCTGCAGAACTATACTGGTGTCTGATCAGGTTTAGATAATACTATCTGGTATTGACTGAAAATAAAAAGCTACAGGAGGAACTGGAGGAGGAGAAATGGGCACTTCAGCTGGTACAGAACTGGTGTTGAAGATACAACTTTTCTTCTCTGTTGCCAAGAGTCTAGTCTGTCAAGATCTAGTACAGTGATGGTAGCTCATAGTGTTAGATAATCTGTAGTGCTGAAGTGTAACATGGGTTTTGTGTGTCGTAGAGCTGTGGTGAGAGGGAAAATGTTTGTGAGGGCTGGAGAATAGCAACCTGAAAGTGCGAGATAAAAAGATAATGAAATCTACAAGAGGACAAGGAAAGACACAGTTTGAATGGAGAATTTTGAGAAGACTGTGGAAAATGAGCTCTTAGAACATCTGCCTGTGTCTCTGTCCTGGTTTTGTGGGGAAAAAATTTACAGAATCACTTTGCTGTTACATTTTGTTTCAGTTTGTGGCCAGCTGTGGGATGGTGATCAAGGCCATTAGCAGTTAAATCCAGGGCAGCTGCCCCAGGCTGGCCCACAGGTGTATTCTATAACATTAACGTCAGGTTCACTATAAAAGGGAAAGCTTAGTGAGGATGGGTGGCGTTCTTTGCTCTGCTCTCTTCTCACCTCAATGGTTGCCATCCCTGGAGCGACTTGCCATCACTTTGTGGGCTAGGTATAATTTTGTGTCTTTTGTATTAGCATTGATATTGGTTTCCTTATTTTATTAATCTTTTCAATTTTACCCATGAGTCTCCCTCCTTTTCTCAATTCCCTTTCTTGGTCAGGGAAGGGGCATTGGGTGATAGAACAACTGGTTATTGTTTAGCCCTGGCTGTGGGCTAAACAAAGACAGTCTCTAACTCTTTTTTTGATCTCTAGAAACTTCTGGGAAAATTAAAAAGCTGGGAGAAACTGGACCAAAGCACTGGCTTGAATATCAGGTATGTGCTCACAGCTCTGGAGGGAGTGAAAAGGTTTAAACCACTATCCTCTCCTCTTAATCATCTGATCTCTGAAGTGTGGTGCTTTCTTGCTCTTTTTCATGTGGAAGCTCTTCCAGTACTTTTTATTATATATGAGAAGAACCATAAGTTACAAACTATTATGAAGAATTTTGGGAACTAACAAATATTTTTTGCCAAGTCAACTTGACCAATGTCTCTGAGACCGAGGTTCAATTTTGAGTCCTTTGAACATCTTGCATATAGCTACGTTCATGTTTAGTTAGAGATTCTGCTAGCTTAATAAGTGAACTTCTAAGAATTTTAGGATATGTCCAGAGAAGAGAATGTATGTTACTTGTGACAAATTGTTGTAAATATGATTTCTTTGAAATCTGGATATCAAAATAAACTGCCAGGTCATGTTGTTGTGACTTTTCTTCCCTAAAGCAGCTGAAGAACAGTTGCTAACTTAGTTATTTTGTCTAACAAGAGAAATGGAATAAACTGTTTCTTATAAAAGGGGGGAAAAAACCCCATGCCCACAGTGGTGTTTTGTAACACCAGGTAGTCTCTTTGTGTACTATTACTTAACAACTTGTTCTGACCTCTGGAGCACTGAACCAGGTATTTTAAGGTCTCTGGTATGTATGTGCTATAAAGAAGGGCTGGAAATGGTGCATCTGCTGATCACTTTCCTCCACTGCAGAAGGTTTTCTGTGTAGCTATGATGCTCTTGTGTGTCATATGTTTCAGCACTGTTTTGTTTTCTGTAAATGTTTAGATTGTTGTTATGCTAGAAGGAGAGGTGCTTCTTTGTAAATAACTGTCTTGGTATGAGCATTATAGTACAGATTGCCTTTCATATTGCATCAAGGCCTGAGCTGCAACATGAACCGCAGACCTAATTTTACCAGTTGTTTCTTTAGTCCATTCGTTACATGTGCCCAACAACAGAGCTATGTCTGCACACTGCTGGGATTGTTTGGCAGTAGGACTGTTTGGATTTGCATGTATGGTTTGAGCACATTACTACTTCATGTAAAAGATGCTTGTTCAACTTGAGAAAGCCCCCTTAATTTTCTTAGTGCGTTCTGTTTAATGAGGATAATGAATCTTTTTCTAGAGGATGCTAGTAGGTGGTAGCATGCTTGAGATTCTGTTCTGCATCTGCTGAGGATACATGCATTTAGATGAAGTTAGAATTGTGCAAATATCCTATGGCAAGGAATGGACAGAAATGGTATGAATCCTTTTCACAAAACCTGTTCTATCAGACAGTGGAGTAAAAGCTTTGTACTTACCTCAAGCTGTTAAAGGTTTAATGAGGTAATTTCACAGTGGGAGAGAAATGGAACCAAGTGATTCTGCCTGTTGAAGTCTAATAACTCCTTCATTTCAAATCAGAATATTCGCTGTAAAGTGTTAGCTTTTTGATTGGGCCATATTGTTTAGTGCTATTAGTGGCATCTTCTCATACAGAAGAGGGAATTGCTCTTGAGGAAAAATAATCTTTTGCATGCAATTGTAGCAAGTGGAACTGGATGATTTTGCCCTCCCTTTTTTTTGGTGGTGTGTTTTTTTTTTTCTCAGACTTCTTACAGCATGATTTATGTTAGTTTTCAGTCAGGGTTATGAAGATGATGAGAGATCATTGTCCTAGTTAAGTTCCTGGAGTACGCTGTTGGTGAAAGTTTGAGAAGAGTTAATTGCCCATCTTATAGTAGAAGAAAATAGGAACAAGTTGGATGGTTGTACCAAAGAGCCAGAGCAATGTGCTGTTTGCTAATAACTAGATAAGCAAGAAAAAAGGGAATGTATTAGAATTTCTCATCTTTTCTAATCACGTTCTTCATTGGTACAGAGAGTGGAAGGGGAAGTGCATCCAGTGTGTGGTGTTTTAGGAGAGGATGGTTTTTCATTTCCTCCAGCACTTCCAGAGGGCTTGTTCTGTGTCTGCTCTCAGTGGTTTCTGTTCACTGATTGCCTGGTCCCAGCAGGCTTTTTGTCAGATTGGCTTATGATCAGACCTACGAGTGTAGTTTTGAGTGTAATTTTATGTAATAATACTTGGAAAGGAGGTGCAGCTTTTAGGAGCGTAGTGGTAATTCTACTGTTCTAGTACTGGTCTCTTTTTGGTAACTGTGAAAGAGCTAAGTGTTTATAGTGCTTCACCTTTTGTGAGGAAAAGAAGTTCATTAACAGTTTACTCAAAGGCTAATCTTATGTTTGCTAGTTCTGGATTCCACTTGTAAGCTCCTGGGTTTTCCTCTTGCACCCATGAACTATGGAAACAAAGACAGCTTTAGCTGTAGAGTGTGTTAGTCTGTTTGCATTGCTGGTGTGCGGTATTCTTTCCAGAATTTGCACTTGGAATTATGCCAGCCTTATACAAATGTTACATAATATACTTTTAAGCTGCACAATACCCAGATAGCAAAATAATACACACCATAGTTATGTATGGTTCATGCATACACATTAGGGATCTACATAAATTAATTATGTATCTTTTTGATATCTTGATCTTCTTACTGCCTACTTTCCGGTATGGTTGGGTCTGTCTTTTATCTTGGATGTAATTTTGTGCAGTAGGTATTTTTTTTGTGTGTCATTGTTATGCTGCCAGGGATTTTCATACATTTGTCATGTGCTGCTGTGACTTGATATTCCTGCTGTAGGATTTGGTAAACTGTAAAAGGAAAAAACACTAAATTTTGAAATTGTTGCTTTGTGAGTAGAAAGTCTTATTTATTTTGGAGTTTACTCTCTTTGAGGAGGATATTCATGTCTGGCTATTGTAGGACTTTGTCATTAGGGAACAGTTGTGTTGAGAAAACAAGCTGCTTGTACTCTGTCTATCCAGGATGTGCTGATGTAGTTTTTATTTCTTCAAAACTGAGTATCTGTGTAATTGAGTTGTTCACCATCTTCACTGAAGAACCGTGTTAATCATGACAGACTTGGTTGTTTTTTCAGAGTTGGACTATTAGCTTAGAGATATTTTCCAGGTAGTTTCTTGACTGTCATTAAACAACATGTATTTTAACAGAAAAATATTTCTGGAAGGCTGTGTGTGAAGAGGACGGTGCTTTCTTTCGATGACAGCGTGCAAAACCACCCACGAGATGGCAATCTTTCTCCTGCTGCTGGAGGAAACTGGGTTTCTGCTCAGGTCTGGCAGGCTCAGCCTGTTGTAAAAACCATCAGCTGGGCATCTGAAGAAGGGTCAGCTAGTCTAAGGAAAATTGTTCATTGTTGCTGCCAAATCTTTTAAAATCTGTTTACTGCTACATGCATGCAATCACTGTCTCCTTGTCCAGTACTTAGGGAAGGAACTTGGTATGAAAAAGAGTTGTACTTATTTCTCTAATGACGTACAGAGCAGAGTGTTTTTCCAACCAACTCTGTAAGCTTCATATTTACACCCCACATTCTTCATTTTATCTTGTTTAACAGGAGTTGGTCAAAGACAGGTTCTTTTCTCCCCACCCCAAGCCATAGAATTGCATTCTTAAGAGCAGCGCTGTTACTGTTCTGACTTCCCCTTCTGCAGCATGTAGCAGATACCCAAAGGCAAAATGAGGGTTCTTGTTCTGTGAGCTTTTACTCTAAATAAGCCTTTTTGGCTGCTGCTTGTCTATGTTTGGCTGGTGTTGCCTTTGTCCTCTAATGAATTAGCCAGGTGATTGCTATCCAGAAACAGCTACACTGTGGAGTACTGAATGATGCAAAATGATGTGCATCAGGTATGTTTTAAAGATGAGGCAGTTACTAAGATACTGAAGATACTGATAGTCATTGATAGCAGCTGACAAGGGTTAATGCTGAATTTGTCTTTGTATTTATCCATAAGTGGCAGAAGATTGCAAGTTTTGCAAGGCTGAAGTTTTGCTGAAAAGCTATGCAGATTTGTAAAGGCTCACAGGTGGACCACCAGCAACAGCTTTGGAGGAGTTTTAGTCCAAGCATTTTTTTTTTTTTTTTGAGAGAATAAATAGTAATGTGTGATGTGGGGTTTGTTGGGTTTGGGTTTTTTCTTTGTTTATTTGTGGTGTTTTCTGTTTTTTGTTTTGGGGTTTTTAATTGGAAGTAGTGACTATATGAAATTTTTACAATTTCATCTGCTAGGCTCTCAAAGATCTCTGTATGCACAGCAGAATTATTTTTATATCAGTGATAGATTTCTTGATGTTAGAGTAATCAAGGTGATCAAATATATTAATAATGACATTTAAGTAGGTCTTTCCTTTTTGGGGCACCATTTTCTATTGCAAATAGTACTGTCAGCTCAGGCTCGATGTTTGTGTGTGGAAGATAAAGCAAAAGATTTTGTTCATGTTACTTTTCAGAATCATTTTGCTTTTTTCCGTGCCCATCACAGGGAAGCAATGGAGAGGTCAGCTGTCCTTTTCTGAAGGGCCATGGAATACAGTGTGGAAATTAAAGGTGAGGCTGATGTAGCAGAAAGAAAAGTAATGTGCGTGGACTCTTCTGTGTTGCTCAGAGGCTTCAGTCATGGTCTTGGACATTCTTGAGTTGCATCTAATTACGGTTATACTGGAAGGCAGGTCTCAGGCCCCTGATGCTTA
Organism: Nyctibius grandis; assembly: GCF_013368605.1. Classification (NCBI taxonomy): domain Eukaryota; kingdom Metazoa; phylum Chordata; class Aves; order Nyctibiiformes; family Nyctibiidae; genus Nyctibius; species Nyctibius grandis. Next base: position 94,749,009 of record NC_090695.1, on the reverse strand, counting down.
CGTGTAAGGCTGACCTGGAGGGACTCTTAGGTTTAATGAGGCATAGGTTTGGAGAGTACCTATCATCGTCCTTCAATTTGCAAGGGTAAATTTAGTTGGCTTCAGTGATGATATCGCATTAAGCTGCTGTAGCTGTTTCACACGCTTGCTGTCCAGGCCTGTAAAGAAAAGTGCAGATTTGACAGGAATTCAGGCCAATGCTTAAGAACCATTTTCACTTAGCAGAGCCTGCCAGCTGCAGACAGCAGACACTGATCTGCTGACCTGTCGCCTAGAGCTAAAGAAGTGAACCTGTTAATGCTGACCTGGTTTTCTTTCTGAAACATCTGTGGGCTGGCTGGCTGACAAATCTTGGGGACTAGCTTCCTGCAATGTCTGAGACCAATTAAGAAGAGGAGATAGTGTGAATGTGTATGCATTTCCTCTCTAAGAAAGGGTTTAATTAAGTGGCAAGCATCTCTATTTAGTACAGTGGTTAGCACAGTTGTAATTTGTAATTACACAGGTGCTACACTCAGTACGGGAAGTCCTATGCAGATTCTGCTTTTGGAGTTGGGGGGAAGGGAGGAGAGGGAGGGAAAAGGGAATCAGATTTCTTGATTCTGCATTTAGTGGTGGATTAGTGCTCCTTTTTTTTCAGTGAATAGAAGAGAAGGGGGAATATTGGTGTTCTCTACTTTCCTTTTTGAATCTTGATTAACTATGCTTAGCTACTCTGCTCTCTCTTCCATCCAAGGCATTGAATATCTTTGCAGTAGTGAATGAAGCTCATAATCTTCTCCTTTCTCACAAGGTAGTAATTTACCTTTCTCTGAATGTCCATTATGAATAAGTGGCTACTGGTTTAAAAAAAAAAAAAAAATCTGTTGACGGATCTACAAAGCAGTGCATGTTGAAATAATTTGAATTGCTCATATGCATTTCTGGATACTTAATTAACTTCAACTAATCAAGACAAGACTGGGGGTTACTGTTGCTGGTTCCAGTAATGCCGTAATTCTGGCGTGATCACTCCATAGTTGAGCAGATATTTTTATTGGAGTAGCCTATTGTAGCCCTCTGGTCTTTTGTCACCAAGCAAGAAACTGATCTGATTAAAAGTGTTTGATGCTGTCTGTAACTGTACTGCTGACCTGAACCCAAGTGCTAATTTCTGTGGTTTTTGGGGGAGGGTTGTCTGGGTTGGCTAATGGTGGACCCCTACTTTAGAGCTAAGTCCTTAATTGGAGAAGAAAATTAGAATTAACCTAATATAAGGATATTGAAACTTCATTTTGTACGTTTAAGTTTTATGTAAATAATTGTAATTTATGATCTGTGAATGTACTGAAAATTGCATGACTGCTGTTTACGAGATTCCCAATGTAAAACAATCTGTCTCATCGCAGTGGGAATTCCCAGGGCACTAAAAAGGGAGAAAAATGCTACATAGGGGGAAACACTAATTAAAAAAACCTCACAAACAAACAACAAAAACCAAAACAAAAAAAGAAGCTATGCTTATTAGAGAAACTTTTATAGTTATGAGATCTCTGCTTACCTTGTGGAAGGATTACCTGCTGTTCTCCTGTACAGACACAGTACTACATTTTACAGTTACTTTTAAGTGCTTAATTTTGTCATCAAAAAATTTGCCTTCCACTGAAGTTGAAGGTTTGATAAATGTCAAAGAATTCACTCTGTGAAGAGGGACAATGTATGCAGCTCGCTAATATTCTGCAAAATCCCTCAAAATAGGGCTTGCTGCTGGCCTCTGCACAGGAATGGATGTCGTGTGAATTTCTCTTGCGTATTTCTATCAGGAGATGTTAGTCTCAATTCAGAGCAGTTCTTCTATTCGTGTCATGTGAGGCTTCTGACTCAAGTGTATGAATGAAAATGTTCTGTTCCTACCTGGCACTTTGTGGTTCTGTGAGCACTGCAGCTGAAAGAGGTGGTCCTGCATAGCAAAAAGTAATCTAGCATGGAAAACAGCTTTCAGCCAGATCCTCTCCCTCATCAGGTTTACTGTGTGGGTGCATAAATACTTGTGCTGTTCCAAAGCAGGGCGGAGGAAGTGGCAATGAGCAGCCAGGGTTGGAAGGGATGATGAGGATAATCGTTGTGTTTATTTAGAAATAAAGACTACATGCACAGTATTTTTAGGACTTAGTATGTGTAAAAGATGAAAGCGCCGCTTTAGAAGCGTTTAAAATCTTGAGGGAGAAGTGCCTGAGCAGTTCCAAAGAGGATCTTTGTCTTTAGAAAGTGAGGTAGAAGTTTCAAGAGAAAACTAATTGTGGTTGTCTTACAATAATTGTATGTGTACTGAAGCCACCATTCTTTACATAGATAAGTCTTGGAGGAAGCTGTCGCCTATTGAATGTGACATGCAGCATATGCTGGAGTATTGCTCTAGGCTCCTCTGTTCTTCATTATCCTGTTATTTTATCTTAAATTGTACATTATTATTCACTTTCTGCAGTGCCTTAGGTTTTAACTTTCCTTGGCAGAATACTTCTGCGTGGTGGGGAGAAAATGCTCCTTTGTCATCTCAGAATCGGAAGCTGCAGTTTTCAGAGTAGTCAGAATACGGTTTTGGGAGACTTCAGCCCATGTTTGGCTGTTGGAAGGGAGTAATGTATTTAGATGGGATGTTTTGAAGCCTGATGTCAAATCTGTGCTTTAGCCAGTTTAGTCTTCTCCCATTCTTATGGTGTTGCTCCACTTAATTTTAATATGGCAACCATCTGCCTCTTTTCATAGATTTCTTAGAATATTGTAGGTCTGTTCCTGCCAGTACTTCACTGAAATGCTGGGCAAAGCTTCCTGCCGTATTTTCCTATCCGATACTAATTTTCTACAAAAATGCTGTACTTATCTCTGATGTTCAAAAATATTAGTGTTCTTTCTCCTTTGCCATTAATGCTTTTATTTCCATTTGAAAATATCAGAGTAATAAGTCTTGAGGCTAAAGGAAAGATAGAAACAGTGTGAAACATCATAGATGAGCACCTGACATCTAGGCAGACTGAGGCTGTAATGTATAATCAGACAATCAGAGTAAGAAGTAAGCAAGCTCACATCAAAAATATGTCTGTCCTTGCTTTGCATTTCAAAGCTCTGGGAACAGTTAAAGAAGCTGCCTTGCCAGGATCACAGATCTAGCAGTCTGGAGACGGCGAAAACTACTGAACAATAGCTTAGCAGACTATCAGTCGTCTTTGTTGCAGAATAATTTGAGGAACTTCAGTAGTTCATCTACAGGAACTGTATGGAGAATAATGACACCAAAGAAAAGATGGACGATTCTTACTGGGGGAGTAAGAACTTTATTTTGGAAGTGAAGATGCCAATGGACCCTTTTTTTTTTTTACTGGAAAATATAACTTCTTTTTCCATTGACTCTTTTTATCAGAATATAGAGCATTGTCCCAGCTCGAATATAGGGTACATTTCCCAAACCAATAAATTTACGGCTCTTTTCCCACTAGGAACAGGAGTGGTTTTCGAAATCTGTGCTGGTGGTGTCTTCTGCATAGCAGGTGATTTGTGTGGGAACTCCCCAGTCAGACACTTCATTTTGTGTTGCTACCATGTTTCTTGCAAGTAGTGTTTGAGATGCTGTTGAAAAACAGCTGGGTAAAAGTAGCTTGCTTTCTTCCAGCAGGTAGTGACCCATGTTATGTGTAAATGGCTTGAACTTAGGTGCTCACTCTACTGTGAAGGAGAAGATTTCAAAAATACAGACACTTTTATAAAGAGCCACTTTCCTTACATTAAGCAGTCCTGTTTGCCTTAAAGTGAAATTATCATTTAAATAGCAGAGAATAATCAGGAAGGGGATGGTTTGCTACTGTCAGAGAGCTCAAACGCTCATGCTTGATTTTTATTCAGCCTCTCATTTGGTCATTTCTACAAACCCAATAACCACTATAATCCCTAGCTCATTTTAATTTTACCTTTCCATTTCCATTTTAGTATCGTTCAGTATTTCAGTTCTAAATTTTCTGCTGGGGCCATCGATGTGCTATGCCTTCCCTCTCCCTTAGATGTGCAGTGTATTATACCTCATTTATCCCCAGAGTTTTGTTTTGCAGGGAAGCTTTTAAACAAAAATGTAAAAATGGATTCTGTACATGCTTACTGAGGATGATTTTGTTTTAGCTTCTCAATGCCTGTTTCAAAACCCTTCTCAAAATGCACAGGCCTTTTCTAAATAGAAGCAAAACAAAATGCTTCAGTAAGCATTCAAACTCTTGTATTGTGCTACTCCCTTGTACTAGTGGGCATGGCCTTTATCTACAGGGCAAGGAATCTACCTCCTTCATTGGATCAAGGAGTGCCAAGATGGATTGTGCCAGACTAACGTAACAGCTTTCTTTGACTAGAGAACTGATTATCTTATCAAATAAAACACAATAGATCTTACTTATTTGAACTTCACTGAAACATTTGATCAAGAGAGCCACTGGGGAAAGTATAAACTGTGTGGGAGAAGATGGAAATTAATAGAAGAATTGTAGGGTGTATAAGGAATTGTTTAAGCAGGGATAGATTTAGTATTGTTGAAAGGAAAATGCGAGGATAAGTAGAATTCCTCAAAGATTAGCCTTAGGGTCTGCTTTATTTAGTATTTCTATTAATTGTTTTGGTGCGAAAATTTGGTATGTGCTGATAAAACTTGACTAATGATGCCAAGTTCAGAGGATTCATAAATACACAAAAGCTGGATATGCAGAACTGAGTGAAGAAGTGGGACAAAAACCAGTGGAAAAAAAAGCACAAGGCTCCATGGAAGGGGGAGCTGAATACAAACTTTTTTTGTAAAATGTAGCACATGCAGTGGAAAGGACTAGAAGAAGGGCTGTGTACTTGTTTACAACAGGATGGCTGTTAATTCTCACACATAGGATGCACCAGAAGAAAAACTTCCCTGGAGGTGAAAGTGTTCAAGTGCCTCTGTAAATGGCCTGGGAGGCACTTCTCAGAGTACTGGTCACCTACTGAGGAGGAAGATAGTGAGAACTAAATGCCGAAAAGGGTTGCTAGTAGGAGCCTGAGAGCCCCCTGAACCAGTGGTGAATGGAAGCACTGGCCTCCTCTAGCAAAGGCTGGCAGGAGGTGTAATTGCTGCCAAGAAATACATGGATGGAGGGGAGGGGATAGAAGGGGGATCAATACCAGTGAGAAAAAGAACCATCTATACTAAAGACTAGCATTGGCATTTAAAACAAATCGCTGTAACCCTGCCATGAAAACAGCTAGGAGGAGGTTCTAACTTTTAGAAGTTAGACTAAGTTCTGAATGCAGCTTCCAGTGGAGTCAAAAGTACACAAATTACTGCTTCGAAGTTGAAGCTCTACAAGGTTATGGAAGAGGTGACTCGAGTTCATAATAGCAAAGAACTAGACAGGACCTAAACTAAAAGGTCCTTTTCAATCCCACTGTTACGTGAATGCATATGTACCAGTCTGTAACCAAGGGAATGGGCTCAAGGCTATGAAGATTGGAGCAGTATATTTTAGTTTAGAACTGCAGGCATTGTTTAATACCAGGGTTCTGAAAACTGCGGTTGGGAAAGAGGGGGGAAGTTTAGTGAATAAAAGTAGACCATGTCCATCTTTCTGCCCACACAGAACAACAACTGTGGACAGGGACCTGAAGGGTGAGAACAGCTGACCTTTGTTCACGTTGAGAAATAAGCAGTTTGCTGAAAAATGCGCTGAACCGTGAAGAAGAGTTTATCTGTCAGTGTAGATAAGACCAAAATATGATTTGTATCGTCTGAGAAGCTTTCCTGAGCCTGTTTGGTACAGGTTATCTGGATGGTGTTTTGCAAATGATTCACTTCTGGTTAGTGCTTAACCTCATCGATGCCTGGAGCAAGGATTCGTACTTCTGATGGTAGCTAGGAAGGTGCTATTTTCATCATTTGTCTTTGGTTTGTCGTCAGTGCAGGGGGGAATTCTGTACTGGATCAGCCAGGAAAGGTCTAATTTTCAGTTTTAATTGTACTTAATAGGGTAGCTAGCATAGCAACGTCAAGATGGGGTGGGAGAAAATTGGAAATGCATGAACATTAAACTGTTACAGTTTTTTAGCATCTTTGAAATGCTCCTAGCTCTGACAAGCTAGCTTAAATGCCTTGTGATATTATTATGTAAGCATTGTCCTTAAGCTTCAGTCTTTCCTCCCTTGGGACCTCTTTGCCAGTGAATATTTTTGACCAAAGCACGTATTTACCAGGGCTATATTCTCTTTCCTCACAAGCTACGTTATTAAAGGGAATATGCTTGTAAATATACCTTTGTGCATGCATTGTTTGGAGAGAAAAAATCAACGTGGCTTGTAGTAGCAGAAGCACTGCACAATATTTTCAAACATTTCTTAAAGGGCATAGTGAACTTGAAATGTTAGTGAGTTAAAAGATTAATGTGGTAAGTGCCTCAAGGTTCTCTCGAACTACCTGTGATTACGTAAGTGTTGTTTGTTATTTTAAAATAACTTGTAGCACAGAAATTGCCATGTTGGATTGGATTATTTACTAATCCATCTCTGGTCCAGTGTCAGACAATGATATCCTGGTCTAGATAGGAAAATCCAGAGTAACGTGCAAAACATGGAGCAGACTTTTAGAATGAAAGTTTGTTAACTCTCATCAGCATGGATTTTACTTAAGCATGAAGATTTTCCTTGATGTCCCCCTCACCTTTTTAAAAGTAAAGACTCTCTGCAGAAGGGAGATATTAGGTATTATGTGCATAGAATAAATAGAAAAATGTTTTTCCTTTGATACTTTCAGTTATAATCTTTCTTATTTGAAACAATATGCAACACAGTTGTAAAGTATTAGAAGTGAGCTTCTTAAGTTGCTGCTGTTTATATAGATGATGCCTTTTTCTCCTGCAGTTCTGTTCAAGACAAAATTAAAAGTATTTTTTGTCTTAACCTTGTGATCTGTTTTTACTGTGTTGCTGCTGCTTCCTCTATGTACTGTGCTGTTAAGTGTGTTTCACAGGTTGGTTTGGTGTATGTCTCTGTTCTCCCTGAACTGATGAGGAAGAACTACAAGCTAGAAAGACCAGCCTGAAGTGAGCTGCCTGAATGAAAGCAGACACTGCACCAGGCTGTCAAGAGAATTCAGCCTGTGGTAATCGGAAAGATTCCCATTTTGAAAGCAAAGATGGGAGATGTTGGGGGCTGACTGGATCCCTGTGTTTAGTGAATGCATGGAATCAGTTAGTGTCTGGAGGTTGTCTTCAAAGTGCTGACCTGGACAGCTGAAATAAGAGCTCAGGGCTCCTGTTTCCAAGTGAAGCTTTCTGTGGGGTTGGAATAGCTTGTAGAAAATGGAGCCAGGCCTTTTCAGCAGAAGGAAGATAAAACATGCCCAACTATTCTGCGTAGCCAAGGCAGTTAAGAGGTGGAGGTGTGTGGAACCTTCTTTCCCTCCCTGCCACTGATGTAAAATGCAGGGAGTGCATTGGCAAAGCTTATTTTTTCAAAGTTTTGGGGTTTTTGTGTTTTCTTGCCTAGTGGCTGCTGATGCACTAAAATGTGTTTTGCACATATTTTGGTCATTACCTGGCAGCGAAATATTTCTTCTAATGAAGTCATGTCTGTTGCAGAATGGCATTCTTGTAAGAGGATGATACATTTTGGAATAGCATGTTACAAACCGTTTCACATTGAAGCAGCTCTTAACTTTTACTGCCTTTTCCTATAAATGGAAATAGGATCTGTCAGAGAGGCTAACCTTCCAATGTAGGTGCAGTTTTGGCTTTTCTAGAAATGTGTTTACTTGAGATCTTCAGCATCTCTCCTCTCCTTTTCTAGTACCGCTTTGACTCAATCCTTACTGACCCCCGTTCTCTACGTTATTCTCAACTCTCTTGTCAGCAAAGTTAACAATTGCTATATCTCTTTGTGGGGTGTAATGGGCAACTATTGCAAGAACCATTTTCTAGCACAAGTTGTTCTTGCTGGAATTGCTTTTGAATTCTCATTGCTTGTTTAAACTCTCTTCCAGAGATACCCTTGTGAATAGCGTAGTGAAAGATCAATCTTTTGAGTAGGAAGAAATATGAAATTCTGCATTTTCCTGAGTTATACCCTACTGACCAAGTTAATTTCTTTTCTGTTTTAATGAAACAGTCAGTCTCTTTCTGTGGTACACATGAAGCTGTCCAGTGAGGGCTTGAAATCCTACTAACTTTTCTAAGGAGGACAGAAATGGGGTATCTGGCTTTGACTGAGAATGTGTTCAGTATCCTCAGAGAAGTCAGCTGTTCATCAGTTAGCTTGGACTGGTTTTGGTGATACTTCACAGCTCTGCTATTGGTGTGGTTCAGAAGATGATGCTCTAACCTAGTTATGAATTTTTTTTTTTTTTTACTCAGTTTTGCTAGTACACTTGCAAATAACATTTCTGACTGTATGCTCTTTGTATTCCCAGCCTTAAAGCTTTGTGGCTTCACATGGTTTTCTGCAAATTTAGCAGCCAAGGTTGATGGCATCAAGCCTATTTTGTGACAAGCCTTTCATTTAGGCCTGATGGTTTCCAGCGTGACTTTGGCAAAGACATCATCTGCCTTCTGGATAGCTGGCCCACTTGTCAAGGTGACAGAACACCTATCGGCTCGCCTGTCTGCAAATAGCTGGCAAAGGGAAATGCAATTGGCACTTTGTAATAACTGATATATTTGGAAGGCTCGTAGAGAGGAAGAGTGAAAATGTGCTCTGATCTTTTTTTTTTTTTTTTTTTTTTTTTTCCCAGTTGGGTAGACATAGGTCTTGGAAACTGTGTGTACTCCTGTCTATATGGCTTATGATAGCTGTTAAAAATAAACATGCTATTTGTCAATGTCAGTCTTCTGGCTGTAGTTAGATATTTAAAATAGCTCTTTTCTAAAGTATTTGTCTGTTTTTGTATACTGTACTGTTCTTTTCAATGATGGTGTGTCTAGGTCAGTGGAGTATCATAGAATACCAGGTTGGAAGGGACCTCAAGGATCATCTGGTCCAACCTTTCATGGCAGAAGCACGGTCTAGACAAGATGGCCCAGCATCCTGTCCAGCTGAATTTTAAAAGTGTCCAATGTTGGGGAAAATTGTGGAGGATACAAATTAAACCCTTTGCTTCAGAGCCAGCCATTCTGTTTTATGTTTTCATGATATATGATGGTTAAGTATTTGCCAGAAGTGACTTTCATGGACAGTCTCTAGTACTGTATGATGTTAGTAGTTAAGTGTCAGACAAATCTGGTAATATACAGTGCTAAAAGAACTGCACTTCTGTGTCTAGGATTGTAAGGGCTACAGAATAAGTATCTGGCCCTTCAGAATTGAAACATCAGAAGGACAGTTACAAAAGTGTTAGAATCCATATCAGTCCATGGCTTTTGTCAGGGAGAACGGGATGCTTTTGGTATTAAGTTGAGATTCACATCTATGGTGTAGGGACTAAATCGCTACATGGAATTTGATGGAATTGTATCTGACAAGAATCTTGCTGACGGCCTCAAATTGCGCGTGGGTTTTCAGTAGTTTTAAGGAGCTGTCTCTCACTCTTATCCTTTTCTGTGCTTGATAATTTGGAAGCGTTAGGTTTGTATATGCTGTCCCCTGCATTTTCTTTCCTTGCTGTACTAGGGGAGTTTAAGGGACTTAGCTGAAATGACAAGGAAATAACTACCTTTGAGAAGGAAATAAGTACCTTCTCTTCCTCCACAAACAGCTGCATTTTTCAGAGGCATCTTGAGGGCCCAGGTTGTCTTGCTGTTGTGGAAGAGCTGCAGTTCCTTTCTGTCTGAACAATAAGCTTTGTATCTGTTTGTACAGTAATGAACTGCTTTTGTTTCCTTTAGAAACGTGCTCTGCTGTCTGGAACGTTTCCATTTACAGACAACCCTTGCCAAATTAATTTTATTTAATTATCTCCCAGGGCTAAGCTTGAATACATTTTGTGTTAGATTCACCATTTCTCCCTCTTCTGAACGAAATGGACTTAATATCCTTGTTAAAATCTGATTAAAACTAAAATTGAGTTTTTTGAAGTCTGATTATCCCATGAAATGGAATTTTTAAACCTAATTATGAATGGATTTGCATATGTTTTTAGCACCATTGAAAAGAAAGTTGAAATAAATTTATTAATGAAATCCTCTTCTGCTGTCTCTTTGGCCCATGACGATTGCTGAAGAGTGAGGGAGGAGAAGGGAAGGCGAGAATAAAAACCCCTCCTTCTTTTGAAATATACCCTCCCCTCCCTCCCAAATTAATTCCAGAGCTGGTTTGACCCTGTCTCATTTTTATTCCTCTCTGCTGCACAGCCCAATTTAGGTAATTGATGCCCTTTCAGAGGGTAACTACACAGTTGAGCTGGTTTCATGTATTCATAAAGCCTTTGTGCTTTCTGAAGGGAGGATGCCGGGGGGGGCGGCGGCAACATTTGTTTCAACTATTATGTTCTTCCCCTTCTTTTCTGAGGTAGCCCTGATACAAAATCAATAGGCAGCTCTCGTTTCTCCTTTCTGAGAAGCTGTATGTTTGAGCGTTTATTTTAAGCCTGATGAAAAATAGATAGTTTTACAGACCGTGGTGAATGCACACATGGGATTTGTGACTGTTTATGCACTTCCCTGGGTTTGGAACAAAGTTCCTTTGTAGGATGTATTTGAGTCTCTCACTACAGTGGTTGTGCACAATCCCTCAGGGTTTTGGAAGTGGTCCTCTATGGAGGAAGGAATGCCAGTGGAGGATGTATCTGCTTGTCTGACTCCGGCTTTTTGAAGCAGGTGCAGAGGGCAGCAAGACGCCTGTGCAGAGAGGTATCAGTTTCACGTGGAGGCTGCCACTGTTGAAACTTTCTGTATGTTTCTTGCACTGATTGAAAAGTTCATCTCCTTAGATGAAAGGTAGAACTTAAAGATGTGGCTTTTTTTTTTTTTTTGGACAGTCATCCTCTTATCCAGGGTTACAAAGAGCTCTTTGCACTTTATAAGCATTAGTTACAATGTTTTAAGAGTGCCTTTTCTCTGTCATATGCTGGGTGCAGATTTTTTTTCTTGTCAAAAAAATTATAGTGAATGTGGTAGAAAAAACGTGTTTTGGTAATTCAGAAATCCTGCACTTGATACATGACTCTGCAAAGAGTAAATGCTCATCATGTGGCCGAGTGTTCTGTAAGCATTTGCAAAGTTAATTTTGAGCAGAGGGACTTGTTTTCCATGTGCCTTTGTGTTTTCATTTTAATCCTGTCTTTGCAAAGGTTAAGTATGAAACATAGTGGAGGTACCAAGTTCTACAAGAAATGTGTTATTCTGGCACTGTTTCTTTGAGATGCTTCTGAAGTGGGACATTTTATGAGGGAAGCTGTGGCTCAGCAGAAGAAGGAGGATTGAGCTAGGTTGGAGAATGCTTTTATCTGGCAAATGCTCAAGTTATAAACCAGAATGGTTGAAGTAAATTAAAGATTTTTCTCAGGAATGTAACAGGAAAACTTGAGAATTCAGACAGGCTGAGGAGGAAAGAAGCTAACTGAGGTAGCCCTGCACCAGTGACCTTAAATTGTTTTGTGGTTTAATGACTGTGGCTTTCATTTGTGTCTGCTCCCTGAAACTATTGACCAAAGTAGACACCTTTAGCATCCAAGTTATGTAATACTCAGTATTACAGTATAAATAGGACTCCCATTTACACTCAGGTTATAAATGCTTTGCAATATCTTCCCAATGAAGCTTAAGTGGAATCTGAGCAGTTAGGAGTATCTGATGCACCTTTTCCTCAAGTGTGGAGCTCTTGTACAAAACTGCAGTCACACCAGCAATGAGCAGAATTGGGAAGCTGCAGATCCTGGAGGAGCTAGGAAGAGGAGATCTCCAGTGGAGTAGACATTGTGAAGAGTTCTAGAAGGATGTTTTTTAACTCTTTATTCTTGCCTGGTTGGTTCTGTACTGTCTGTTCACCAAAGAAAAAGTAACTGGTTGCGGGTAGTCCTGTATGCTGTATCATACAGCATGATGAAATAAGATCTTGAACATAAATGTGCATGCAAGGAAGGATGCAAAAGTGGTGTGAAACAGGAATGTTTTGTTTCTTTTAATGGAGAGAATAGGAGCTCTTTCTCTTCTGTGAATACATTTCAAATTTTAGAAACTGCTTATCATCTAATTTTATTAGTGCATCCCCTAGTAGCTGCAGGCATTGAAAGTGACTAAAACTTGGTGATAGCAGTAGGCCAAGATGGTGTCAAAGTGCTTGTGACACGAATCCAGTCCTTATCTTAATCCCAGTCACAGGAGCCTGTGGCAAAGACACAGGGAAGTCGTAATTGCTTTTGGCTGCTCTGAACCCTGTGCTTGATGCAGGCAGCTGAGCTGATGTACCGAATTTTGAGAGCGGGCTGGCAAAAGGAGAACAGTAATTGCTGAAATGCCACTGTTTACATCTGTAATGCGATTACACTGTAGCAGTTCCACTTTCTATGAACAAGTCTTAAAGTCTGCTTCTATTTCCTTCTGACATGAATTATTCATTATTTAAGGATGATGGTGATTAGGGTTTGGCTTTCACAGGCAGGTTTATTATATCCATTTAGCTCTGACTGCTTTGGCATGCTCTAAGACTCAGTTATTTTCCCAGCATTTGTTCTTAATGTTCATCATTCTTCTTGATGCTAAAACTTTCGGAGTATGTAATCCAACCCTGGTTTTGGGAATGAGAGACTGAGGGTGTGGGGCGAGTTGTTTTTTTTCTCTTTTTCTTTTTTTTTGGGGGGGAACCATAGGAAGAGCTTTTTTTTTTTAAAATCTATGCTTATTGCCAAAGCTGAGGGCAACTGGTTTATTGTCATGGTGTGTGAAAGGACTTTGATATGAGACCCTTTATAAGTCCAGCTTGGGAGATTTGGATGTTAAGGAAAGAAAGCAGAATTTCAAAATGAGGTGGGATTGATGTGCTCTGCCCCTGAGGGAGAGTGGTTCTCAGGGGTGATGAAATTGGGATTTTGTACTGTCTTTCTGTAATACGGGGGTGCCAGCACCACTGGAGCAACAATGACACTCTTTGGGTTCTTCTATTCTAGTGACTTCTGTCATCTGGTTTGTACTGGGACTGCAATGTTTAGGTGTTGGTATGTCTCATGTTTGCTAGTAGATGCCTAGAGCTGATGTGTTAACGGGCTTCCATAAAACTTTCGTTCTGAAATGTTATTTGTCCTTCACTTTGAATATTAAATTTTTAGAAACTTTCAAACAAAAAAAAAGTATGAGAGAGAATGACTGCATTTGTTTAAAGTTCTGAAAGCCTTTTTTAGCTAAACAGTTCAAAGAGCGCATCTCACTAATCAGAGGAATATTTTTGTGTCCCTGGGGTGGTCACAGTGTTTTAATTGGAACTCAGGCTTCTTTGAAGTCCTTTTTAATCCTCCCTGAGCTGGGGGAGAGGGTTTGAAGGCAGCACTGGAAATATGAAATTTCTTCGTTTTATTTACATGTGTCTGGGGACGTGTGTAATTCGTTTTCCTGAAGTTAAGCTCGCTTGCCGGCTTGTGGACAGCTGAGTGAGAAATGTGCTTCATTAAGTGGGGAGGCCTGAGACAGATGGTGAGGGGTTACAGATAGTGAGCTCACGTGCTTAGGGATTTGTTAAAACCAGTGACTGAGCAACAGGCTCTGAATGGTAAATGAACTCAGTGGGAAATGATGTGGTAGCTAAATGTGAGGCTAGACTAAGCAAAAAGCTAGGATTTAGGTTCATGTTTTAGGATTAGCTTATTAGTATGGCAATCAAAAATAATGTTGCATACTGATATTTGCTTTACAAGTTAAGAAACAAAAGATTTAGGGTACAGCACTTATGGTTGGTAGCTTCAATCATCCTTTAAGTCAATATGGGGTTAAACTTTCTTACATTGGAGCTGAATTACAGAGTTTTTTGGGTGTCCCTAGTCAGATTGCTTAAACTCTTTGTGCCTCAGATTCTAAAATTAAGGCCTTGCTTTGGTCTGGTTTTTAGAGAAATCTAGTCTTACCCCAAGTGTATTACGCACTTGATGTATCCACCATGAATGGAGCCTCAGTGGTAGCTGATGCCTTTTGTGCCATCTTAATACAAATAACTTGTAGGAATATGCTGCTACTGACAACACAAGCATTTTCCTTAGGTGTTTTCTACTTTATTTGTTCCACTATTGATTTTCATGATAAATATCATCATTTAGCAGTCGTGTGTTTTCTGTACTTCAGTAAGGTTTTTAACCTCCCACATTTGCTGAAACTATGATGTTTTACTTCCTGCTTCTGCCAGAGGTGAGAGATGTGCTGTGAAAAGCTTTGAAATAATCTTTGCTCGAGTTTGGATAGTTTTTAATTAATCAAAGCAACAGGCTCAACCTCAATTTTCTGTCTGAAAGAATAGCTTAGTATTCCAGCCGAACATATAAGCAGTATGCTTTTCATTCCTTCTAAAATTGTCATTGTAAATTTACCTGTGACTGATGTTATTGGATGATATTAAAAAAACAGTTAAAACAATTTTACAGTAGCTTAAAGTTGCAGTTTAAAGTGGCCATTCCTATGGTGAGATTGGAGAGGTATGTGACTGTAATCAGAAGTAAATAAAAATAATATATGGGATGTCAAATCACTTTTATATAAAAGTAGCTGAAAATATGGTCTAGACTTCCACAAGGACCTGCAGGCAGTCATTCGTAGTATTTCCTCTTGCTCAAGAGTAGGGATTTTGTGTTACTGCTGGCTAATATTTTCAGCTGGTAAGAGTCTGGGAAAACAATGTGATCAATAAAGATGTTGAAAACAATACAAGAGTTTTTAAGTAAATTAATATTCTGCAAGGATTATCTCGGGTGTCAAAAGAACAAGACCATCAATTTAGTGAAACCTGTAAAATAGTCAAATATACATATATCGTCAGTCCCTGGTCTTGGTTACAGTATTAGCTCCCTTTCTGACCAGACAGAAGCCATGGTTATCTGTAGAAATGATGTCTCCATGTTAGTAATTTCCATGTGGGTAGAAGTTATGCCAGCAGGGTGTGTTGGATACATGTGAGCTGTGGGGATTTTTTTGTGTGGTGTTGTTTTTTCTAACCCCTCTGCCACCTTCCTTGAAAAGAGGCTGATGTTGTCTATGATTTCTAGGCTGGTCTGAGTGTCTTCAAATGTCTTGGAAGTGACCTAGCAGAATGGAACCAGCAGAGGTTCGGTAAAATTATGTCAGGGTTAGTAACTCAGTCTGTTTATTTGCATAAACATTCTTACCTAATTTGAAAGCTAAGGAGTCAAGTTTTTTACTTGAGATCCTTCTGTTTAACCAGCCATGGTTACATGTAACCTGCTGGCCCTCAGTTTAGTGAGGAGAAAGTTTCTGAGCTAGCTTTTATTCATTGACACGGTACTTAGAAAGAAGTTTCTGCGTAAGCTTCTGCCTGATCTTCTGGAATTTTCATTTATTACCTTTATTTTGGCTGTCAGGATGCTTTCCCAGCTTCATGTAATCCCAGCAATCGGCCTGGAATAGTTTTCAGGGTTTCTAATGATCCCCCATAGCATACAATTATTCATCCACCCCAAAAAAACACAATGATGACATGATGGTGGATCTCTTGCAACGTAGGTAGCCTGACTCTCATCAGGTTTTGAGAGCCAGACTAACAGTTCATGTGTCTCACCCTTGAACACCCTTATTGCTTTTTCCATGTGGCTGATGTTACCTGACTCAGAGAGCATAGCACTATAAACTCAATGACAGCTTGAGGATATGTTTTGATGAGAAGACAGCTGAGCCAGTTAACAGCTTCTTGTTGAAAGGGAGAATTTCAGCAAGCTGATTCAGACCCTCAGTGGCAGAAAATGAACCAAGCAAAGCCAGTGCTTGCCACTTCAGTGGCAGCAGGCAATTAGATTTGCTCCACTGCTCTCACCGAATTGTGCATGGAGAAGAGAAGCCTGGAAGTCTACAGTGGTGATTTGTGTGAGCTGGACCCCTTTGGAAAAGCAACAGTCTCTGGGCTTGCTGTGTAAAAAGCTCAGCCATGGGGTCTAGCACTTTTTTAATCAGACTATAAAAATTTGCTTTTGTTTCACCGTGACCTCTCAAAGCTCTAAATTGCACGTCATGTGATTCACTATGCAATGACCTGACTTCTGGTTGAAGATTAAAAAAAAAAAAAGCTGACTATTTTTATCTTACCTACCACATCAGCAGGTTTGATACTACTGTGTAGAACATTCCCTCTCCTTGAGGTCTGTTAAAGCCTTTTACTTGCGAGGTTACATTCAACTCTGGAATGTGTGTGCTTACAAAGTTTCAGGGGTTTGTTCAGTGCTTGCTGTTGGAGCAGGGTAGGGATGAGAAAGAAGTTTGAATTGTTGAAATGCCTGCCAAATGATTAGGGTTTTTTTTTTTTTCAAAAGTAGGATTAATTTTATCTTGTTGAGCTCTTAAATATATCTTTAAAGTAGAAATGAAACTTGAAAGATTAGTTGTTACGATGCCATATCATTAACTTTGGGAGGAAAAAACCTTTTTTTCATTAAAACCCAAAACAGTCTATTGGCTGGAATCTAAGATAGTTTGGTTTTTTTTTTCCCCCTCCCCTCTTCAAATTATGGTTTGATTGGATTAATTGCTAATTTTGCAGTTACTTCAAAAGAGACATATCAATTGTCTTTAGAATTGTCAAGACACTTATAAACACTTAAAATGCTTTCTTAGAGATAAGTTGTTCTGCTTCTAGTGGTTAATGGGGACATTCTCTTTGGTGAAGAGCAATTGGATTTGTTGATTCTACCTGTACACAAATATGAGGTTTCTTTTGTAAATGAGGGCAACCTCAGAAGCTGAGATTGCTCATTGCTTTCAGTTTACACTGGAGTTTTCCTGCATTAACTTTGTACATAAAATATTAAGCATGCAATTTATTGAAGAAACAGTGTAAGGTATGCCTTAGTTTTGCTTTTTTGACAACTCTTAGCACCTTCACTTGAATGAATAAAGGTAAGTGATTGCTCTTCAAAACATTTTAATCAAAGTATTACAAAACACTAAATGTGTCCTAATTGCCTAGGAAATTTTGAGAATTTATTTTTGTGAACAATGTGTGTAGCAGATTCCTTACCATACGGTTTAGTTAATTTAGTTTAAATAGAAAGGGAGCAGGTAGTCACGAAGACATTAACGAACAGTTGTAACTACCTGGCCTGGAAGGGGAGCTAAGGTGTGCTGCTGGGGAGGTGATATGTATTTTGAGGGGAAAAGGATGTTGAGCAAGTTGCAGTTTTCTGATATGAACTTTGAGTTACTGTGACCAAATTAAAGACTCTGTGTAGCTGTTTTTTTGGGAAGGCTGTATGTGCTGTTGTGATTATATGCTGTACTTTCTTGAAGGGCAAGTCATCACAGGAACTGAGCTGCTTTTGGACTTGCTGATGAAGCTTAAGAAATAAGTGGGAGTCCTGTAGACCAGAGAGAGAGTTAAAGCAGTTGTAGAGCTCAAATACACCAAAAAGGATGTTTGGGGCACTCACTTCAAATATACAGGAAGAGACTATTACAGACGTTCCACAGCCTTTCTAATCACACAAATGTTTAAAACAACTAAAATGCCTTTCCAGAAATCCGCTGTTGTCATGTTATCGTTCTGTGTTTGTTCTTCAGATGCTGCTCTTTTCCTGCCTAGGAAGAAGATTAAATTCTTGTTTAAGAGTAGAAAAGGTCCTTCTTGGCAAGAGGAGAATTTCAAAATCTTCCTGTGTTTCTTATACATAATATACAAACAGATAAGGAGCAAAATCCAGATTTTATACTTCTAGGAGACCACCTTTCAAAAAAAAAAAAGTGGAAATTTTTTTGATTGAAGAGAAAGAAGCAGATGTGCCCACTCTTTCTGTGCCTGATTCTCTTAACAAATTTTAGTAAAGACTACTGTGTCTGGTCTTCGTCAGTTAATTATGCTTAAGTGTAAAACAGTTTATGGATCCATCGAAAATGCCATGCCAAAAAGCTGGGAATGTTTCATTTCAATTTAATGTGAATTACATGAGGCAACCAAATCTGTGTCATTGTATATTTGTTCTGAGTTAAAGCTATAGAGAGGAATGTTAATTCAACAGACTTTCAAAATAAGTAATACTGAGTAATCTAATATTATAAATATATTATTAGTTTGGTAGTTTCAAGCAAATTTAATTTAAAAAAAAAAGTGGTGAAGAACTTAGTCCTCCAAACAGAGTTGACTAAGTGCCTGTTTTTCTATTTACTTGTGTCTTGCACTTCCATCGTTAAAACTTAGTGTCAGATACCTAGCTACAATCAAACCTCTTCCTTTGCTGTGAATTTTAAAACATTTTATAGAAGCAATAAGAAGTTGACATTCTAATAAATTATAAATTAAAACACATTCTGATTTTTACTTTAGCATCTTCATCTGCTTATTATTGGTTTAATGTTACTTCAGCAGCTAATTCTCAGTGTGTAACTGTTACAGTTTATATTGAAATGGTAACAGATCCTTAACTAAGACAGGTCAACAGAGCTTTCTAGCAAATGTCTATGAAATGCCAGTTCTGTGCATTAAAAAAAAGGCATAAAAAATGCATAAGCCATTTTCCTTGTTAAAAGTTAGTGTGCAAGTGGGTTCTTGAAAGTCGTTGAGTGACTTGGATGGGCATCCTATTAAGTTATTTTTTCACTTCATTTGAACAGTTTTAGGTTTTTATCATTCTTAAATTGCTCCTTTTCAAATTTTCTGCACGTCAAGGGAAATCAAAGAGCTTTGGTTAACAGCAGTTTTGTGCCTCTCCTGCCTTACTGTGCGGCTTAGCTATGCTGGACTAATTTGCTTGTTTAGGGAAAAAAAGTCTTGTTTCCAAATTAGACTTAAATTCTCCTGTTTGTTTTTTTGTTTTTTTTTGCTTATATGTTATTGCAGAAGGAAATGCAGTCTCAGGATGGGATGGTGGGACAGGGGAAGAACATTCTAACTTTTGGCTCCTTGTGCCTTACCCAGGAGAAAGGAACTGAAGTCAGTGGTTTAATCTGCACCTGCATTTTGGAAGCCACTTTTTGTCATTTGTTCTTCATGTTATCTTTGTAATTACATAGCGTATGATTCAGTTTTAATAACACACTGCTCTTGAATCACACTGTTAAGTGTGTGTGTTTGACTTAACGGGATTTTGCACAGCTGATGCAAACTAGGTGTGTTGTTGTTTGTGGTTATGTGGGCTCCATCCTTGCACGGGGAAGGAAGCTGCTGTGCAGGTTTGTGGGGCAAACATAGTGACAATGCAGAAAGCAGCAGCTTCTCAGAAAGGGAGTTCTGGATATGTTTGTGTAAGGATAGAGCTTCAAACTTCCCTCAAGTAGCAATGGTGATTCAAGTAGTAGTGTTAAGATCTGTTGTCAGACAGATTCTCTTAGAGCAGACTTCTTGGCTTTTTAATACTAGTTTTGATATCAACTGTTCTATAGGGAATGGACGGAGCTTTAGCAAAAATTATATAGAGCTAGCCCATCAGACAAAGGCTCTCAAGGCCAAAACATGTTAAGTGTGTTGAGATGCTGACAAATTTCTTTACGTGGCATTGTTTTCAGAAACTTGTGAGATGTGGACTCTTTACAGCAATGAGGGCTGCTTGGTATTTGCAGTGCTTTGGGAGTTGACCAATTTTCTTCAAATTGAAAGCTCGTCTGATTTAATTTCATTGTGCATGCAGTGTCATTCCTCTGCTTGGAACTGTGTAAATTTGGCTTTTGCCAAATTGTGTGTGATCAGGATGGGATGTAGACCTCGGAAACAGGCTTTGAAACCTCTCAATAAAGGTATTTGACAGCAGAGTGCATGCAAGGGGCATCTTTGATCACCTGACATGATTTAGTTTTACAGAAAGTGAATTCTTCTTTAGAGGGGGTTAATACCCACTGATTTTATTTCTGTTATATATATATATGCTGCTTCACTTCAAAAAAAAAAAAATCTAATGCCAATAAAATATCTTCCAGAAATAAGTATAAACCTAAAGCTGCCAATTGCTGAAACTGAGATTGGAAGCTCACTGTTGATTTGAATTGCCAAACAGATGAGGGTGATTGTTTTTTATTGGAAATCTATCAGTAGCTATCATTACTAGAAATCTGTGGCTTTTATAATCCCGTCTCATTTCACTCTTGAAATAATTTCAGTTCTCTGTCCCAGTCCTAATACATTATCATATGAATTTCTGAGAAAATGAGGAAAAAAAAAAAGGCAAATATATTTTTTTTTTGTCCATTTAAAAAAAAAAAATCTGTGCGATTATTTGATTGATGCAGGGACCAAACCTTGTGTTGGGGGCTGGCACTCAACATGGCAAGAGACATGCCTGATACTACCTATCCTTGTGATAAATCTGCTATATTTGGTTGAGTATGAGCAGTCCTCATTCCAGATGAGGTGCACATCTCCTACCTGCTCAGTTTTGGGAGTGGCGGGAGCCTCATTCCAGGTCTATATTTGAATAATGTAAAATCTGGCCAGGCTTAAGTTCATCTGCCAGCAACAGTGAAGCCTTGATTTGTGTTTTGGGGGACACGACAGAACGTGTTTCTACAGATTTCACTTCTGCAAAACTAGCTTCCCATTCACTATCTATGAAAAAACTCTTTCAAGGTTTGGGTCACTCTTCCCCTTTGGGGGTGATACATCTTGCTGTAGCAAAAGGATGTACCCTGTACATACTGTGATGCCCTTCCCAGCTTCCTTTCCTTTGCGAAATGTGATACAGATGCTTCTCTTTTGGGATGGGAAACCCTCTCTGGTGGCTAAAGAGAAACATCTTTTTGTATTGTCATAAGTTGCCTTCATTTAGAATTGAATCTCTCTTACAGTCAAGATTTAAAGAGAGGTCTCCAAAAAGAAGAGTTACCTCTTGGGGAGACTGTTGATGTGGGATAGTGGTTTCTGGGACTGCCGGACTAGAGTTATCTTGATCCCATTCCACTAGCTTTAAGAATTTGTCATTGGATTCTAGTGGACTGGTGGAAATCATTGATCTCTTTGACAAGAAAAGGTTATTGGAGTGGTATCTGAAGTGTTATCTAGAGCTGACGGATTATTTTTTTTTTTTCCCCCCCATAGTCTGGAGTCACTGCTTGTGTGCAGGACTCTGAAGTCAGCAGACTGGTCATTGTGTGGGAACACTGCTTTGAGTCACCTGTGATGTAGCTGAACCTCTACACTATCAGAGGTTATTCAGCAGTAGCCAGAGTTGTTGAATTGAACAGTCTATATGTACATTTACTTCCTCCTTTTCTTACCCTCTTGGTAACGAGCCTGTGATCATGCTCCACTGAGACCCCATAGCTGAGCAGCAATTAGAGTAATGCTGGGTGTGCTCACCCATGTGTATTTGTGCTGAGCACTAGGGTGGGGAGGAGGTTGTGGACACCTATTCTTATGTGTGTTAAAAAAGAAGTATATATGCTCAAGTGATAAACTGTCTGTTCATCTAGTATGAATGTTTATGCAGGCTGATTGCTTTGAAGAATTAGGTCTTGCTGACTCTACAGCTTTAGAGTTGGTTTATGGGTTGAACTGAACGGTGGTGAGATGCTGCGACTTGGATGGTGATTGCAGCATACAGCGATGACTTTAAAAACAGGCTTTCATGTAAACTGGACAGGATGCAACCCTCGGCTCTAAGGAACTGCAGCAGTTTTGGCCTCCTGAAATTGCTTTGTCTGCTTTTTGTGAGACTTTTTTTTGTGGTCAGTTATGGAACAATTTTAACCAATGATTTGTTAAAAGCTTCTATTTGTTTTAATTTTGTAGGACACCTGATGATATCTCAAGGCAAATTGTAGCCCTGCAGCAAAGGGAGCTTATGCTGAAAGAGCAGAACTCTACCATCACAAACAGGTATGTGATGCCAATAGTGGATGCTGGTAGCAAGACACTGCAGTATTAAAGCATATATAAAGAAAACAAGGACTGGAGCCTGAGAGGATGGTTTTTTAGATTTTCCTGCTCCACAGAGCCTTTTATGCTGTCACTGTCTTTGCTATGTTGATGAAGAGTTTTTTTGCTTACTTAAATCCTTGCAGGAAGAAAAAGATGAAGAACTGTGGGAGGATGTGATGAAGAGTTTATCCAGCTTTATTTTATGAGCTAAAGTGTTTGCAAGGGGAAGCGAGCTGCTTTCCTAGATCACCTCATCTGGAAAGGGAATGTCACAGCAAAATGTGCAAAGCAGTCATCTGGGTATGGGAAGGGAGTGATTTGACTACTTAGAGGACCAGTTTGTATAGATGGTGGTGGAAAAGTATGTTTGCAGTTTTCGTGGCAAAGTACTGTGAGGCTCTGGGAGGAGCAGTCTGTTTATAGAGTGAGATATGTATTTGAAACTAGAGGGTGTTTAAGCCTTTGCCGTGGTGTAGGAGTGAATATCGAGTAGGGTAAATGAATTTGGCTGCTAGAGCTTAACTTTCCAGACTGCATTGGTTACTCATAGCATTTCTTAACACGGTTCCCTAGCGTGCCAGAAAGCACTTCTCATCCTTGGTGTGCGTATTCTTGCTTCCCACACTGTTTTATTTCCTCACATGAGGAACCTGTTGTCTGTTCTTGTTAAAAACAGTATCTCTGCCTTTCAAAAAGGCTCTTGAAATGTTTGTGTTGCCAAGGTGTTAGCAGACTTGTCTAAGCAACAGAAGTGTGGGGAATTTCAACCTTTGATGTAAGCATGTTGAATGTAAAGTAGTCAAATACTGTGTAACTGAGCACTGGACAAGCACTCTTAGTTTGTCCTGGGCTGCATTTGCTAATGTATCTCCTGAGGTTTGTGGTATTTTGGTTCAAGAGATGATCGTGTCTGGGCCCTGCCTTACTAATGATGGGCAGGATTCAAGCTGGGTGTTAAAAGCTTCAAGTGTGCTGCTACTGTGAACGAAAGAAACTGTTTAGTCAGTTGTAAAATTGTTAGCCAAGTGTAAATTCCCATGAGTGCAGCTGGCCAAATTGTTTTGTGGTTTTTGCTAAGAAGTTTAAAGGGGGAAAAAAATCTCACCAATATAAAAGACATTTCATACATTAAAAATAAACCAAGAAAACCCTCAATCCCACAACTGAACAAATGATGAAATAAAATAATGGTGGTAATGTTTGAGATATTGATTTTTTTTTTTTTTTTTTTTTTCGGGCTGCATCTCTCAGCCTGTCAGAGAAATGCTTTTTCTAGATTTATTAGTGGCCAAGGGGAATCATCTGTTGAAAAGCAGCCTTTTGGTAGTGCCTGTTCATGCTGGATGTGATTGCGCCAATTTAGTTTAAAAATAAAAACATGATTAAGATTACTTTTTGATTTCAAGTGAAATGGGCTGTAAAGCTGCTTAAATTAAAATTCTAACATTTTCTTGATGCAATGCTGTGTGTCATTTCCAAACCTTGTAATTTTGGCTTTCTTCTGTCACATACCTTATTCTGTCTTAAAATGTAGGCAATGAGATACATTTTCAGAAACCTTTCATTACAGATGATTTGAAAGTTCCCCAGAGAAGGTCTTGAGTCTTTGGAAATAAAACCTTGTTAAGGAAGCAAATCTAATTTTCTCTTTTCCCTGAATGACATCCAGATTTAGCTGATGGTCTTCTCTTTTATTTGTTTCATAATTGTGTTCAGAATGGTCTGTGTATTACAGTAACTTAATATGTGATTGTGACTCCCTCTAGTGATTGAGCCCAGCACTTATTCAGCTTTCTGTTGTTTTTTTTAGCTACAATTTCTTTTGCCTTTAGTTGAAATGTGTTAAGTCTTCAGTGTTGATAGTGCTATGTTTGATTTATAAAGTCGGTGGTTATGCATCTATAGAGCAACGTGCAGTACAAAGACATAAGAATTTTTGCCTACCCTAAGAAGCTTTGATTAATTTTCTCCATTAAAATTAATGATTTGGTAGATGTTTAAGAAAACATCATCAGAAGTTGACATCTGAATTTATTTTTTGGCGATGAAGTGGTGAATCGCAACTAGTCCTGGCTTACCTGTTGCTACAGTGCAAAATTCAGTTTAGAAGAGGTTTGAGTGTGGGTTAAATATATGACCCTATTCCCTAAATGGCTGATACTGAGTCTTTGTATGTTTGGTCGTCACTGAACTTTTAACACAGGCAGAGGAGTGCCTGGAAGGGTTTTTTTGCAAGCTGATTATTCTCTCTCTGTCTTAACACTGTAGTAGTCTTGTTTTTTTATTCCCAGTGATGGTACCTTTCCCACATTGTTTAGTGACTGTGATAGACACTTGCCAGCTACTATTTGTCTCACAACCTGACAAATAGTCCCCAGTTTCTTTTTGATAAGAGGAGATGCTTGGTAGCAAAGCAGGAGTTAATCGCTAATGTAGCGGAATATGAGCAAGACTTGACTTCAGAAAACAAACCAGGCATGGAAAAGGTATCGCAAGGGAACAATTTGCTGTGTAAGGTCCCATCCGTTTCTGTAAAACTGGATCTAGCTGAACTGCTTCTCAGTGTCCCTTGGTTGATCTAGCATGGAGAGTTATGGTGTACAAACACACTGGTAGCAACATTTTCCAAATGGCTTGTGGCTTCGCTAAACAGACTAAATTTATTTTGTCTCATTCTACCTTTCTTGAACTGCTTTCCATTTATTACTGGATATTTTTTAGAGCCAGTGTTTCTGTTATTAAAAAGGCAATAGAGGTCATCACACCACAAAAAGGCTACATCATTACAAATCAGCCTTTGCATTGATATTCCCCCTGCTTCTGGCTTGGGGACCTGAAGCGCAATCTGTGTTTTGTGTAACCTGTGCAATTGCCAGTGTCTCAAGGCCTCCCAGAGATCAAATGATGATTCATATCATATTTGCTGTATCACTCAGATTGGATGCTTTTAGACACACAACCACAGGACTAAATTTCCTGAACAGTGGGTTTAAATCAATTTCTTTTAACACTGATTGTTTACATGTTTGGGTTGTGTAGGCTCCCTTGGAGCTTGCTAGGGAGGAAAACCTTCCTGCGGTGCTGGCGTGGGGAAGGAAGGAGGAGAGGGGTCACTCTTGCACTGAACACGTAAGCAGCAACTCACTTCTCCTCTTCAACTTCATAATCGCTGAGTAATGTAGGTGAAAGTGCCATTAATAGCGTGTGATGGAATCTCACTGCTGTTTTGGAGTCTGTTGCTACAAGTTGTGTAAATAAAGTAAATTAGACTTTCAGCAGTAACAGCGGGAAGTATCGTGGAGCTCTGTGACTGCAGAACAAAGACAACAATCTGAAGGTTTAAAAGCTCGAAAGAAGATTGCTTAGAGTCACTTTGATAGCATGAAGTGTACCTGCTCTGCTGTTTAGGAAAAGGTAATGAAAGAAAGGTGTTTAATTAGTGGGTCAGTTTAACCATGCAGCCGTCATTAGCTTAAGCACACTTTTTCCCCCCAGAGTGTGTAGGCTTTTGGTGTGGTACGTTGAAGTGTACTTTTTCAGGAAGAGTTGATAGTTGTAGCTTGTAATATGGCAAGTGGGCCAAGCGGTTTATAGGCTTTTGTCTTATGGAAAAATGATGTGGTAGTTACACTATTTTTTTTAAAGTGAGGAAAGCTGAGTATTTATTTTTCCAGCATCCCATCTGCATATTTGGAGTCTCTGGAGAGATTTCCTAAAACAACCCTGGCAAAGCATTCTAGAGTTTGAAATGTAGGGGAAAACTTCCCTTCTCATCAGTGTTGTTCTCTGAGATGGCTAAGCGTGAAGGAATGATGCTGCTTACGGTTTGATCTTTGCCTCAATTCTGAAAGACAGGCTGCTAAAATGTACTTTTTTGGTTATTCGTGGTCCCTTCCAAAGTGATTATTTCTTTTCTACTTTTGCTCTTGTTGTCTTAAGTGTAATATTGACTTTGTACCATTGAGGTATCTTGTAGAAAGTCAAATACAAGGAAACATATAGATGAAGTTAGTACTGAGCAGGATGAAGGACATAAAGAAAAACAAGAGCAGTAAATCTTTGGTTCTAGTGTTGGGATCCTGGAGCCTGGTGGCTTATTCCCATCACCTAGTGTCAGAAACCCAGCCATGTGTTTGACATATAGTTTCATATGTGAAAAGGGATGCATAGAATATGTTTGAAAAAATTTTTTCTTTCTCCAAGTGCTCACAGTTCTGTTAAGAGACATGGTTGTTTACCACCTTTATTCATACAAATCATGTAAAGCTGATTTACCCAAACAACCTGCTGTGTGTGTTGTCGCTTAAAAATGAACAGAAGAAGCTTTTGAGTTGGGCAGCAGGTTTTTTTTTAATAAAAGACAATGAATGAGTAATGATAAGCTCAGAACCGTCCATCTCCGTAAGTGCTGTTAGCTCAGAAGCGTGCAGTAAATCTACTGCCCATCTTCTCTTTTCCTTGGATGTCCCAAGGAGTGTCAGTCACAAATATAAATAGAGCTTCTCAGACTTCTTCCCCTGATCTTCTGGAAAGTTGGACAGCAGTTTAATTACAGTGAGATGTCTTTTATCTGACAGAGAGAGACGTGCTAGCTTTTTGATAGGCTTTATGAGTTATTTTGTGATCAAAAGAAGCACTTAATGTCTAATATAGGACAAGGTAGGGATTTTTTTTGTTGTTTTTTTTGTCTTCTCTTCATCTATATGGCACATTGTGCCTTGATTTATATGTGGAGGGGTGTGTGTACCTAATACCAGACAAATGTTTATTCACAGTGCTTCAGGGCAATATTAGCTGCTGGCAGGTTCTGCATTCATTTATAGAGTAATATTATGAAGAAATGACTAGTAGGTATTGCTTTTTCTCTTCTCCAAAATGGATCTTTCATGCATTTTTATACCAGAAGGTAGTTGATTGGTCACTTAATGGAACACTATCTACTCTCTCCAAATAAACGTATTCAAATAGTAAGCTTCCAGAGCAACATCTGGTTATTTGTGGCTCTAATTTGGTAGATACAAAGCTTTTTCTTTTTTTTTTTTTCTATCGTATAATCCCTAGCAGAAAATAGGAAGGCAAAAAATAATTTAGCCAAGACATTGACTTCTGCTTCCAATTCTAAAAACATGGGATTTTGCCCAGACCTTTGCTTTTCATGATTGTGCCATTTTTAGTCTGATTTCCTGAGGAAGTGAGGCTTATTACTGTGCTTTGTGTGTGTGTGTAGATGAGATTGTGCCTACCCTACACTTTTGAACTTGCTAGTTGTCTTCTGCTAAGTTTGGCAGGTAGTAGAGCTCTCAAAAAATAATAAATTCCAGCAAGTTTAAGGAAAACAGGTCTTCAGCTCCAGGAGAGACATCCTGTTGGTGCAGCTGGAGGTCATGCCCTGTTAGGTATTAGAGCTCTGTAAGCAAAGGACTCTCTTAAATGTCACCTTGCCAGTAAGGCTCCTATTGGAGATCACGCCTCCTTAGCCACCGCTCACTCAGCCTTGAGACTGCCAGCGAGCGAGCACTGTTCGGATACCACGGTAGTATCACCACCCATCACTTCTTTTATACCAAGTTCTCCAAAGGCTCGTGGCATTTGATGGTACTGTGGTAATACTGTTGGTATCAGTATCGTTTTCATGCTGTTGGTATGAGAAATGGAAGTCTGCTTGAGTCAATATTTGCCTTTGGAGAGAGAAATCCATAGGAAACCAGGCAATTTTGGTTCTGGAGCTCAGGGAACTAGCCTCTTTTTCTGTTTAAAAGAAAATACGTAGAGAAAACCTAAAGAATAGTGTATGGTGCACAGATATAGCTGTAATTGTACCATCTTTTCAGCCTGGAGCTCTGTAGAAACTGTATAGGGCAAAACCAGTAAAAATATTAGTATTTGGTTTCCTACCTTATATTTGACTGTGGTTCTTGGACAACATTCAAGGATAATTTATTCAGTGCTCTAATCACTTCTAATGATTAAAAAATTGTAGAAGCTATTTAAATCTGTTCTTAGTATTTTTTCTTGTTCCAGGATTGTGATTGACCTGTGGTGTTCCTACTACCATCCCTCATGTTTATGCATCTTTTTGTTACTAGAATAAACAATAGCTTTCATTTGTTAACACTCCTCTGGAGATGGTGATTCAGCATTCCCTTGGGCGTCCAGGTAGCAACGTGTATTATTGACCAGAAAAACGTGTAAAAATAATCAGTTAATTTGATAGGAAGCATAAACTGTTCTTGATGGTGTGTTGTACAGCAGACTCTCCATATTTCAGCATGGAGCTGCGTTGTAAAAGTTATGGAAGGAGAAGTCTGCCTAGCGTTTCTTCTGTGCATGGCTCAGATTTGCGCTATAAATCTTTCACTTCTGTGAGACTAAAATTCCTAAAAATCCTGAATGAAATAGATGTATGTTAATACTGGTCTAGAGTTCTTGGAAACTAGAATGAATATTTAGAATTACTTCAGTAATTTGAAGTCAAAACTTATTATCTATTTTCATTTTTCTTTTTAGCAGGTAAATGCTATGATCAAATTAATGATTTACATGAGGCTGATGGGCCGAAGGAAGAGTGCCCCATGTCCATGTTACATTTGTGATATGAATATGAAGAGAGGCATTATCTCAGCTATGCAGTAGGCAGCAGTACAAAAATACTCTACTTTGAAACCAATAGTATTATGTAAAATCAGCCTGTTGCCAAGCTTCGTATAGAGCTCTGGGAATTGTAGTGCTTTAAGATTTCCAGTGCTTAGGGATTTGTCTTTTATGGCCTCTGCAATGTGGTGATGAGCCTTGAAAAATTGTATACAAGTTGGAAAAGAGGAGGGCCCTTCAGTTTGGTAATCTCTTTAGAATCAGTCTTGAAGTCATAAGGATGGTCCCATGGGGAAGATAGAAGAATGTGGGCTGAGAAGTCTGCGCTTAGCTTCTGTAGAAGCTTTGTGTTTGCTTGGGTTCTGCTAAGTCACTTAATACAGTGACCTGAGTTTCTCATATTCTCAGATCCAGAAGACCATGTAAATTAAAACAAACATCTCCACTCCATATATCCTGTCTAGTCTTCACCTAATTATTTTTAAGGCAACTAAAATGCGTTCATTCCTATCTATCTGTACCTGTTAAGATTTTTTTTGTTCCCTTGTCCTCCAAAAGCATGATACACATTTGATTCTTCCCATATAGTATCTTATAAAATTACAGTACTGACCATGGCTCTTGAACTGTTCCTTTGGAGTGTTTTATGGTAAGTTGTCAACAATCAAACACGGTTGTGTGTAACCGTTTTGTCTCTTAATTTGTGATGCTAGAACTGCATTACAGCTTCCCTGAGCAGTCATGAGAAGCCAGAGGAAGATTGGTGGCAGAATGCAGAATGAATTTTCTGTATTTTTACACTCATGTACCTGAATACCTACTGTAGTTG
Source organism: Nyctibius grandis (assembly GCF_013368605.1). Lineage (NCBI taxonomy): Eukaryota > Metazoa > Chordata > Aves > Nyctibiiformes > Nyctibiidae > Nyctibius > Nyctibius grandis. Next base: position 94,719,647 of record NC_090695.1, on the reverse strand, counting down.
CTGTAATAACAGGGGTATCGAAGACTATGGATTTTTCTAAAGTATTTTAGGGTACTGTTTATATTATTTATTTTAAACAGATGTTTTCCCAGCGCTTTGGGGAGACTGGGGACAGCCAGAATACACTGAGGCATTTTACCAAGGTAAACGTGAATTCTGTAGGACTCTGTTAACTGCTGTGAAGTAGTGTTAGTTCACATACTGCCCAGAATACTATTATGTCTAAAAAATAGATTTTCTTGGCTGGGATGTCTCAATCAGTTGATCATATCTGCATGTAAACTTTGTACAGCTCTATAGCTAATTGCTTGTTTAACAATTTCTCGTCTGGATCATGTCAGCTCTGCCGCATGGCTTCTTCAGCCTGCTATTATTGGTATTTTCATTATGGATTTTCATTTTAATATTCTCTGTATCTGCTTGTATGCACATGTGAACATATAGACCATGGTGCAATATAGTAAATGGAGGAGATACTGTAAGTATACAGCTGTTGGTGAGGGGAGGGCATTTTTAGTTAGTTGTAAACATTTTCGTAATATCAAAGTTTTATCATCTATACAAAAGACACACTGCTTGAAAAGTTTAATCAAAAATAAAAAGTAAGCGGCCTTGTGTTTTTTAGCTGTGTAAGGCAAAAAAAACCTTGTCATAAATTACAGTCAACCCCCCTCACCAAAAAGCAGCTTTCTTTTGCTGCTCTGAAAGTTAAATGACTAATGTGCATAATTTATTTGCGCATCTGTGCTAAAAACTTGCATACCAAGTTTTAGTTCAATGTGATCAACAATGGCGAAAATTAGGATTTATCATGGAAATGCTGACGGATGTGAACATGTGTAGGCTAAACCGGTGCCTGACGAACCTTCTTATTGTGCAATGCTAATGGTGAAACAAATTTTTTTTTCTGCTGTAATTGCATTTTTCCCTCCGTCTGCTTAATTTTCTCCTTTTCAATTTGGTGGTTTTAGTTGCGCTTCATATGTGGATTCCTGCTTTTTCTGGAGTCTGCATAAAACCTCTGAAGTTGTCTTGTGATATTTCTAAGCGTAAGATACCCTGAGCTTTCTGGGTGAGCGAGGGCAGGATCAGCATCCCGAGATCTGCTGGTGCTTTGCAGTGACGTGCTCAGAACAGAAGATGGTGCCGGCAGCCTTGGCAGCTGCTCTGTCTTCCCTCCCCTCCTCCTCCACCTTTTCTGTCTTGCACAGCCAGGGTGCTGTCACCAGGATTATAAATTCTGGAGCCAATTAGCTAAAAAATGTTACAAGTGAAAGGAAAGAAACCAAAAGCTGTGGAATATCTTGATGTGAATATGTCTGTCTCAGAAACTCATCCTTCTACTACAGCTCTGGTGCAGCCCTTGGCGAGGCATCAGACTCTTCTGAGGTACCTGGTTAAGGAAGGAGTAGTTGGTTTGGAGGAGTCAAGCACAGGGAAACAAGGCAAGGCCTTCTTAGGAAATTGTGCTGGTAATACAAGGTCTTCTGTTAAGCGTTGGAAAGATCCTGAGGGCATGTTGGTGCCTAGACAGTGTTTCTTCCTTTCTCCATCCTTGCCCACAAGATTTCTTGTTGAAGCAAATTTATTGTTTGCTTTTTGTTGTGTGGTGTGTTTTTTTTTTTTGTTGTTGTTTTTTTTTTTAACTTCTCGAAGTCAGACTGATTGCTTACTTCTTGTATGGGCATCATGGAGGAGAAACATGTTTATAGTCAGCTTCTCTCTCTGTCTCTCTTTTAAGAGTAGTCAGTGTGTTTTCTGGCAACAGTGGTGCAGCCATGCTCAGTTTCTTAGGAGAAACTGACAATTTGTCTGTGAAGTCGTTCTTTTGCAGGAGTGTGTCACTCCTTAGGAAAGGAGATGGGGCAGAGTTGGAGAAGGGCTCAGGAAGAGTGGTTGACAACTGGTCCAGTTATTTTGTGGCTGATGACTTTGGGTATTTTTTTTACTCCAACCATATGAGAAAAACTAGTAGGATCTGACATTCAGAGGGCCCTTTGGGGCTGGATGCTTGGTCAGAAGACAGGCATTGTAGTCTGTTAGATGTAATTTCCTTTCTGTCATATTTTATGTATGGTCTGTTTTAACATATTTTCAATATTTAAAACAATGTTCACATATTCATAAGTTTTAAAATACGTTCTCACTGTTAAGAGATGGAAATCAGTAAAAAAAACCCACAAAAAAATCCCAACAAAACCACAACAAAACCCCCTAACTTTCCTTTTATTCAAGCAACAAAAATCAAGTTCTTATGAGCGAAATAACTACTGAAGAGGCTTTCTGTTTCTCAGCCAGAAAAAGCTTTTGAAATATTTACAGAAATAAACCAAAATGTGTCCCTTTCTGGCTGTACAAATAAAGGATTATCAGATCTAGCCTATGGCAGTTGCAGCACATAGAGTCCAAAGTGTCTACTACTAATAAAAGAGAGTATACGCTTTAACAAAACGCTGTGAGATTTTTTTTAATGGGACTCTGCTGACAAAGTATCACATATCCATGGGTTATCCTAATGAAAAAATCCCTCTTCTTGCACCTTGCGTTGGAGATAAAAATTGTCATCAAGGCAATGCGTTAATTGAAACCAAATATATCATTTATGTTGATGCATCTTTATCTACTTAAAGAGCAAGACTGAAGTCACTTCATAGCCCTTTCTCTTGTAGCTGGGAGTGTGGAGCAGTGCTGCTTACATCCCCTCCAGTTGAAAGAATCTGAATCCTGTGCCACTAAGGATATAGTTGCAACACAGGCTGTGTCACACTCCCAATTTATTGAGCGAACTCGCTCATCTGGGTCTTACGCCTTGGTTTTCATTCTACAAATCTCGCACTGGTGTTGAAGTCAGAGTGCGTTTTGATCATTCAGAGAATCAGCAAAGCCAGGTTTGTAGGGAGAAGTAACACCTTTTATTAGACCAACTGATAGGATTAGCAGACAGACATGCGTTTGGGCACACAGCCAATACTCAGATCTGATATAGAAGCAAAAGCCTTCAAGCTAAATGCAGGTTGAGAACAATTACTCTGAGTTTAACTTGATTAATCAATTGAACAATTTGAGAAAGAAGGTAGTGGGCACGTGTGGAACAGGGGGGATGAAAGGACTATTAGCATCTGTGAGAAAGAGAGACTTGGTCTAAATCATTCTGATACATGACCAGGGTTTGGATGCTTTGATAAGACAATTAGTAGTATGAACTTTCTCCATATACAAGGAGCTTGGAAGCAGATTGACAACGTGTGTCACGTTATTGCTGGAGCCATATACCAGTAAATACTGTGATTCACTGTCTCGGCACTGGTATGTCAGACTTGCAATTAAGAGGCTAGAACTTCAATTTTGTATTAACCAAAAATACTATTTTCTACACTGGCAATAAAATCATTTTATCTTATTGTTTGACTTATCTCCTCTGGGCGCTCAGCTGCAGCAGCAAGTCTCAACCTGCCATTACAATGACTGTTGAATGAGTTTTGCTTCATTTGTCCAAATGTGTTCTAGGATAAAGCATGTTTCCTGAGACGCGGTGTTTCTGCCTCTTGCACTGGTGAGACTGTGGGCTATGCTGATGCAGGGAAAGGCCAGCTGTAGGTACCAAGTAGGGTGTTGGTGTTCGTGGCAAAATCTGTTGTCAGTTTTGAGTAACCATTTGGATTTAATAGGACAGCACAGTGGGGCTTATTTCTTTTATTATATAGGACACAGTTAAAAAAGTGCACCTGCTGCTGTGTTGCCTGGTATTGTTATGTGCAGTGTAGTGCACAGCCATGGATGGTAGGTCTCTAACTCGCCTATTTCAGACTAATGTAGTATCTTTTAACAGTGTATTTGTCAGATTTTTTTCTCTCCTGAATACATCCAAAAGGGGAAAAAAAATGCTGATAAGAACAACTGATTATAAAAAAAACAAGCAACCCTAAGATAACCTGGGGCAAAGTGGTGCCTAAAAATACTTGACGTTTTTGAGCTAATTACATTTTTATATTGCCAATGACCTTTTGGAAACCTTTCATTTGCATGGGTTGCAGATGCCTCCAAAGAAATGCCTTTATGCAAAGAGAAAATTCATTCCAGTCATCTCCTCAAACCCAGAATGCAGGTCTGTAGAACGTGCCCTTTTTCAGAAGAACTTCATAACATGCCTGTTCTGAACCGCAGGGAGAGCTTTGCATGGCGGAGAAGATGAGCACCCTAGCTGTGTCATCTTATAAGGCTGCTTCTTGAAGGTGGGGGTTCTGTGTATAAACAGCAACACGGGGACATTCTTGAACTTACAGAGGAAGTGTTCATTAATACTTAAAGTCAGAGGAAACTTGAAATTCATTCTGACTCCCTTGGGAAATTTGTGGCTGAGTGGCAAACTTGTGAATGATGAAGTACGGACCTTGTTTCAAAAGTACCTGCCACGTGCATGGCAGAAATTCCTCAGTTTTTGCAAGCTTTTAATTTAGATTTTTTAATTTTGTCTTGAAGTAGTTACTTCATCTCCCCCCTGGATTAATGCTGAAAGTCTTGAACCTGAGTATAGGAGATTGAGGCTGGGTGAAGTTTTAGTCGTTTTTCTTTCCCCATCCTCTGGAGACTGTTGTCTAATTCTTGAATGAGAACTGAACAAGAGAGAAAGGTAGTTGCAGCTCTCACGGATAATGTAGCTGTCATTGAGGCTGACAGAAGTTACAGTGTCCTTCTCCTTGTAAACCCAGCAGTCCTGGTCAGGCAGCCTCAGACTGCATTGGTTTTGATGTTTTAAAAATAAAGTGAGTGGCATCTTTTGTTAATGTGTACAGACTTGGAAGAAGTTCCTCATGTCCTTAAAGAACTGAATCAAGCCAAGGAGTCAGTGTAGATGCTATCATGTTTAATCAGTCAGGCTAGTTTTAAATTCATTTTTTCCACAGCACTTTTAAAGAGTAAGTTTAATCTCCAGTTACTTTACTTCAAAGAAGTATAAGACCATCATTGTCTCTCCTGCAAGATACGGAGCCACGTTCTAGAAACATACCCTGTTTCGAATAGTGCTTTGGGACTCAGGGATTTGAATCCCAAAATAAGAGCTCTTTTATTAACCATGTCGCCAAATAGAAGACTTTATCGTAGCAGAGGTAATTACTAAAATAAGGCTGGCTGTATCCAATGCAATTCCTTCTCTGTGGTTCAGAAATAAATGAATCTTTCTAACCAACCTTCTGAATCACCACCTGTCCAAAAAAAAGGTGTTGCATTGTTGTGTTTCTATTTAAAAGAGAGAAGAATTGGAGACATCCTAAAATCCATGTCACTTTGCTGATTGGTACTGATACAGAAGCCCTTTACATGTTCCCGTACTGGGATTTATACCACTGTGTACTCATTGCTGTGTTAGGAGAGGCTTATGTGAAGGTCAGGTCCTTCAGAAGTCCTACAGCAGAGACAAAACAGGACTTGTAAAAACACTTTTCTTAGAAGGAGGCTGATGGTATGATTGATGTATGTCTGCTGTGTATTTACACCTGGCCTAGACTGGATCCTCTCTGAAGTACGGTAAATGTTATCTATGTTCTTTCTAAGTGTACAAGGATGTGTGTTTCTGCTTATGGTCTATAACGTAGTGCTTCTGTAAAGCATTAAAGCTGCTTAGGGTAAAGAGGATGAGGGAGAGGCTGGATGGAAGCTGAGAGACCTGTGTAAGACTGGACTGCAGAAATACTCAAAACTCAGTGGATCTTTGGAAGTATTTTGTTTCCAGCTCTGAAGTTCTGACCCAGGACTCCTGTGTGACGTTGAGCAAGTCAGTGGTCTGTGCTCTGGCTTGTGTAAGTGATAGTTAACAAGGTTTTTGATAATATTTATTAAAGTATATCTTTGTTATTGCTTGTGCAGGGCTTTCCCAAAGCACAAGTCACGTCCCTTGCAATTCCTAAAGCTTTTGCCTATGCCCCAAACATATTTTTGAAATTCTGCTTAATATAAACTTGTTATAAAGCAGACAAATTTTGTTTTGCTTCAGTCATCTTTGTATCCCATTCATTAAATAGCATTCTATTAAGAAAACTATGGGAACCCTCCTAAGGAGAGGAAGAAGCCAGCAGTGTTTTGTGCTTCTGGAATATACACTACTATGCAGAGAAGATCCTACCTTAGTCTTCTGTACAGTTCATGCTTGTACTGTAGGAGTGACAGAGGGATAGGAACAGTTGTGAGAACAGCTTTGTTTTGGCAGCATGACAAGAATTTGTTATGACAGTCAAAGTTTTGCTTCAGTGTGAATTTGCTGGTTTGCCTTGCATATTGGTATGTATGAAGTGAATGAGAGAGTAGGTAAAGCAGGAAGAAATAGAGAGCAATCTGAAAATCACGGGTTCCAACTCCATCTTCTGCAGAAAAGGGGTGGAGTGTGAAGAGGAAAAGTGTGTCATTACTGCAAAACCAGCCACAGCTGAGCAAAACCACGTATGAGAGATGAGTAAATCATCAATATTTCAAATCATCACTTTTATAAACAAATCTAAGAATGTGAGACTGAAAACCTGAGGAAACAATGCAGAAGAGTGAGTCTCTGTGTGTTAATGTCCCTTGAGCCCCTAGCAGGCAGGAGAAAAGGTTGTTTGAATTTTAAATTGATTTAAATTCATTTTGATTTTTGCAGCCTGTGCCTGTTCTCTGTATATTGTCCCTGGAAGGTGAGCAGAAAATGTTTAAGACTCCCTTATTTTAATGCTTGGCTAATTTTATTGTCTTCCTGTATTTTCTAGCTGTAAATGTTGCAGACTTTATTACATTTAAACTGGTTTTAATATATTAGATCATAAAAATCTAAGAAACGAGAGGTAGTGTCCACTGCAGTGATGTTTTTAGTGTAGGGAGGATGCCTGCAAATCACTGAAAGGCTTAAACTGAAACTCTAGGATCATCTGCTTAGTGAAGACAGTTCAGAAATAAAAAAAAAAAAAACAAACCTGTCACAGCTGAGAATGAATTTCATTGTTAAAAAATTCGTCCTTTTCCTTTCATCTGAGGAGCTGGTTTACGCTTTGAGGCATCAATCCAAATGTGAGGAGAGGAGAGAGGCTCTGTTTCCTTCCTTTTATGAAAAGGTTCAGCAAGTTATTATATATATAGCTGTACAGTGTGCATTATATATATAGCTATTATACGGTATGGCTGAGAGCCTTCAGAGCTGACTGCTCATTTTTAACCAAGAGCTATGAATGGACTCGTCTTTATAACTTCTGAGCTACGAGACACATATGCATATACTGGTGCTATTCCTGCAAGCTCTAAGCCATCAGTAAGGATTTTTTTGCTTTTGTAAATTGAGCCGAATGATAAAAACCATTGGAAGCTTGTTCATACCTTCCTGCCTGGCTTCTTAAACAAGGACCCCTGCTAGGGAAGGAGTAAGCAAGCAATCTCGGTAGTCCAGGGGTTCTCTGCCCAGCCGAGGGCTGGGTTACAAATGCAGAGGTGAGGAGCAGTTTTAGTTTTTCTATTAATTGGAGTTATTCTTCCAAATATGATTTCATATTCAGGAGGTCAATTACTCCTGCTGCATTTTAAAGCTAAAATAGCTTGGGAAGATAGGCAGTTACTGGAGGATGGTTCCATGGATATATTTGACATTTCTTAATTGTTGAGTATTCGGCTTTGAAACTTCCTTCAGAGAGTGGCAAGGCTGGTCTCTGTGATCTCCACGTGGGCCAGAACTTCATTTAATACCTTTTGACATTAACACTGTTTGAGAACTGGTGCCAGTGGTATTGTCTGTTAGTTCTTATTTCATCACACCTTAACAGATAGTAAACGTTCCTGTAAAATGTTTATGATGATTTGTGCAAGTGACAACTTCAGTTCCCACATCACAAACTTGTGTCTCTTAGCAGCTGCTTTATACCAAGTTTTGCATTCAGCACAAACTGAAAGCCCCAGAGGAAACAGGGACTGAGCAAACTTTCCTGGAGCCTTTACCATATTAGAACGGGGACTATTTGTTTTGCTGCTTGTGTTTAAAAAAAACCCAAACCAAAACCAAACAAAAAACCCCTTAATCCATCAAAATTATTAAACCAGTGCTTGTTTGTCTAAAATGACACAAATGGAGAATGGCTTAAAATATGGTGGCTAACTGATGCACAGTTAGTGTGTTAGATCCTCTGTGCACTAACCTGAAGCCTCAATGTAAAATTTAATGACTTGACAGCTTGCCAGTAATGTCCATAATAAATAAGTCTGATTTTTGTTTGTGCAAATGATTTAGTGGTCATAGAACTTGGACACAGAGCCACATTAAATAAAATTATTTTAATAATTGCCTTACTGCATCCATTTAATCATTCTGAGAGCCAACGCAGATTTGTTTTGGAGAACGCAAATCAGGTATCACATCTCTCGGCTTTGTCTGCGTCTAAACAAATATCTGAATAGCTAACCTTTTCCTTCTCTTAAACCTGCATTGTTTTCCCACTGCTCCTTGATTTCTACAGCAGTAAAAAAGAAATTAAAAAGAAAATTAGAAAGCTTTGATTCTGTGTATTCCTGTGTAAATTCTGCATCATGTTGCATTTCAATTCTTGTACCTTTAACTGTTGTTTTGAAGGTAATGGGAAGGAAAAGGTGCCCAATTTCCTGCTCTTTAAAACCTCAAAATTTTCCTGTTCTAAAAGCCTGCAACTTTTTATTTTTTTTAAAACATTCAGGTTGTGCCTGCCATACTTATGGAAGATGCTGTTTGACTAGAAAAATCAGTAAATTTATGGTGTAACTTATAAACAGATGAAACTTCAACAATTTGTTTTTTTTTGCCTGATTATACCTGTTCTCCAGTGTACGTTAGTATGATAGTTCACAACTGAATGGAGTTGGAAAGAAATCTCTCTTAATTACAAGGGAGCCTTACATCTCTTCAAGATTGACATTCTGCCCAGCAGAATAGCTGATGCTGCATCTCAGGAATGCAAAAATAATCAACCCCCCAGCATTTAAAGTCAACAAATCTTCTTTCTATTTGCTTTCAATTTTGCCGACGCTGCCATTTTATTAAGGTTCTTCTCTGTAAGTATGAAGGTCAGTAATTTACTATGAAAATTGGTTCTGAAATTATGAAAATCTACATCTAGGAACTGGTAGTTTAGAGAAACCATCAAGTATTGTAAGACTTGTGATAACAGTAGTCAACTTTTACTTATACTGTGTAGCTTTTTTCCAAGTAAATATGATATAGTTTCTTGGAAAAAAAACATTTAACTTGTTGTTAGTATCTCAAGAATTTTTACATGTACAAGTGTTGTTAAGGTTTCTAATCTTATATTTGAAGTGCTTTTGTAACAGAGGATGGCCAGCTTCGGTGGCTTGATAGACCTATCTCTAAATAGTTCTGTAATTTAGAAAAAAAATGCTCTTTTGGGGAGTTTGTCCTTGCAAATGTGGGGATAAAGGAAAGCCAAAACCTCCTTTTCTGGTTTTGGGTTTTAAGCAGTGACCCGTCCAGCCAGCTGTGAGGTCTTGTATGTTCCCACCTTCCACAGCTGTGCTCCTGGCATGTCTCTGTGTGCAATGGTAGGCTCTGCTGAGCAGAAAACTAGCACGAATTGGAGAGGAGTCACGAGTCTCTTCATCCAGGAATCAATCTAGCACTTGAATTCTTACGTTTTTCTCTTCCTGGCACCCCCAACATTGTCCACTGGAAGGGAGAAATGAGGCTTGAGTTAAGCCTGTGTGTGTATCAAAGGTACTAAAATAATGACTTTTGCAGTATGTATTTTGGCAAGATGAGTTCATGTGTTTTACTGCTCCACGGTGGAAGTCACAGTTTTAAATGAGGCTCTTTTCACTAATACTCATTTCATCTGTCTTTATTTCGTGTTCACAATTTCATTTTTTCTTTTTTCATTCTGTTCTTTTTGTCCTTTTTGGTTTTTTAGCCCTTCATCAGTCCAGTACAACTTAAAGGTCTGCAATACCTTGTACAATCTCTTTGAAATAAACTGTATCTCACTTAGAAATCACCAACAGGGAGACCATTGGATGCCATGTAGCATTCATTTCTCTGCTGCATTCGATAATGATTTCCTGGTTCCAGGAGCAAAAGATTAAAATTCTGGTGAGAGGTTTTGCCCTGTTCCTCACTCAGCAAGGCCCCTGTGCCAGGGCTCAATCACTTCCTCTGCAGCAGCAGGAGCAGAGGTAATGTGATCCCGTGGTCATTCAATCAGAGGCAGAAATGCTTTAATCTCTTCTATTCTGTCTGATAAACGCTTGCTTTTTTTTGTTCTGAATTCAGTTCTCTAGTGTTCCTATTGTTGCAGGGATTGGGGGAGAAAAGAGATCATCCTGTCCGGTTAAGTGTTCAGTGATGATGCCTGCCTTTATTCCCAGAGGTGCTTTGTGATTTAGTTAGAAAAATGCAATTGTGGGAAGGGCAGAAAAAGCATAGGAAAGAAGGTGGGACTACCTGGTAAATCCCACCACATTTTGTCATTTTCCTAAAACAAGGACAGCGTATTGTGGGTGAGTTTTATTTGCAAAAGCACAGTAGAGATCAGAGCAGCTTCTGCTTCAGCGTGTGGTCTTTGCACTGAATAGTCGGGATGCTCCATGTTAATTTGGCAGATGAACTTCTGGCCTGTGCAGCCACTTCCTTTGTTGCGTGAGCCACAGGAAAGCGATACTGTGGTCGCATCTGATGCCAAGCAGGGCCGGAGGGTTAGGGCAGCTCCCCTAAGGCATCTCTGATTTTGACCTGCGCGTTCCTCTTCATTGCAGCAGTTGCACAAAAATATGATGGATGAGTATCGGCTTTGCTGCTTTATTTTGCTCCCTTTGCTGTATTGACATGAGTTAATAGGGCAGGAGCAGAAGACGGAGTTGGTACAAAGTGGAAAGGGATTTTATGTCGATAGGGATTGTAAGATAAGAAATATAGCATTAAGGGTGAACGCACAGGAGAGTTAATAGCTAACCAAACCACTTGGTGTGCCTACCGGAGAAAGACAGTGACCCAGAAGTATAAACTCTTTTTCGATGGAAATATATTTTCTTGTTTTGTGTGATGTATTCTGTGATACTAGTCATTGGATTTTTCTCAGTGATGTTAAATTGCGGAAAGACTGGGGTTGTTGTCTTTTATAATGGTGTTATAATGTTTAATAATATCAGCTTTACGAGTTTTTGCTTGATTACTTGATGATACTATTAAAGGAGAGAGCCTTCATTTTTAATAATTGTCCTAGGTCCATATGCTCCCTTGATTTGGCCATATTAAAAGTGGAAATGAGTGTGTTAAGTGAAATTTAAGCTTGAAGGTGATTGGAAGTGGAAGGCAGAACAAATTCCGATTGAGTAATAATAGCTCACCCAGATCCCAAAGGATGTAGATCATTTAAGCTACTTAAATACACACTCCATTTATTGAGAGTTTTAAACCAGGTTTTAGTGAGTGAGGAACCCATTGGAAAGATACTCTGGCTGTATACCCAGATGAAGAAAAACCATTTTAGGTGTTCTTATGTGCAGTGGTTCAAAAAAAATCACTCTGATATGTAGCAGTAGTTTGAAAGGCTGAAGGAATGCTCTCATTGGTATCAGGGAATGATTTAAACATCTTAAAATAAGTGATGTACTGCCGCTGTACATGCATTGTTGGATCCTTAGAATGTCGCTGAATTACAGAAGGGAGGCTGCTGGGGGCAAGAAGCAGCCCTGGATAACAAATTACAGCAGGTATTTGGAAACTAGCTAAATGTATGCTCACTGGAAGATTAAAGGAGACTCTTAATATCTCTTATAATTATGAAAGAGATGAGTTGTGCTGCTGGCAAAGTTATTTAGATGAGTTGACAATTGAAAAATGAGTTGTTTAGTTAAATATTAGACAGATAGAAATGAATGAGAGTGCTTAGACCGAGTTAGATTATGCATGACGTGTGCTATAGGTACGGGGAAAAAACTGTTGGGGTAAGAAAAGGCCTGTTTGCTTGGACAAGTTTTCAGTTAGCTTTTGTTTGAGAGCTGTTTTTTTTTTGTGAGAAGGTTGTTCTGTAATTTTCAGCTGATTAGTATTTGTGGCATTTTAATGTTCATTGAAAATGGGCGTCTGCATACATTTTAAAGGGGCCCTGCTTAGGTTGGCTCATAAAGCTCTTCTGTTTTTTGCATTGGGCTTGGGTAGAAGGAAAAAGCTTAATTCAGTGCACTATAGACCAAATTATTAAACCCATGCTACAGACAAACAATGATGTAAGCTGGAGAGTTCCCAAGAGGTAACCATTCCTTTGTGATCTTCTCGGGAGAAGGGAAACAAAGGAAACTTCTTTCTTGTCCTGCTTCAGATCTCATTTTTGCTTTTGGGTTAAACTCTTCATACCTAAACATGCAATAAATGGATTCGTGCCTGGTTGTTCTGGAAAGATGAAATCCATTGGTGAAGGACATAGTTACACAGGCGAGTATCTTGGTGAGGATCCATCTGGCACTGAATTTAAATGAGATCCTGGCAAGTTGAGCTAAAGGCTTTACTGGCAGATACTTGCCTTTTTTGGTTGCCTTTTGTCTTTGCAAAACTGTGTTGCTGCTAGAGAAACAGCATGTAGAAGTAGTTTAAAAAAAAAGAAAGTTTTTCTCCAGATGTTAAGTGTTTTGAAGAAAGTACAAAAGTCTCCTTGGACACAGTTTCTCTCATCTGTGTGACTTGCTTCTGTAGTAATTAATATATCTGATTCTATTATTAGTTGAGAAATAAAAATGATAAATGTAAATGAAGAAAATGAGGAATGTATTGTTCATTTGCTAATGAGATTTTTCTAGAGCTCTCTGATCAGGATAACTGCAGATCAAAGCTTCAGGAAAGCCAGCCACAGGATAGCAAGCTAAAGAGCCCAACTTTTAAAACCCTCCGTGTGGTTTCTTTTCCCCTGTTGGTGTGTAAATTCTCTTTCGTGTTTTCTGGAGAATTGATATGTTTTTGGTTTGTCTGATGTATTTTGTTCTATCACTCTAGTGATATACCTGAAGTTTCATATTGTATGTTCTTCACAGTTCTTAAGTAAGTGGTCTGGTAATCTCAAATACAGTTTTTAATAGCTGTAGCGGAATGAGCTTTTTCTCATTATTACCCTTAGCTCTAAGTTGTGACCAAGTAATACATAAATGATCCAGAGTGTATAGTGCACTGTTAAAATTAAACCTAAACTGCTTCAGTTACTCTGATATTCAACAAGGGCAAACACATTCTTAAAACGTTGAATGGAAAAGGGTAGCAATAATTTGATGATGGATTGCAGCAGGAAGCAATCTGACTGGTACGCTTTCACTATGGCAGTAAGGCTCAGAGTTGGTGTAATTTTCGACTGTTGCTGGTTTTACCTTCCACTGCGTTGGGGTGGAACACTGATGGGATGCACAGGGCTAGTGTGTGGCTGGGGAGCTTGAGGAGGTGCTGGTAATAGATAGCTACAGGGACAGCACTTCTGCAGAAATTTGAATACTGGCTACCTTATTGTAGTAGCGACGTGGCGTGCTGTAGATGTTGCGTGGTTTTTGCTGTAATGGTTCGAATTTATTTTTATGGTTCTTAGAATATTTTGGTCACTTTACATGATATGAATGACTCGCTAAATGACAGTACACTGAAGATAGATCATATAAATCCAACTTATAAGACTATGGAAAGTTAAAAAAAAATAGACTTAATGTGATTTATTGTAAAGCCTGAGTATTCTCACAGACTGTCATCTCATGATGCTCAGAAATACGGCATACGTGTTGTCTTCTGTAAAACCTTCAGATGTTGAGAAAAATCAACTTCTTTAAATTTCTTTGAAAAGACTGTATTTCAGTTTTTATCTATTTACTACTAGGTGGGGCAAAAGAATGTCAGTCAGTAAGCAAAATCATAGAATCACAGAATGGTTTGGGTTAGAAGGAACCTTAAAGATCATCTAGTTCCAACCCCCCCTGCCATGGGCAGGGACACCTTCCACTAGACCAGCTTGCTCAAATGTTTCCTTCTTACCCATTCTTGGCTAAAGTATAAGTGCTGAATTTTGCTCTAAATGAAGAGGAGAATTGTTTAGAGTAGGCTTCTATTATAGCCACAGCGTATTCCAATATTTTATCTGTTGTACATGAAAATTCCCTACAAAAGCAAGACTTATACTTGGGGTAGTATTTGTAAGATTAAGCACTGGTCTTGTTCCTCTTGGCCCAAGCTGCCACTTGATTTTTCCGAGCCTACGCTGTGCTGAGGATCACACCAGAGGTGTGCACATGCTTGGTCTGCTGAGACTTCTTCATGCCAAACCTGGGAGTCCTGGGGGAAATGTTGCTCTTTTCACACTGCCTGCCTGGCTCAGTTAACGTAATTCCAGTTCTGCAGTGCAGCCTCAGCAAGCTGTCAGCTAGTATTGGGTTTGAACAACCCTAATTCTTCCGACATCAGTGGCCACCTCTTACAGCTGGATGTTCGGGGCAGTATGGGTAGCTGTGGCAGCTGCTGTCCTCCGTAAAAGAGCGGATGTGCAGCAGAAAACTCCAGCCTGTTGTTACAAGTGAGGTACATCACAGTTAATCTGACTGTAGAAAAATCTGTGGGCAGATGGAAGCTGTTCTAGCTGGAGGTCGAGTCACTTTGGGGCCAACAGAAATGGTGAATTCAGAATCGAGGAGTAGCAGTTTGGTCTGGAGTTTCCATAGACAGTCACTTTTCAGATGGGTCGTGAATGAGTATTACAAATATTACTTTTGTTTCTAGTTTCACATCTTTACCAAATGTTATGTGACAAGGTACAGATTGGTTGATAATCACAGTTAGAGTCAGCATAGCTGGAAGAAGCTAGTTCTTTCTTTAAAAAAATACAAGAACAGCAATTTCTATTGAAATCTTTGATCGTGGCCAAACAGCTATTACTCATCTAAAATATCTTATCAAGGAAGAGTGTTGTGATCAGATTTATTTTCAGGACTGCCATCAGTTTTTGGGGTGTAAGCAAGTTCAAACAAAGGAGGCCTTGTGCGAGCTTCTCATAGCTGCTAAATAATCATGATCTCAATCCATGGACTGAGACAACATAATCATTTGATTTGTATGTCATCTTGACAAACAAATGCTGAAAGTGTGACATTCTGCTGTTAGGTACCCTGACAATTAAGCTGTTAATCATGGTGGAGTTTGAATGGGGCATTTAACTGTGAAAAGCTTGTCTGTCCTTTTGTTAATTTACCTGGATTATTCATCTATCGGCGTCTTCCATGAGAAGCCCTGGTGTGTGTCCATTCTCATGGGCAGTCTCCATCTGCTTTTAAAATGGTATGCTGAGATTAGCATCTTTCTGTCCAGATTTAATAGGAGATCAAAGTTTTGTTGAATCTCAGGCTTGGGTTTGTAGATGACAGGGGTTTGAACCTTTGACTGTTTAAAAGGGATGGTTGGGTTTTTTTGTACTAGGCTCCAGTTGAACACCACTTTTGCAAACAGGCACAGAGATGTTGATGTATTTGCATTGAATGGACTGCATTGTTGGAGGATTTTTTCTAGGCTGTCAGACCAGCTTCTTTATTTAAGAACAGAAGAAAACTATATTTTTGGACTAGTTTCATAAGGCTATGAAGTTTGTGGTGTTCATTGGTCTGTGGCGCCCTCCCTTTTCAGCCTCTTGGCTAGCTTGGTCAAACTGGAGAGCGGGGCAGGTCTTTTAAAGCCAGGAAGTTTTGTGCAAACCAACAAAGGAGGGAGCAAGTGTATTGCTTTCACTCAAGCAAAATGCAAAGAGAGCTGGCTTGCTCTGTTTAGTTTAACAGTGGCAAGGAGAAGGGCGTGTGCTTTCTTTAGCCCACACATTCCTAAGTAGTAGAGAATTTGGAGAGAAAGTGTGGGGAGATGACAGAAGAAGCATGGGCAGTGTAGGGCTGATGAGGGTGATGCGTGAGGACATTTGATTATTACCTTATGGGAAGAATTAGTAGATGTACAACAAAAAATCCAAAGGAAATTGAGCTTTACTAGTTAGGTGTTTTTGTGGACTACAGAAGTATCTGATGTTGTGTGTGTGCATAAGATAAATCACGCGGCCAGAGAAGGCTGCCTGTAAGATGTCTAGCTTAATAACAGCTGTTGAAAAAGAGTTGTATTTTTCTCCTGACATCATTTTGTGGCTGAGCAGGTTAAGACCATAATTGATTTTCTTAAACCCTCTTTTTCCTAACGACTATGCAGCTAAAGAGAGATGTTTAGGTATGGAGAATTTCATTTTGTGTCTTCCAAAGTTAAATCCATTGATTTTTCTGAGGATTAACAGGCTTGGCAGTGTGCTAATTATAAAGAACTTTGTGGCAGAAAATTGCGAAAGAGAGGCTATTGCAGTGGGTGGACTCAAATATACTCTGTATTTTTGAACTAAATTCCTTTGGCTTTAACTCATATCTTGAGTTCTCTTTGGCTCTAAATTGCCAGTTCAGCTGTGGACCAAAATGTCTGCACAGCTTCCTTCACCATGTCTAGGTTGCGGTCTCAGTAGGAAATTCAGATGTTTGCTATCTATTCCAAGCAAGAGCATTAGAAATATCAAGAAGGGACTGATACATGAACAGAATTGAGAGGGGGCAAATTCAGGCATTGAACGAAAAAAAGATTTGATCCTTCACATATGCCTATGATTGGGACAGAATGGGTTTGATTTCAGTTTAATATTTAAATTCTTGCACTGCCTCTCTCCCCTGAACCTACCTGTCTATAATTTCTGGTCAATATTCCCTCTTCTTTGGCATCCCTGCCTCCTCCTCTTTTGCATCCTCGGTGCTTTTCTTGCTTCTTCAGGGCAATTAAAGAGTTTCTGGTTTCCTCTCTGGTGGCCTCAGTACTGCCTCTGCCATCGGGATCCACCTGCTTCGTGTGGCAGAAGGGGAAGCTAAAGTGACTGGAAATTAGAGCTGTGCTAAGTGCCAGCAACCAAAAATAACCTCCAGTTTTAACTGTTGACTTTTAAAAATTAGTCACTTTCCTTAAAAATAAGTGCTGAATACTGCCAAGTCTTAGGATAAAATATCTGGCTTTTTTAGATGTCCAATATAATTATGTTGGGTTTTTTTTTAAAAAAAAAATGGGCTACAGAACTCTTGCAGTAGCTCATAAAACATGTGCTTACCTGTTAGAGAAGAGATTGAAATGTTGCTTTTGAAGTTAACTTTTATTGTTTTACAGAGGGGGGGAAAACCACTAATAGAGGAAGCCATGAAAATGCTGTTCTGCTTATTCTGATCATTCTGTTGGAAAATTTCTGGAGGAGGATACATATAATTATGTCTATTAATCACTTCTACCCAGAATAGCAATTTATGAAATGTAATAAACAATAAAATTAGACCAATCCTCAAAACAATAAGTTGTCTTTCTTGAAGTGGTGCCTAGAGCAAACACAGAATCCTTGGGAACCAGTAAGTAAAATGTCATCTGCACAGATGTGTCCTTTATTTACTAGAAGGTGCCAGGTCCATGTGTGCAGACCTTTCTTGCTTAGATCTAACGAGAGGTTTTCCAATTAAATAAAGTTTTTTTTGAAAAGGGACTTATGAAAGCCTTTTTTATGTGAACTTGTTACACTGTTCAGTCACTGCAGTAGGCGTGCTATAAGACTGGCATTCAAACAGCGCTTCCACTAGTGAGCTGGATTTTCTCTGCCCTCATTTAAGTATTAACATCTAATTTGTTTCAGGAAAGTGGGAGTGGAACAAGTGCGTATTTTGCTCAAGCTCTTTAACCAAAGTAGCTGAGTATTGTGCGTTCCTCCTAAAAGCTGCTGGTGCCTCAGTATTGCGGTTGTACTTACTGCCAAAGACCCATGAAAGACGATGAAAACGAAACGTTTCTGGCTTTCTGCATGAGAGCTTGCTGAAATGATGTTGGGTACTTCATATGTCTTGGAAGACTTGTATCTGCCTTAATTATCACCCTTCACTTTCACTGGAGAAATACTTGGTCCCACAACAGAGGAAAGGCCCTGTACTCCATATGGCTGTATCCTGGCTCTCTTCTGTACTTCAGCTTGTTTTCTTTAATACTGTGTTATACATCTAAAGACATTAAACTTTATCTCTGGGGTAGCTAAGTTACTGTTTGGCTCCTTATTACCATGAGTCCATCAGAGACAAGAAGGATCTCATTGTTTCAGTTGCTTAACAAAAACACAAAGTGGTTGTTATCTTAATTAGTTTGGAATGTAATTTAATTCAAGATGTAACAAGTGTGTCTAAAAACAGGTGGTAGGGGAAAACCAGGAAGGACTGATAAGGCTTGCTGAGTATACCATAGTAAGTACATCTGGATGGTTTTCAGTTGTTTAACTGTTTTGAGTGTTGAAATCCCTTATCTTGCAAAAGTTCTTTTATAGATGAGACAGCTGAGACAGAGTTTAAGTAGGGTTAAATAAGCTGGGTTTAGAGCTTTGACTTAGCAGTAGTGATTTAGTTTTCATTTTGCATCACAGAATGATACAGTTCTTAAAGTGCTCAGTAAACACTGATATATTTATTGTATTGGTATCTGTTTCCCTTAGGTTGAGAGGGTGATGGATAATAGTAGAAGCAATGGCTAAATTCAGATTCAGTCATTTGTCTCTGGAGAGCTGTTGCTTTGTGTCTTTTGCTTTGTAATAGACTTTTTCTTATGCTGGTGTTTTGAGCTGAGCTTGTTTGCACCTCTTCTGAGTTGGGCTCAACTCCCAAGAGATTGTTGGATTTCACTAATCCTGTATAGTTAATTCGGGTTATTTTTATTCCTTTTTAATCTCTCTCACAAGATTGAAGAAGTCCAGAACTGATTCCTTGCCAAATTATTCTAAAGGTGGCTTTACGATAAAAGAACAATTTGGTATTTCTCCTTTCCTTTCCCTTCAGAGGTTGTACCTTTCATTGGCAGATATGAAGGCCTCGTACAAAATTAAGCCTCTCTTTCTGTTTTTGGGTAAATAACAATACAGAAGGTAGGTACTTAATGGCTTTGTGTATTCCCTAGGTGTTTGCAGTTGCTCAGCTGCATCAAAAGTTGACATTTAGCAGACCAAGTCCAGTGTAGAGTGGATCAATGCAGTGCAGAAGTGAAGTTGGTAGAGTTGGATGTAAATATGGTTCTCTCTCCTTAACAATTAAAAGTGCATTTTTTTCTGAAGATCCAGATTGCAACTATGCCGAAATACATTCGAGTAGGTCTCCAGTTCATCGGTTGTCCAGTACTTGGAACAGATTGGTGCTAGTTAACTTCTCTACAGTGATGAAGCAGCTTTAATCAAACCTTTCAGGTGTAAGATGTGCGATATTGCTGTGTCTGTGTCCCTTATGCCTTTGAGTAATGTTTATTTATATCAGATGTTTTCTTGTTTGTGTGCATTTCTGGCCTATTACTGCTACACAAAGACGTCAGACTCACCCTTGTTTTTTTTCTTTTAATGGAGTGCGACTGCTACAATTGGCTGTTCAGTCCTCTGCTGCTAATATCATGCACTGAGGAAAACTTAGGGTGTTGTCTAGTGTTGAATTTCATTTATTCCAGGATGGTAAACAGATTTGCTTCCTGTGTGGGAGCAGAGCAAGGCAGTTGCTTTATTGATTTGTTACTTGCAGGGACACAGAACCAGGGGGATCTATCGATTCCCTGCAGCTAGCAGAACCCAGTTTGTAATATACTTAATTGCTCTTTAACAGACTTCACTTTACCTAATCTAACTTTAGAAAGAATATTCTCTAAATTTGTGGCAGTGTTTAGGATGTGTGTGTTATGGCAGACTTATTGCTACTTTTAACTGTTTCAGAGATGAAGCAGGTACTAATGCTGTGCCAGGTCTCCATTTGTCCGTTTGTCCATCTGATGTTCCTGTCTTTAGATTCCAAATGGTTCCTTCAGACTGGCCTCTCCAGCCTGAACTGCACCATTTTTCCTGCTCTGACATCTTCTGAACAGGCTGCAGTTTGTTCTTGTTTTTGGATTTTTTTTTTTTTTGTGGTGTGTCTGTATACACACATCCGCTACAGATTTAGCTATTTTTATCAAGTTACTATTTTCAAAGTCCCAGAATTGCAGTCTCCCATTTTGTCCAGTGTTGCTGGTGATATTTGGGATTCTCTGTCTTCCTGTCTTTATGGACATTTTAGGTACCTCATATGGAAACTCATTAGATCTAAGTGGTATAAACACTCATTGTACTTAGGCTTTGATCTTCATTTTCCCAGAGCTAGGATTTTGCTCAATGATGCCCTGGAAAGACTGTAAATAAACATCTTTGTGTACTTTGTACACCACCTTGTGAAAGGTATATAAATAAGCCTAAGGAATGATAACTTTTCTGCTACTTGACCAATAGTCCCCACCCCCCAATTCACCCTATGTTTAACAATAATGTTTCTGGGTTTAGTGAAGAACTTCCTTATGATAAATGATTATAAGGCCAAAGGAGTACCAAATGTTTACCAAAACAAACAGCATTGCTTTGCGTGGCTGCTTTGTGCCAGAGTGAAATAATTAACACAATATCTGGAGTTTAAACTATATGATAACCTTGTTGTAGTGACTCAACAGAGTCATCTGATAATTTAAAAATATTATTAACAGATGATAGAGGATTTGTTGTAAAGGCTTGTCTAATTACTTCTTGTTCAATGCCTTGGGGAGTCAACTGAGTTGCTGCTGTTCCCTTGCTGCCTCACCTCTGGCGTGGTGACATCCTAAACTATTCCTGTGGTGCCAGCAATGAGTTCACGACTGTGGCCTCAGTTTCTCTCATGTTGTAATTTCACTCCTTGCTAGTCTTCAAGCCCTTCATGGTAGCAAAGATCTGCTTCTAAGGTGTAGTTAAAAAACAAACAAACAAAACCCAAACCAAATTTACAAATTTTTCAACAATCTTGAAAACTGCTTTTGTCGACTGTAAGTTTTTTCTTTCACAGTAGTCATCTCGTATTATTTTCCATTTTCAAGTCACCTTTAGACAAATAGAGTAGGCTGTTGTGATTGATTGGGACTGTGGGCTGCTTCTCCTTTCTTGTACCCCCAGGTACAATGTGACCTAGGGGTGTATTATGTTCTTGATTGTATGCATCCTTTGTGCTGGCGCTAGTTGATGGAAAGAATAAAGTGGTCTGTTGGATAAAATTCCAACTTTTTGTCTGCCAAACTCAATCCAGCCTTGGGCATTATGGATAAAGCAGTTTGGAAAACAGGAAGATGTGTGTGGTTTGTGGTTTGTTTTTTTTTTTTCCACTCTCTGAAAGGCTCCTGCTGAGGTTGGTAGAAGGGCATTCTAACAATAGTCTGTTCTGTAGGAGGTGAATTTGTGTTATGCTATCTATATTTTAGTAGAGAAAGATAGAATCGAATAGTCATAAGACTAAAATGCATCTTAGATCCATTAGTTAGAAATAGCCTTTGAAGCACACAGCATATGCTATAGAGGCTGTGGTAGAAGCCAGTGAATAGCTGCAGCTTTTCACCCATTTATTTTTCACATGGAAATGCAGCAATTTGGAAACATCTGATTTCTTTTACCTGGAAAATCGACAATTTCCACCAGCATCCTGACCCCCCGGATATGCTGCGAATCCCTTCTTGATGCTTCCCACTTGAGATACAGTCCTCCAGGAGGAGAATATCTTAGCAGTAAATGAATTTGCTAATGAGCTTTCCTCCCAAAACAGCAAGGAGATGCCAAGTGACGTGTTGGGAAGTGCCAAGCAGGAGGGAAATGGCTCTTCTGTGCCGACTGTCATAAACAGGATGGGGTTTGTTTACAGTCCTGACTTGATCTCTATAGTCCCCCTGTCAGGGCTGCGCACTGATGAGGCTCCTGCCATGGCCTGGAGAAATACGAGGTTTCCGAGCCAATATCAAATATTGTGTCAGAGGAGAAAGTGGCTTCGGGCGAAGGAGCAAACAAAATTAAGCAGTGTGTCTTGGATTCTTGTGTGCTTTTCTGGAGTATTTATCATTCTGACTGTGCAGCTGCGTTGCAATTGACTGCAGAGCAGAGGGAGTTTAATAAACTGTGAGGATAATTGTTGGGTGACTAATTTTAAGAAGAGATGAGTGGAAAAGTGTTTGTAGTGGGATAGTTTTGGAATAATGACAACAGTTTGTTAAGATGTACATTAGAAGAAAACAGTCTTGCAAGTTGTAAAAAGAACAGAATAGTTCAGTTGGAAGGGACCTACAATGATCATCTAGTCCAACTGCCAAGAAAACAACTTCTTTTTTTCCTTTCACCCCCAAAAATCCAAATAAAGTCCCTGGCATTGGTTGAGCCGGCTCTTAGCACTGTCCTGAGGGGATTCTGCTGACCATCTCAAATCTCTCTGGTACCGTTGCTGCCCAAGTATCCGTAGGGTTACAAAGCATTATCAGAGCTGTGTGAAGAAAAGCAAAGGACCTCTGGCTCTTGCCATTGGTACTCTTGACACTTGTGACTGCTGAACTCATGTACCATAAAATAGTCCATATACGGTAACATGGTGATGATCTGCTCTTGTTATAAGTGAAACTTCCCCTTGGAGTAGTAGAGGTAGTCAGAATACACCCGGGGTGCAATGGCTGTCAGTATGGCACGTGCTGCTTCTCCTGTAGGAAAGAGACTGTGAACAATCTAATTAGGCCAAGTTTTATTCTCTTAGGCTTTACTGCCAATAGAAGTTCCTGGCTAGAAAAATAAAATTGAGCTGTAGACCGGAGTAATGTGATTTGCATTAGAGCAGCTTGTGAACATAAGGTAAATTTTTAAGTATCAAAGTCATTTAGAGACCTAAGTTTTACAGAAATTCAGTGATACTTAAACATTTTGGAACTGTCTCTTTTAGTTTGCTAAGAAAAGGCTCTGATGATTGGGAGTTGACATTGTCTGTTTTTCTACATATATGGATCTCATCCTGTATATGCCCTTATACAACACGAATAATTCAGTGCTTGTAAATAGACAGGGAAAAGTGTTGAGATGGTAAGTTATGGGTTTCTTTGTTGATAGTCACATATTTTAGTTGTTGAGGTGTAAAAAAAGTAAATGAAGTTGAAGTAACACTGTCTGCACCATCCTGGGAGCATGTGTGTTCACTTGTTTATCTGCTCCTCTCAAATATTTCATTGTGCTTTAAAATCAGTTCCTTAATTCATTGTCACTGAGTTACCAGCTCAAGGTTATCCGAAGGGCTTAGGGACATGTGGGCTGCATTGTCTTTTTTGGGGTTGCAAAGACCGCTAACGTTCCCTAAAAGCAGCTTGCTTCTTCAGGAAGCCTACTACTGCTTTGCCTGGTGTTGGTAATGCATTAGTATGCCGAGTTTGCTGTTTGCCACCCATGAAGCCGACAGCTGAAAAGGCTAATTGGGATGAGGAGTAGGGAGGAAGGGGCAATATCAAAACTTGGACAATAAATTCAATGAATTTGTTTGGTGTGTGAGTTGTGTTGTGAAGTGAGGCTATTTGTTCATCATTTCTCATCTTGAAATCAAGAAACAACTTGCTTTCAGAATAGGAATAAATCATTCATATCGAGTCTATATAAACTCCCAGTGGCCGCAGACTTTTTTTAAGGATTTGTGGAGGGGTTTAGTGATGTGGCCTGACTCGCCCTGCTCTCTCTGACCGAGGTAATGAGAACTGATGACTAAGCTGTCATACATTGGTATGCTTTTTGTTTTTAAGTCCCCACTCATTATTGGGGAAAACAGTGTGAGGAGTCACTACATATATAATTTGTGGAATTAAAAGGCAAATGCCATTTACAAACTGAGGCTACAATGCAGGACTGATGAATATTTCAGGAAGCAAAGTCATGACTGAAGTATTAACAGGCACTGAGGATTTCTAATATAAACTGAAAGGGTGGTTGTAGCAAGCCAGCACTTCCTAATCTCACGAGAACAAATAGGTGCTGTATTTAACTCTTAAACCTGTCAGTCTGAAAGTATTTGTGTTTCCCATTTTGCATTGCTATTGTGCTTTCCCCTCCTCATCTGGAGGAAAAAAGGTGGTTTGGTAAGAGAAGAGTTACTACAAAATAAAACCCTACAGAACTGAAACCATCGGCCCAGCATGAAGCAATCCTTCTTTACACAAACACCATTTAGCCATAAGAAATAAGGAGTTCACCTCTTTGTACAGAAAATGTATGGGTTTGCAATCCGTGGAAGGGGATATGAGTCCAGCTGTTTGTATTATGATTATTATTTCTTTTTGATTATAGGCTGTTCATGTCTAAGGAGAATAGCCAAGCTGAGGAATGGGTGTGCATTGTGCTGGGAAATCCTGTTTGGCGCTTTGTCCCAGGCAAAAGGAGGGTGACAGAAATACTAATGGAAAAAAGGAAAAAAACTGAAGGGAATGAGAAATGTTTTCCTAGCAGCATCCAGGAAGCTAGAACTTGATGGTGTGTTCCTGAAATCTTTTTTTCTAGCACACTAAAATTTTCAAGGACTTCTCGTTATTTAGTTTTTAAGATGCTGTATTTATAACGTGCAAGATGTAAAAGACCTAGCTGATCAGAGGGTGTTGGGACATCCCGGAACTATTGTGTCATCAACATATTCTGTAAATACGTGTGCTACACAACATGCACCTTGACTTGTTTGTCCATATCTCTTGGGTCCCTGGGAGCGGGCCAGCACGGGTAGCAGCCTAGTCCTGTCTGTCGCTTTTCCCCAAAGTGCTGTTTCAGACGCAGGTGATGAGCTGGAGGAATTGTTGCAGATCTGGCATCTTGCTTTTCAGCCTTCTTTCTCAGGAACTTGTGGTTTCTTCCTGATATGTATTTTCATCCTGTTACATGAAGATGGAGCAGCCCACGTAGAAAATGGGCACTCTCTGGGCTGTCTGTTGCTGTCAGGAGACCTCATTCAGCCCAAGCTCCATCGTGGGAGACATGGGATGATGTAGGATTTGTCTGGGCAGATTTAACATCTCCCAAGGGACTACTTACATATTGATGGGGAATGTGGAGGTAGAAATGAAGTTTGTACCTCCTGAAATTACCCTAGTTGCGATTCCTAGGATAGTATGGGTGAAAATGTGCATTTCAAACAGATGTTGCGAGTACATGATTTTATTCACCATTAAGTCAATGGAGACTAGTGGATGCAGCTCTCCTTCACGCTGGTTTGATCTTACCATTGTGATTTGTACCTTGAAAGGATTAACCAGTCTCTTCCCTTAAATGATTTCTGCTCTGAAGTCATGAAAATTTTAGCAATGTCAGAGATGAAGCATCATGACATTACACCCTGTGAGCATCAGAGATCTGTTGGTCCTTAACGAAAAGTGAGCGTTCTGGAAGTCCTCACAGAGAACACTGGAAAGGCTTTTGATACTGGTGAGGGCCTGAAAGTTTTTAAAGATCGTAAGTGAGAAATAGCCCGTGGCAGTGCTTACTCCATCATTCATTTTAGACATAGGACTTTGCTCAAGGTTGCTACAGGTGAGAAACATCTTTAACATGGACAGGCCAGAGAACACCGAGGTAATCCATGTGAGGAGAAGATGTAACCTGTAAACAGGCTCTCCCCATGCATCTCAACCCTAGACACAGAAAGTGGCTTTTGGAAATCAGTATTTTCACTCTAATCCAGCAGTGAGGGCATTCCTTCTTGGCACTGCAGCTGCTGAGTTACCTGGAAAATGGCCAGGCAGAAACTCAGTGGATGGTGTAACAGCTGGGCTAGACGTGGGCAATTCTTCACGTTATGAGAATGGGTGTGTTGAAGCTTGTCAAATTTTCTATTTCTACAGTATTTCCACTTTGGATTTTTTTTTTGTTAATGTTCTGTTAAATTGTGTTTTTGCATGGTTTTACACTGATAGGTTGGGATTTTTTTTGTGTTGTATTTTCACTTTTGAGAAAATAAATACTAGTTTTGTGGCGCTGTCTTTGATACATTTTTCATGATGGCTTAATAATAGAACTACCATGAAAGCATGCTTCCCAACAATGCAGTGTGATTTCCATACAAGGCGGGGGGGAACCCCAAACATTTTGATGTTTCATTAAAATTTAAAGAAATATTATATTAAATTCTCCTTGGCATTTCTAGAAAAGATTCCTTTTTTTTTTTTTTTTTCTGACAGAGTACACATAGCTTTAAAAATCACCAGACTGCTTCTCTTCTCAGCAGGGACTGATCAAGGCACCAGCAGGCAGGCCTGACCAAGCACCCCGAGTGATTATCAGGCAGGAGGCAGTCTTAATGTTCTTCTGTACATTAACTCTTTGCACTTGTGCTTTCCATTTCCTGAGAGAATATTCTTCCTTTCTGTAGTTGGGGTTTTGCAGAGCTCACCGTGTGTTTACGTACAGGCAGGTACTGCTCAGCAACATAGAGCTTAGCCATGACTGTCATGGAAATGAAGGAACTGGAAAGAACCTCTTGGATTCTAGACCAGACCCTAAATTTGTAGGGATCATGTCATATACTTTTAACTGACTTATTGGGGTTTTTGAATGTTGTATTTCATCCTCTGATCTGTATTTGAGGGAAAGACCAATATGGCTGTGTCACAACCCATGACGTATTTAACTTTTGATATATCCCCAAATGGCTATAGATATGAGTTTTTTTCTGGAGTAGAACAGTTGGCCTATTGTTGATTTAATTTGATTACCTATAATGAAAGCTTCAGCAAAATATTTAGAAGTTATATACACAGTACTGTAGCCAAGAAATGACTTACAGGGTAGCTTCTGCCAGATCCTTGAATTTTTATCCTAGGCAGTATTAACATAAAGTCTGTTTAGTCGCAGAATTTTCTCTCAGTTCTGCTACTTATGATTTACTTCAATGTCATCTTCTGCCAACCCCAGCTGAAAATATCTGATGCCAAAATATTTTGCTTTGTAATTTAGTATCTTCCTTTTTTTTTTTTAATCATCTCGTATTCTGTGATGCTGTACCTGAAACTGAGCTGAATTTTGGAGCTCTTAGGAAATACTTGTTGCAGCTCCTGTCCCGTGTAAGGGGCTGTGGTAGGATTGCTTTTAATAGCACTGATTGAAAATTACCTGAATGTGGGTCTCTGTCTGCTTTCAGTACACCTGACTTTTCCCTAATCTTTTCTGTTACCTATTCAATACCAGCTCCACCTCCTGATGTTGCTGGAAAATTGATTACTCACATAGGTGGTATTCTAGTTTATCTTCCTCATGTACCAGTAGAGCACTCTGTGCCCATATAAAGAAGCATTTTTCTCATCTCTGGTAAAATTACCATTATATACACAACTGTTTCTTTTATCCTGTGTCTGTATGCTTTCAGTGTTTTCTGAATATAACTGTTGATCCTATCTTTTTTTTCTTCTTTTACTGCACTTACTAGTGTTACCAGTCCTCTGCATTTCCATTTTCTTTGTGTTAAGCAAGCTTTCCTGTACTGCTCTTTAACTCCCTACGTAGCTTCATTGATTTATCATGCCCTTTTAGCATGTTTGATTTTACAGGAAAGGAGACTGGTTTGGAAGCATCCCCAGCTGTATGTTAAAATCTTTTCATGCACTTAAATTTACTTTACCATGAATCCTAGGCAAGTTGTCTTTAAGAGTTAGAGATTTAAAGAACAAGCTGAAAATTCTTATTTGAAATTCATATTTGCACGACTTCCTCATGTACCTTCTGTGCATACCTGTGTAGTCTCTTACCTAAATCTCATTTATTGCAAGTTCATTAATTTTTCAGCAGCTACACTGCATGGCTTTTGATGTTCATAGTAATCTACTTTTTATTAAAATGGGTGGTTCACTTGGCACTTGTGACCCATATGTGGCATTTAGGAACAGTTTAACTGATGCTTTTTGCTTCTTGATGAACTTACAGACAAGGGCAGGAGTGAGTTGCAAGCCATATGAATTAATTCAGTAGTCCACTCCCTGCAGCTTTTTTCCTGGGCTTCACGAAGGCTTGTGATTGTCACGTCTTGGACCCATATTATCTCACCTGATGGATGTGTGCATGGGCTTCATATCATGTAAAGGGGGATGCTGCTGAGTAATGGTTACCTTATGGCTGTGCCGTGAGGTGTATAGTCTTAGTGCTTTGGACATCTACCTGCGGTGTGACAAGATGTAGATAGTTTCCATCTCCTGAGCAGACATGACAGACAGACATTTCCTGCCTTCAGGAGCTTTGTAAAGAGGTCACAGAGGCCTGTGCTTGCCAAGAGACTGGGCAATGCAAAATAAGCCCTGTTGCTAGTGTTGATCAGGGAACTCCAAATACAACCTGCTGCGAGGGGTGTCATCCAGGGACAAGGAATGTACAGTCTGGTGTCCCAGCTGAGATAGCCCTTCCCTGATGCGTAATGAGGTATATGGGGTTGGCTGAAAAGACTTGATGTGGTTCAACAGGATGAATGCTAGACCCAGTCATAGAAGATATAAAAATACGCAACTGGCATTGAGGATAACTTAGAGTTTTATGGCATCTCTTATTTGAATGAGGACAGTGATACAAGTTAAGATCTTGCTTTTCTGAGGTTTGAGATTTGCAATAATCATTTCAGTGACATTATTTTACTTGTTTGCTTATAGTTATGGTTTTATTTCATGCCGTATGCTGTTATTGATTATATGTATGAAAGAAAAGTAAATGTTTTTAGATAGCCTGGATGACTTTGATTTGAAAATATTTAATCATGGAAAATAACTTTTGCAAAAGCAAGTGGTTTTAAAACTGTTTATATTCAAACTGCACCGTATGGTCATAAATGCAATACTGATGTAAAAACACAGATCAGCTTGTGGACTTGTTTCCAAGCCTAGAGGGTCGTATGTCATTTATCAGTTTTGAATACTAAACATAATGGTGTTGCTGGAGATAAGGTCTAGCTCCCAAGTTCCAGTAGCATGAAGTAAACAGACTTTTATTGCTGGCAATCAATGAATACATTTTGTTTTGTATTAAATCTGACTTAGTTGAAGATGAACCTGAAATGAGCTTCTCCTTGATCAGCTTCTGCTGCATTTATGCTTTTCCTGTGTATGTTAGTAGAGAACGGAAGACAAGTGATGTGTAATACTGTCTCCGGGTAGTGTGGGTCTCAGTCCAAAGAAAAACTGGACCATTTGTGTGTTTGAGTTTAAACTGGATAAGTTGATTGAGCCTATGCTTAAATGTCTCTGAACTCGGGCCTGAGATTTCCCAGTCCTCTGGGAAAAGTACTTTTTTAGAGTTAAGTATGTCAAATATTGAACAGACCTTTTAGCAGCTCTTATCAGAAAGACCAAACAAGTAGTTTCATGAGCAATCAAAAAGCTTTAATTTCCTATGGATTTCTCCATCTTGATGAATTATCTTTCTTTAAACTGAATTGTGCTTAATTTTTCCGTTGATTCTTCATTAGCCTGGAAAACCACCATCCTTTTCTCCCGGTTGCTCTTTTCCTACAGAGTATTTTGGATAGCAGCATGTGAGCTGCTGTATTCAACACCAGTGATTAGATCAGGGACTAAAGAATTAAGGGCAAATTTGTGAATTCCAAATTGTCCCCTCACCAGCTGCTTATTTTCATAAAACTTGTATGAAGAGAATTATCCTTGAGATGTCTGCTGTCTTGTATGTAGATGAAATTTGCAAGCAGGTATTATAGGGGAGGAAAAAGATGCGCAGAGTGATTGTCTAAGCTTGATTTTAAATAATAATGATTAAAAAAAACCCCCTAAAAACATGGAGTTTGCACCCAGAGGTGCTTATAGTTATGTTACAGATTTTTATGAAAATAATTTAAACTTATATCCTTTGCATACAAAGCAATACCGTAACATTTAATGTTCTTTTCCTTTCAGAAGATAACAGCACGGGGTTGTGTGCATGTACGTGCTAGGAGGAGTTTGCATTGTGATTTCCAAATCCATGTCATATTTTGACAAAGCATCATTAACTGGCTATTACTCTATTGAGAAGATGCCAATACTTTTTGTGAATGCTGTGTCTGTGCTTTTATTAAAGATTTTTCATCACACTGACTTTGACCAGAGCCTTTTACATGGTATTTTTAATGAGTTTGTGAATGAATTACTCAGGGTGCATTTGGATATTATACTCCAGTCACCTGTAATGAATTAAGAGCCACCACTGCCTACTGCATCAGTGATTTGTAGAGGTAGTTCTGCTTGTTTCTTTGATTGGATACAGCTTTGAATCAGTCATCATTATTATTCATTCTGAATAATAAATCTTAATTCCCTACTTACACATTGACCTGCTATTCTAAATTGTCTCATATTTAGCTGATGCCATGTAATTAGGAAATTACAGAATTTGTACAATGGATGTTGTATTTTTCATGTTTCCTAGTTGGGAAAATATAATAGGAAATGGCTTAATAGGTATATTTAAATTTCCAAGGTATTTTCACCAGTAATCACTTAAAAATTAGGTAAGCTTCCTTAAGAAAGAGATTTATACTTCTGCATTTACTTCTTCACAAGAACTGGGAAATTGGGAGTACAGCACCACCAAAATGAACGTTAAAACTAAAAGTCTGGGCAAATACTTGGGCCTCCTCACTGAGCCTTTTTCTTAATGCGCAATAATATTGGGTTAAGAATCCTTATTAAATGACTCTTAGCTGACATCCTTCTTTTCTGACAATTAAAATATGATGCTGATTAGTTGTGGGTTTCATTAATGTGGGTTTGTGCCTGTAACTGGGAAAAGGGGAAAAATTGTTTGAACATGGCCATTTGGAAAACCCTCTTCTGTCTTCCCTTATTTACCTTGAATACAAGAAGCCCATGCAATTAGTAAAACATTTGTTGCTTTTGTTGTTTGACATCTGAGAAGTGATGCAATTTTTTTTCCTTTAAAAGAGAACCTAGAGCAAAACCACCCCTAGATTACTTTGAAAGCCAGGCCTTTCCTGGTAATCAAGTGTTTACAGAAAGATGCTTTGTTCAAACCTTTTCTGGGGCTCTGTATGCTTAAACAAAGGGCTTTTAGACTTAAACACAGCTGTTCATTTGAAAATGAAAAATCAAATTAAGCAGAACCAGCTTTTGAAAGTTAGTGTTGTATAGCAACTGAAACAAAGGAAGAAAATACTGTGTTTTACGTTTCACTTAAATAACTTTTTTAACATAAAGTTTTTGACTAAAAAGTGTGGTTTCAAAGCTGCTCATCTCTTGCTGTATCCCGCAATAGAACATCTGCGTTCATTCTGACACGGATGAATGACATGAATTAAACTAAAACCGTTGAAGTGCTCTTTTTAACATAATTACACCTTGTTCATTTTGGAGACACAATGCAGGGATGAAATGCCAATTAAGCCTGGTATGTTAATGAGATTGAGACTGAATAGGGGATTAGAGCGGACACAAATCCCAGTGGAATTGATTTGATATAATCCCTCAAGTTTGTTCTGTTTTCAAATGTACAATAACATTTCTGTGAAAATTTCCTGGCATAGAATAAAAGGAAAAAAAAATCCCCAAACATGTTCGATTTGGGGATGTGGTTAAAGAAGCTGTACGCTGGGTCTCAGTTTGGTAATCTTGGCTTTATTGTCTATGTTCATGCCAGATTGAAAGAAAACTTTGTAGGTCTTTGGTGTCTTTGTCAGCTCAGACTTCTCTTGCGTGTTCGTGCCATGTGTGTGTCATGGAGTTCCACAATGTGTAAATGTTACTTTAGTGTGGATCCCCCAGACTTGTGAGATCAAGATGGGGGGAGTATGTGGAACTCATGATGTAAATATACATGTGTATATACATGTAAATATATTTACATATAAAACCAAACTATATTATTATATAAACATTATACATTTTTAATGTTTTCTAATAGTGTGTGTGCTTGTAAAATAAAAAAAGGATGCTTTCCCCTTATAAAGATTGACTCTAACATCTAATACCATCATTTTTTAATTACGTTCTTTGGAATGATCATGAAAAACAATGCGTTGGCAGGAGGGTGAACTGTTGCTGGATATTTTAAGCAGGATGGAGTGTAACATCACAGTTAGTGATCAGGAAGAGGAGACAAGGTGTAGGTGCCTGTTGCTTGTAGTAGGTAGGTTGGTAAGCTGTACCCATGAGTGAAGAAACAGAACTGTATTTAGAGATAGAAAACAGTCTTCTTTTAATCAGCTGCATTAAAAAAAAAAACACATGAAAGATGCATAATCAAAACAAATTTTTTCATAGCTGTGAAGACATAGTTCTATTTCCTAGAAAACTCAATAGTTTGTCTACTAGAATACCTTGAGGCAAAAGATTCCTTGTCTGATGGATCTTAGTGCAGATCAGTAGGGCATAGGAGCACAACCTAACATCTCTTGAGGTTCATATCTGATTTTATTATGAAATGCCATATCAGTACCTGTGATGGATTCCTGCATTGCTATTAAATGACTTTTGGTGACAGACCAAGAACTTGTATGCTGCAGGTACGTGGAGGACAGCAGGCTTCTGATTCAGGATCTGAATCACAGAGACTTCAAGTCAGAGCACTTCAAATGGACTTAGATCCTAAACAGGAAACTTGAGAAGCTCCCCGTAAAATGCTGCACCGAGGCCCTTGGTGCATGCTGAAGCTCGGTATGAAAAGGCGTTGGCTGATCTTTTCAGGGTGCCAGTGATGTATGCAACTCAGTGTCAGATTTATTTTCTCTGCCATATAAGTATAAATTTTTTGCCTGCATGACTGAGGACTTACCTTATTGTCAGTCACCCAGGGCAGTTTTATAAAGGGAAGGTTCACAGATGTACTAGAAAAGAAAGGAGAAAATTCCTTTCTATTCTTCCTGTACAGTTTAATTTGTTCTTGTATTACTTGTAGGTGGAAGCCCTTGGGGCTTTTTTATTTGTCCTATATTATAAGGTGTATTAAACTCTGGGCTCTCTTTGTGAGAGGGAGTCCAGTTGTTTTAACAAGTATAATTCTTGTCTTTTGAGGGTGTTTGTAGTTTTTTTTTTTAGCTGGACTTTTGGAAATGTTAACCTCTATTACCCTGTTGTGACACCTGATAATTAGCTGACCTCTACAGATCAGAAAAGCGATATGCAGAAAAATAACTGCTTGAATTAATCAAAATACTGTCTTTCAGTAGTGGATTGAACCTCTTAGAGAATGGGTTGTCTTCATTAAGCATGTTTTTCTTTCGCAACTTCTGTTAGCTTCTGGCAGCACCATTTGTCTTCAGTCTGTCTCCATATTTCCCTCAAAGCAACTCTTGGGTTAACAGCTAATATTAAAATTAATTATTAATATTGCTAGAGTTGATGCTGGCTTGCAGATTAAGTATTTGGGAAGATTCTGGAGCTATGGTACGGCCTACTGTGAATGTCAGGGCTCATTTATACCTACAGCAATTTTTCTGGTCTGTTTCTGAAGCCAAAATTCTCTGTTTCAGCCTTGGTAAGCAGTCTTCTACCCTGTATTGGGGCTAAGAGACTGTATTGTGTCTGGCTGGATGGCAACCTGTCCTCATGCGTGTGTACCTCTGTAATTTCTCGACTAGACTAGAATATACAGCAATTTACTGAAGCATGATTCTGTCCTGGGATTACAAAATGCAGCTGTTTCAGGCTCATCTGCATGGTCTGTGGCACAGAGATCAAATCTGCTGTTATATCTTTGTACTCGCCTCCCAGAGAAACCCAAGGTCTCAATGGTTTTGTTCACTACTCTAATTATTGGTGCCTGGGAAATCTAAAAGACTTCTTGTAATGACAGCGCTTCATGTAGAACAGAACTTTCTTAGGTTAAAGATCACTTTGAAGAGATACTGTTTTCTCCAGGTTGTTAAAAAAATTAAACTCTTTATGAATCTAAACCCACCATATAGCTCCCCCTTTCTCAGCTGAATGTATATTTTGATATTACTCTCCATAATTAAAATAGCTTTACCAATTCTGTTTCAAATAGTTTAAAAAATGGGTAATGAATTAAAACTGCATGCTGCTTTGGCGATGGGAAAAGGAAAGAAACCCATAAGGTACGAGTCATATGCCAAAGTTGTAATGCTGCTGCTGTAGTGGAACACACTTGGTGCCATGGTGGTGGTGTAGGTGTGAGAACCCAAGTGGAATATGTTAGAGAAATTGTATCTGTTACTCAATGCTGTATGCACTACTGCAGAATTTGCTGGCCACTGTGTCATTGTGCTGGATCTAATTCAAAGCAGTATTAATCTCTTCACTTCCAAGATGCTGGCATTTTGACTTCATTTCTTACAGATTAGGTTAAATCTTTTTCCATTCGGGTAGCAAAGCATCAAGGTGTTGCAGCCTGTGGCTGCTGCCTGTGCCTGTGAGTGGGATAAGGGGGGAGCACCAGTTCTGGGATACTAATTCTGTGTAGTGCTTCAGAAGCTGGGACCTTCCAGCATTCATATAACTTAGGTGAAAAAAAAAAATCCAAAACCAACAAAACCAAAAAAGATGATGCTGGTTACTGCTTGGTCTTGCTGATTGTAAATAGCCAGCCAGATTTGGATTCATCTGGTTTCTGAGACTGGGAACTTGTCCTTTATATTAAATGTATTTGGAACGCTGGAATTAGATGTATAAGAATAAAGCAATGACATTTTTCAGTTGAGAACTTATTCAGGTATGAAGTTGTTTGCTGAGACAGTTGGCTTAACACTGCTCACTCTTTCCAGCAGTGCTTCGATGTAAATCTTATTCTATTTTTTTAATAGATGAGGAAAACAAATGGTATTTTATTAAAATGTAGAATCTCTGCCACTGACGAGCCGGGCTAAATCGCTGTGCTGTTGAGTGCTCAGACAC
Organism: Nyctibius grandis; assembly: GCF_013368605.1. Lineage (NCBI taxonomy): Eukaryota > Metazoa > Chordata > Aves > Nyctibiiformes > Nyctibiidae > Nyctibius > Nyctibius grandis. Next base: position 94,684,930 of record NC_090695.1, on the reverse strand, counting down.
TGTTATCCTTTCTGCTGCTCTTCTCACGTTCACTTAAAATGGGGGGTGATCCATATTTGTTCAATACCTCTTGTAATCCGACTTCAGTGACTGTAATAACAGATACTGCCTATCATGCAGTTGGACAGCGAAACTCTGATCATTACTTATCTGAGCGTAGATGTTTTGCCCCAGGCAGCTGGTTAGATAAATTCCTATCTTTATTGTTTGATTTTCTAGATGTTAGCAGCGTACTCCTTTCCCTGTGATACTTCTCTTGGAAGCTTTTGCTCTGAAGAGTGTCTGTAGTGGTTACTTTGTCTTGTGTAGTATCAGCCTCCGGATCTAGAAAGGATCTGCAGTTTGAGTTTAGCCAGATAAGGCTGCAGCTACTACTGGAGCTTTACGACGTGTGTGAGATGTTGTCAGTATTTTCAGTTTCCAAGGGCAAACAGGACTGAGTTTGAAATTAGCAGAGCCCTTTGCCTCTAGCATCTTTCCTGCTTGGGCACAGTGGAGTTTCTCACTGTCAGAGGCACTGCCTAGAAGCCTATTTTCATGGCAGATTTCTCTTACTAATAATTTACCATCCTGACAGCTGCTTAAGGAGCCTGTTGTATGTATTAGCTGTGCTAGAATGTGTAATTACAGCTGGTTTTACCCATGAAATGTCTCCCATTTGTTCAGTTCAGAGGATGCGTTAGCTGCCTTCAACTCAGCAGAATAACTCGAGGAGGGAGGTGGGGTGTGAAGCCATGTGAACGTGTGGGTTTATAAGAATCACATGCTCTGAAAGTACTCAATACCTGCAGCGGGGCACATGGCTCATCCCACAGTGACTGGAATATTTGGTGTTAACTTCTACAAGACTCTGGCTGGAGCAGTAGGTAGTTGTGGGGAGATGTTCATGCCCCAGTGGTATTGATCTTACTGTCTCCTGGCTGTGTAGTATCACAGCACCAACCTGATGGTAAATGTGTAATTTAAAATTCTGAGAGAGTCAGCTAACAAAAAATGCAGTTTTTAAAATTCCTTCATATTGCAAATAAAACTATACTTGGCAAAATAAAAAGGTAAAGTTTCTACCTAGCTTAAAAAAAATAAAGGGTTTTTCTAATAATTTTATTCAGATTGCCAGTAAGTTACAGAAATGGGGCTGTTTACTTGTTTGCTCTAGCCATATTCTTTTGGTTTTATTATTAATAATGGATTGTGAATATCAGTTAAGAGCTACTCAGAAATGCAGACTTTTCTCAGCGCCAATTGAAAATGAAACATTGTTTCAAAGGAATATTTTCCTAATTTAAGAGGGGAAAAAAAAGCGAATGATTCAAAGTTGGTGTGTGAGAAATCTTAATAATTAGAAAATGATTCTTCCAGCTCACAGCTGACAGGGAATGGTAAATCTTGCACAGAGAAAAAGAAAGAAGGGAAAGGAGGGGAAAGCAAATTGGTAGCCCCCTGTTCCTTCACTGATGGGGAAAGCAGGTAGGTAGGTGATTTCTCTCATCCTCTGACATGTGTAAATGAGAGTGCATTAATAACAGACCTGTAACATAAATGATAAAAATGAAAACAACAACAAAAAAATCAACCTGTCAAGTGTGGTCTGAGTGTGAAGGTGAATCTTTGGGCAACGCTGGAAGTTGAACACTTGTAGATAACCCAACTCGAGCTGTGAAGCCAAGTCAGCGCCGTCTTTTCAGAAGCCGTCCTGCGGGTCACTAAGGTGTAGGTGACGGCATGAAGCGTGTCCTTTAGTGCAGCCTCTCGCATCTGGCTAATAGTGTTCTGAGTAGGGGATGTGTATACGTGGTTTTGAAGTGAAGTCAAAACAAGGGATTGGCTCTTCAGTTGCTTGCTTTGTAACAGAAAGAAGTCCTGCCGTGGTGGGATTATCACTGGCAGCCCAGCCTCTACCGAGTGTGGACGGGGGCACCTGAAACCTGTCCCTGCTGCCCGTGGGCTGTGAAGGGTGCTCCGTGCAGCGGAAGGATTTGAGAGGTGTCACTGAAGTCACGCTACTGAGGTAGCCAACTCCTCTGGGATCGGATGCCTCACTCTTTTTCCAGGTAGTGGAGCTGAACCCAAATTCTGTTGCCTTTGGGTGGAAAAGGATGTGCTATGTTATGCTGGACTTGGGAATGCTCCGAGGTCAAACCCCAGGTTTTCCTGATGGATTTGTTTTTGTTAGCTAGCGAAAAGGATTCACGACTACGTATCTTAGGCACTTGCTCTGTTTTCCTTAACAAAAAGGAAAGCAAGTTGATGTATCATGATAGTCAGCACCCTGCTTCTCAGTGAAAAACACTTCCCCTTGGTTCTTCTGCTTCAGTTTCATCTGTCAGTGCTGGTGAGGGGCTGTGGACCACTGCGGAGCTCATCCTTCTCTGAGCTCAGCGTGTGCCTTGTTTCTGTAGCAGGGGTATCATCAGCTCTAGGCCTGGTGGGTTTTAATCAGGCCTTTCCTTTTCCTGTTTGCACTCTGCTCCATTTTCCTATTAAATGGTGATTGCACATTGTTGAAGAAGGCAGTCAAGTGTAAATTTCATTTTTTGCTTCAGCTAATGTTGCTGTTGGAGGTGGCTTTGCACATCTGTGAATATTCCCTGAAGGAGGAGGAGGAAAATCAATAGATGTAGCTAGAATGTTTAAAAAAAAAGAAAAAAAAAAAAAAAAGGGCAGGCAGTAGGGGAGATTTTGAGGCAGAGGAAACTGTTTTGGTATGGAAACTTTCTGGTTTCATCTGCTTATACGGGCTCTCATCATTTTGCTCTGAGTTTTCTTAGAGTAGACAGAAATGTTCTGTGTTTTTTCTTTTGTGAATTCAGAGATGGAAAGCAGTAGAAGATGCTTTATTTTGAATAAAGGAATCTAAATGGGAATGAAATCTTCCTTTGTGTCTTTTATTTGGATTCTTATTTAAGTAAACGAGAGAGAATGCATTCAGTTTTGGGGTGAAGGTTTCTTAAGCTTCTTTTCTTGTACATTCTGCGAATTCAGTGCTAAGCTTTGTGCTGGGGACTCAATATAAGATGTTGGCACTTTCTGTCGATGCCTGATCATTCCCCATCGTATGTTCCCGTGTCTCCCTTCACAATGTTGCAGAAGAAACCATGTACCACTCCCTTCAGTACTCTGTTACTTTGGGGCAATATTTTTTATGAAGCTGGAAGCACCAAGTGCGCTTTGTCCTCCCTTTTCTGGTCGCTCTGAGAGCACATTCCTGTAAACCTCACGAGTTCAGAGTGACTTTTTGTTATCCAGAGGGACTTTTGTAACTTCTCAACTGCAGCATTGCTTCTTGACTCAAGTTTCGGTAGCTACTGTTGGCTTATTTTTTTTAACATATATTTCACTGGTGGCTGGTTTCCTTTTATTATCACATTTTCATTTGCCTTGAAGCCTTTGAGCTGCTCACATTGCTGAGATTCTTCTCCCCTTCTGTTTTTCCCATCCTTTTACACACAAAGTTTTATTCTTGTAGTCCCTTCTGTTTGTCGTCTGTCTTCCTTGCTTAAAATCCAGGTGCTGGTTAGTTTTTAGATACATTATAGCTGCAACCCCCAACCCGCCTTTTAGGCTTGTAATCGTGACTAAGGACAACAAGATAGTATTTATTTTCCTTGTTCCTTCCCCTTGTGTTTATATTCATTTATTATCCTATCTTTTAAATGAAAGGTGTTCTGTGCAACTGCTGACTCTTTCCTCTGTCTCATAAAACTTCTCCGGTACTTGGGACTATAGAACCTAGTTGTAATCTGGTTTGGGATTTTCTTTAGAGATTTGTTATCCGTGTGCTACCAGTAAAAAACGTGTTGAAACAATTTAATTTGTAGGGAATTTTTGTTCATTTCTATGCAGCAGTTCCTGCAGCTAGGTAGAATATGTGCTTAGTGAAGAGTTGTATGTCTCTCTGTGATATGGATGTGCATCTTCATCACCTCAACTTCCTTTGCATGCTTTCTTGTTATTCTCTTTTTGCATTCAGGATAACTCACAATGTTGGATTTCTGTTGACTCTATGGGAGCTAGAGACCAGCAAATAAAATCTACAGCCTTAAACCAGCACAGTCACGATGAGTAGTGATTAAGCTTTGGGATACCATGCTGTAGGATGTTGTAGAAGTTCAAAAAGGGAGCAAAATGTTAAAGGAAGAAAAATATATTTGGGTCTATACTTACGAAGGTGCCACGCTTGATTCAGAAAGTGCCTGAGCTACAAGTTGCTGGACACATAGAGAATATTCTGCAAAAGTTTTGCTGTGCCTTTGTCCTGCTCTTGTATTTTTCCAAAGGCATCTGCCTTGGCTGCTGTTGAAGACAGAGTGCTGGGCTAGATTAAATTTGGTCTGACCCAGTGTGACTGCTGTGAGTAGTGTTTTTGGGGGAATAGCAGCAGTCTTTAAAAATGGAATATGCGTGTGCTCAGTGCGAAGTGTGGCGGTATATAAAGGTTAATAATAATGCAGGTGGGTGTAGAGGAAATTCATCTTCTGCATGACAAGACAGTTAAACAAGTTTCTGTACACCAGGAATATTCAAATAAATTGCAAATTATCAACAGAGCGAATTCGCTGTGATTCATAACCTGCTGGGTTTGAATCTCTAAGTCACCTTACCATTCACAACATGAACGTGGGTTTAATTTACTAACTGTTTAAATATGTCATTCTTCATGAAGAAGCCTTAGCACTCAAAGCCTTTGCGCATGTTAAACTTTCATGGAACATCTTCGATTAAAATGAAGCTTTTGGAGCTCACACTGTTTATATGCAAAAAATGGTTATCGTCATAAAAATCCCAGGAGGGGAGCAGAAAAATGCAATAAAATTTCACACTGTTTAATGTTCATCACCCTCGGGCATCTAGTAGATTTCCACTAACTAAATGCGAATATGAATTCCATTTGCTTTAGTAGCTGAATCTGCTTTATCAGCCAACTTGCTTGTGCTGCTGCCCATGGAAGGTCTGTTATGAATATCTTCTTTTAAAATGCATTCGTATTTGTTCAGATTTCTCTCTTTACTTAACTGAGCTGCATTTCTTTAAAGTGGTTTATTTCCAGTGACGTGCCTGAACATCTTCCATGGGTTCATTCGATCAGTTCTTGGCTGCCTTTCCTCCTTATCCCTGGACAGAAGTTGCTTTGTGGAAGGTCTGTAAGGAAGCAGAAGTGCAGTTCTTTGCTTTGCATTCCCTCCCCGTTCCTACTAGATTGCTGAATCACAGCCATATATTGGGAAATCTAATATATGGCTCAGCCCCATAAGGTAAATCTGTTTTATCTGATAAAAACCACTAAATGTTATTACCTGTCATCCTTGACCACAGGTTACTGAACGTGCTAAGGTTATCAGAAAGCTGCTGATTTTTATTCTTGGTTTTGTCATCATGGTTCAAAATCCACCCCTTGTCTGTGTCCTGGAGTCCTCTGCCAGGACCGTGTCCAGATTTCCCATTGCAAAGAAGTCGATGCACCAGCACAGGCAGAAAATCAAAATGCTTCTCCTGCAGATACTGTTGTGCTGTCCACTAACTGGCACCACCTGCTTGCCGCCTCAGTTTCCCCTTTGGAAACCACAGGCATCGTGTGTTGCCTCTAACATGGCTGCTTCTGTAACGGCAGGGAATAGCTGATTTCCCCATCAGTAACACTGCAGCACAACCAGCTGGGTTTGTCTCCTCTCATTTCTCTTCTGTTATCTGAAATTAAGGTGATTTTTCCCTCTGAGCTGGCTGTCTGCATCTCAGACCTCTCTCTCATTTATTGTACTCTTGCACTGGGGCTGCTGATACTGAGAGAAATCTTTGCTGTGTCTTCTTTCTGACAGTGCTTTTGTGACAATCTCTGGGCTTTTAGGAGGTGTGGGGTTTTTACCTTCTTTTAGAGAGGAGATCTTATTTGTGCCCTGAAGCTTCTGTTGAGAAACATTCAGGTTTCGAGTCTTCTCCATGTTTAGAGATATCAACATAGATCCTAGTGCCAGAACTTTTTGTATGTTTATCGTACAAACACTGTAGATAAGAAGCGTTGTGACATTCTTATTGAATACAGTGTTGTACAGATGAATTACAGAGGTACAGAGGAGGTTAAATGAATTGCCCAAGGTTAAGCTGAAAGCCTGAGGCTCAATAAGGTTTTGAACTTAGATCTGCTGAATCCCAGATAAGATCCCTAACCTGTTAATTTTCCTTCTTATATGTGTTGCTGCTGCAATTAATCTATAACCATATCATCAAATGCAAAATATTTCAGTGGCTAAACACAAAAGAGTTGTTTTATCAGTTTTAGATGGAATTTACTTTTAAAAACTGGACAACCACTAATAAATATTTTCAAAGTATTATGGAAAGTGGAAAATAAATTGCTTTTAAGTCTTAAGTCTGTCTGCAGGCTAAAGATATCCCTGTTTGTAAATGTGTACATGGAGTTACCTGGGAGGTTTTATATACTGTTTTGATTTCTTGAGACTGAAGGTGACGACTTTGCAGAGACCTCTCTCCCATGGTGGCTGTTGTGAAAGCCTGTTATAGTCACTGAATTGTTCTGTGGTCAAAATATGTGATAGGTTTTTCTAAGACGGGCTGAACTGCTAACACTGTTGTTTAGCACTTTAGTTAAAGAATAGATTTCTTTGCTTCCAAAGTGTAACTTTGGTGTTAATTGCTTATCTCCTGAAGCCTAGTGCAACAGGTAGTTGGCTAAGACTTGACTCTAGAAGCCTATAGCTCAGTGTGTACCTAAGTTAAGTGTCTTCTCATGGAAAAAAAACCAGGAAATACGCATATAAATGTGCTCCCCAATAACTTTTTTTAATTCCTTGTCACAGTGTTCTCAAAGATATGAAGCTCTCACTGGTCTTGTGAAAACTAGCATCTGGATAGAGGAGAGAGAGGACTTGGGAGTTTTTTATTGGAGGGGAAGAAGTGCAGTGCGAGTGCAAACCTTGTAAAACTCTTGTGAGTGTGCAGTAGGAGCCTTTGTAACGTGGAAGTGCCCTAGTCATTAATAGCATTTCTATTAGAGCTCACATCATCTTCACAGCAAAGTCGATCAAATTTTGAACAGAAATTCGTGGAAAAACAGGCTGTCCTAGGTGTGGTGCTCATGGAGTTGCACGCTTTCCCACACTGCAATCCACCACATGCCCTCTTCAAGCTCCTGGACTTTCAGCCTCCTGAGAGAGGAAGGGCAGCAACAGCTCTGAGACCTGTTTGTGTTGAAGATGTAACGAGTTTTACTTTGTCTTCTGGGGAAGTTTCCTCTGTGGAAATGAAATCACTTTGCAAGTGAGTTCAATAGCATTATCCCATTATATAGACAAGGACACCAAAATGAAGGCTTGGGATCATAAAAGAGCATATTTGTGAATGACATTTCATAAAACAAGTCATCTGTGCTGGTGTATGTAGTTTGGGACGTTTGGATAAGAAACAGCGGATACATTTGTGGTCTTTTTTTAGGCAGACACACACAAGCTTTTCCCCGTGCTTCAAAATAACCAGAACCCATCTTAGTTCTGTAGGGAGATTCCTTAACACACCTTGCTTCTCAGCGGGACAGGATCTCCTGGATTTAGTCTGGTAACAGCTGCTGTGTAACTTTTTAGTTAGTTCAGAATGCAAGTGAAATGCCAGTTTGTCTGCCTTCAAAATACTATAGAAGTATTCACCGTATTTTGTAATGTTGGGAGTTTTGGATACTGAGCTTTCAACATTCAGAATGAAATTATGCAACAGGGCGATGCTGGAGGCTTGGATTTATTAATTGTTCATATGCATCAACTCTTTTTATAAATACTTCTTGTGTGTCAAAAATATATCACAGAATCACAGAGTGTTAGGGATTGGAAGGGACCTCGAAAGATCATCTAGTCCAATCCCCCTGCCGGGGCAGGATTGCCTAGACCATATCACACAGGAACGCGTCCAGGCGGGTTTTGAATGTCTCCAGAGAAGGAGACTCCACAACCTCTCTGGGCAGCCTGTTCCAGTGTTCGGTCACCCTCACCGTAAAGAAGTTTTTCCTCAAATTTAAGTGGAACCTCCTGTGTTCCAACTTGCACCCATTGCCCCTTGTCCTGTCAAGGGATGTCACTGAGAAGAGCCTGGCTCCATCCTCTTGACACTTGCCCTTTACATATTTATAAACATTAATGAGGTCACCCCTCAGTCTCCTCTTCTCCAAGCTAAAGAGACCCAGCTCCCTCAGCCTCTCCTCATAAGGGAGATGTTCCACTCCCTTAATCATCTTCGTGGCTCTGCACTGGACTCTCTCTAGCAGTTCCCTGTCCTTCTTGAACTGAGGGGCCCAGAACTGGACACAATATTCCAGATGCGGCCTCACCAGGGCAGAGTAGAGGGGGAGGAGAACCTCTCTTGACCTGCTGACCACACCCCTTCTAATACACCCCAGGATGCCATTGGCCTTCTTGGCCACAAGGGCACACTGCTGGCTCATGGTCATCCTGTTGTCCACTAGGACCCCCAGGTCTCAGAGAAATATCACTAGAAATAGAGTATCGAGGATCCTTTTCACATATGAATGAGTGTTACTAGCAGCTGTCATATATAGTATAAAAACTATAGAGGTAATTTAACTTGGTCCAGCATTTCTGTTCTCTGTATCTCCAGACTGCCACTTCCTTCTCATTTAAGGAAATTACAGGGGGATTATGTACTTATTACTTATGTTTGGGTAGAGGATGAAATTCGTCAGCCTTTGTTCAGTCTGGGGAGCTTCAGAGGTGTCATGGTCTGGAGCAAGAGATCTGCAGCTGAGTTTTGTCAGAAATGACTGCGAGCTGGTCGGTCGTTATGACGCCTCCGGATTTTAATGCCCTTGCACCTTAGCTCCCTGCATGGAAATAATGTTCCATTTCATGAAGATGAAAGAGGAAGAAAATGGTTTTGTAATGTTTCTGCAAGAAGAGATTCTCCTTGAAAAATAAGGAATTTGTGAATACAGAGGGCTTTTTATTAGTGTTTCACTGTAGAATGGCTTTGTGTCTCATTCTAGTGGGGCTGCGTTGCCTCCTGTCTTTGACCATGAGAAATGTAAAAAGAGAATTCCTGAATCTGTATATGGTAAAGTTTTATTTCAAACCTGGTTCTATGTTCATTGTTAAAGTACGAATGTTGTTTTTTAAAGGGGTGAGTATTGGTTTTGGTCTGTTTCTCATAAATTAAAGAAGCCATGGCAGGGACCTGACAAAAGTTTGGAGGTTTTTTACCTTCAGTTTCAATCTCTTCATAATTTTTCATGTACAGAAAAAATAATTCAAGAAAAAAAGTTAAGGAAAAAAGGGGCAAAACATACCAAGCTGGGAGACTATTGCGAAGAAAACATTAGGCAGAACTAATTGAGGGTCGTGTATCTTGGTCTTACGGTCCTGGCACTTGCACACTGCAACAGTATTCACCCTGCAGACGGTGTGATGACTGCCTTGGCTGTCGGATGGCTGGTAGCATGTTGCTCATGGGAGAGCAGCACTTTACACAGCTCCTTTTTTTTCCCCCCAGAAACTCTCTTCAGTTTCCTGGATTGATACAGAAATAGAAGGGATTAGCATTGTTCTTGCCAGGTCTGGTAAAGCTCTTAAGTCATGAACTGCAGAGCTTTGAAATGAATTGCTAAGAAATGCACTGCAAATCATCTGATCCAGAGTCTGCTGGCTTATCTGTTCAGGAAAGGCATTGTCTGTTTTCAGAGAGAAATTACCACGCACGGAGGGAGAGACACAGCCAGAGACACTCTAAACGTGATGGTAAGAACCTAACCCCTAGCCACACCAGCAGTAGTGTGGTGGGCTGTAGACGTAAGACAAAGTCCATTTTCCCCTTTCATACTAATTTTTTCCATATCCAAACAATTTCATGCTAATCAGACTCAAAGGGTCACCATCTTAATTCTTTTAATTGCTGTGATTCAGAGGCAATTTTGGAAGTGTCTTATGTAGTTAGCATACTGTGAAGCCGTTCTTTGCTTTTTCAGGCTTAATGTATCTTGAATGGAAGCAATGCAAAAATGTTTGTATTATTTTCTTTGATGTTTGGACACAAATGTCTGTGGATGAATGCTATCGGTGTGGCTCTGTATGTGGAGCGGTGATGTTTAACTAAGTGCTGTTGCAGGCTTACGGATGATTTAAAACTTAAATTTCCTCTTTTCCAAGCTGTGTTATTATCCGTAGATGTCATGCTTCATGACTTTATGTGCATATGTATGTACACACACTTTGGATTAGAGAATAAAATGTGTAATTCCTGGTAAGTTAACAGTAAATGCTTAAGCCATTCAGTCAGCCAGCAGCCCTTCGGTTAGGGGTGTGCTTCCTAGTTGGACAGGTTGGCTGCCACAATTTTTGTAGCAGTTTTTCCAAAGCAGTCCATTTTCCTGCCGTGCAGAGGTTAGGGAATGAATACGTTTGGGGAATATTCAAAGTAGAGGAGGGAAAAATGCCCAATTCTAGTCTCAATTCCAGGCACAAATTAGTTTCAGGACAGCTGGATGTTTCCACTGAAATTATCCATTATGAAATTAATTTACATCTCTCTGGTTAATTATCACTACTATCCACAGCAAACGCATGAAATGAATAGGAAATTTTCACTCTTGTTTTTGAACTGTATCTGTAGGCTGTGTAAAACAGCACAGATCATGTGTTTGTCAGGGGACCCTCCCAAGCATGTGAGCTCTGAATTTAATGGATTTGAAATACTTTGGAGACGGGGCTGGATGAGAAATGTCAGTGTCTCCTGCACACCAGTTTGGGCTGAAACTTCATCTGAATTGTTCAGAGGGAAAGGCAACCCACCCCAGCACATCTCCTGTATACAACACAGAAAAGAGTGGAAGAAGCCTACTTGAGATATGACCTTTGCTTGAAGATTAGAATAGAAACTAAGCTGCTCAGCTGTTCTTTAAGAGCAGACTAAGTTTTATATTAACACAGTCACAGTTTATGGGACCCAGAGGAGAGCAAACAGGAGACATAGTACCTAACTTCAAAAATAAATTAGATGACCCTAAAGGCAAGACATGTACAGCTATTACAGCTTCATATTTATTTATAGTCTCTATTTCCTTGCATTTACGTTTAGATCTACTTCTGTGCTATCAAATGTCATCATTACGTGTTTTTGCCTTATTTTTTGGAGACATTGTATTTTCAGATTGATTTTTTAAAAATGCAGAGCTACCAGCAGAGCCTTGTAGTTGATTACACTCAATATTTCAGACTTTTAAAAATCAATGCACACTGAATCTTGTGCAAAACCACACTAATTTCTTCTAATGAAACTGTAAGTCTGGCACCTGTAATCTTCTCAGCAATCCAGATTTTACCTTCCGAGGTCAGAACTCTGCTGCATGCAGTGTCAGTAACCTGTGCCGCCTAGGGTTTCTGTCTAGCCCTCGCTTAAAAAGATGGTGAGAATAACTGCAATTAGTTGATGTCAGATTGATCTTGGTTTTCAAGATTCAGCGGGGAGTCTCATGAAGGCAAGCGAAGATTGTCCAGGCAGCTCTGTGGATTAGTTTATGCCTCTCTTCAGGGCTCTCTCCTGGCTGAAAGATTTGCCTTGGGATGTCAGTGAAAACAGCCATTGTAATTAGCTTTATATAAATAGATTTGATGTTATTTAATACGATTGCTTATGATGTTTTTATAGAAGCTTGAAGAAAAAGTGGAATAAATACTGGAAATTGTTTGAATATTCAATATCAGTGATCTGCTTTTTGGTACTTTTCACAGAGCGAGTGGCAGCGCGTCCGCTCGCATCGCTTCCCGGCTCTGCACCAGCACTTAACGGCGCAGACACGTGCAAAGTGCTGAAAGCATTATTTTCTACTTCACAACTTGTTGTGCGACATCATAGGAAGCTTACGTATGTTTGTTCAAACCAAATTGGCAGCACTTTTCTTAGGGGAGAAAAAAACATTTTCAGAAAAAAGCCCACCAAACCCAAAACTAAACCTTGAGAATGTGCCAACCTTGACCATAAGGGCTGCAAAGTAAATTTGTGCCCCACATTTAAAATAAATGCTGAGGACTTGGTTAAATTTAGTCTTCCGTTTTGGGTAAAACTGAAGTAATTTCTCTCATGTGCCTTAGGTTAAAAGCAGTTACATTTTCTGGCTTGGGAGTAAATAAACACTGGTTGCGAAAATAAAGAAGTAGCAGTTCCCTGTGCTGAAGCAGGCTCAGAGCGGTGAGATGGCCGATAACCACAGGAAAATTACACACCTTTGGGAGCGTATAAATGTCTCACGAATTACTGGTATTTCACAGGACGTTATTCTTTCAGTGTACCTAAAAGCTGGGTGGCACTTCATGCATTCAGTCATGGTTGTTCTTGCTTGTATGTGACAGTTTCACTGGAATTCCGGGTGTCGTGTGGTTAACTTGGGAAAGAACATGTTTTTAGTTTCAGATGCAATCTTTTATTTCAGTTTAATAGTTTAATTCAGCCTTTAAAAAACAGTCTGAGGATCTGACAGACAAAATCTTTTTCTCAGCCTTTGTTCCATTGATGGTAGCAGCAGAAAACCAAATATAAGTTTCTCATCTGGTTTAAAAATATCAACTTGCCCAGGTAAACTTTACAAGAATCCACTGTGCTGTAGTTAATAGTGGTGATTCGAAAGTTCAGTGCAATGTAAATGTTGGGTTGTACCTTAATTCTCTTTAATTCCAGTGCAATGCTTTTATCCCATATATTGCACCACAGATGGATGAAAGGAACTAATTTAATAAATCCAATTAAAAAAAATTGATGAACTTGTGAAACTGTGGTTTTAGTCTGTAATCACTACTGGTAAACTACAAACATTAAATTTATATTTTTTTTTCAAAAAGGATCCTTTAATAACTTAGAATGGATAGAAATGTTTCCATACATTTTTGTAAAACAGTTGTTTCACTAGACTGTCCTACCGCAATAGAAATGCAAATATTGGAGCACCAAGATCCTGAAAATGAGAGCACGAAGAGCCTTGGAGTGAATTGGTTATCATTGGCTAGATTTATAGAAGTGTCAGAAGAGCACTAACGAAATCAGCTAGACTGGGCTTTTAAAATACTCCTGTATGATGTTTGTAACAAGTAATTACAGGCTTCTGGATTTTTAAAACATTCTTATGTTGTTAAATATATATGCTATCAGTAACCAACAGTTGGAACTATGGAAACAATAATCTCTAAATAGATTAATGAATTCAACTGAAATTTGATAGACTGTTGGACTGATTTAAGTGATTCCCAGTAGACTTCTCAATATATACTCATATTGAGATATTAAAAATGTCATAAAATTAGTTAGAGATCAGAAAATATTTACTCTTTTAGGCATGTATGCCATTATAGCATGATACTATACAGTATAGTATATTTGGAAACTTATGGATTTGGGGATTTGCTATTTACTGTTTTTATTGAATTTAAGAATAACTTTGAACAGCCATAACATCAAACAAAAAAAATCTTAGTAGTCTGTCAGTTCAGGCACTGTACGTACACAAAATAACCTCCTTAAAATCCTGAGGATCTTATGTGTAACTTTAGTATTCTGTCCTGGTTTTTTGTTTTGTTTTCTTGGTTGGTTGGTTGCATTTTGAATTTTTTTCTTTTATTTCTTTTTAACCTTTTAACAAGAACGATGGCCATATGTAGTTGCTCTGCAAGTTATCTTTTATATATAATCTCATCTTTATGTAGCAATTTAGACAGCCTGTGAAGCACTTCCTTGCTGTTCCTAGCTGACACTTGCATATAATGGAGTACCTGCAAATATTCTTTGGTTCGGAACATCACTTACAGCCGGTACAGCTGGTACGTCTGCTCTGTTTAAAGCATCACCAATAGCAGTCAATCCACTAGTAACTCTACTCTCATTCAAGGGTGACATTATTGGTTGCTGTTTGTGGAATTAGATCTTTTCTGTATTCTTACAAGCTGCTTGTGAATTTGTGACAGTATATTTGCAATAAAATGACCAGATTTGTGCTTGAATTCCTTTTTAAAGTTTTTAGGAAAAGGCAATTTCTTGAAATTTTTTTCCTCACTGTGTTGAGGAAATTGGTAAGAGGGTTCGGTTAAGGTATTTGTGCAAAATTGACAAGAATTTCAACAATTACAGGGTTTTTTTTTGCATTGCTTCCTATTAACAAGCCTACCTCGACTAATACTGCGCAGGCGTTAGAAGAGAGACTTGCACAGCGGCACACTTTGTTAGCAAGCGTCATCAGAGAGTGTGGTACCTGCAGCCTTTGGGAATGGTGCAGCTGTGAGTGCTTCAACAGCGCATCCAGAAGCAGCATTGCTTTAACAACACCTTTCCCCTTTCTAACCATCCTACTTTGTCCAATTTGTTGAGCGAGTTTGTTGTTGTTGGGTTGTTTTCTTTTCTCCCTGCCCTGAGATCCAACAGTGTGTTATTACCATATTATTAGTCAGAGTCCTTCTGGTAAAGATGGATTCCCCATTTCCAGTGAAAGCCTTGCTCAGCTTTGCATTATGTTGCTGGAAGTTGGCTTACACAACGTACTAGTAAGATTATTTTTTGTGCCTTGCCTAGGACTGTTAACATTTCTTTATCCTTCAGTAAACTTCATTCTCTGTGTTGTTGTGTGAAATCTGGGGGAAAATTCTGCCTTTTATTCTGAGTCACTGGGTACGTTTCTGCTAAAATACCTGGAGTAACCAAAGTGGATGCAACTTGTAAATTCTCCTGCCTCTGGCTGAATTAAATGGCAAGGACAGAGCTGCCAAATGTGGGTTCTTGATTGCTTCTTTCTTCTTTTTCTCTCTCCATGTTCTTTCAAAGAATAAATAGAATAGAAAAATTCCCTATCTGTCTGACTTAAGATGATCTCTCCTGAATGTTAGATCTGGGAACATACGTGTTAGGAGTATTTAAGCAAGCAGTGACTGAACTCATAAGTCTCAAGTTTTACGCAGACCAGGGCCTTCCTCCCCCCTGCCCCCAATTGTCTTTCCAAAGATCAAATAGACTCTTGAATAAAGGGTGCAAAATTGTTTCTTCTTTTACATGTAGTTCTTCATCTTTCTTGGTTCATTCAAAGACGTTTTTCTGATCTGTGTTCATGTTATCATTTGCTCCCACAGGAGTGATTAGATTGTGCCAAATCATAGAGAGCAGAGTCTTTGAAGCAACTGAATGATGAAGACTACTTACTACAAGAAGAATGCCCTGGGACGTGAATTGCTTTAATTAAAACCTTCAGGCAAAAGTTAGAAGTCTCAAAGTACATCTCATGTAAATAAGATGGCAGTTTCTTACTGCTTTTTAATGTTGTTTGATAAGTATTACAGCTGAGCAAATCTGTTTTGCAGTAGTTATACACCTACCATATAAATTTTTATTTTTGTGTTTTCATATTGCCGTACAGATGTTAAGAAGCCTGTTTACACACAAGAGTCAGATTCCCAAATGCAGTGTTTGGTGCATGAATGCAATGGTTGAAGGTTAAACACTGTTAAATTGACCGTTGAAAAGAAGTGATTGTACAGTAACTTTGAAAGTGGGAGTCTCTCTCATGCGTTGCAGGAGTGAACAGGTTTCTCTGAGACCTCCGGTGATTATATGCATAGGAGGAGCCCCATCAGAGAGAGCAGTCAGTATTTAAAAAAAAATATTAAAAAATTACTCCTAATACTTGCTAATTTTGTAACGCTATGTAGGATAAAACAGTACAGGTATTCTTGCATTGCTAAGTACTGTGTGTTTGTGTCTATATATATGTACACACACATAAATATACATATATTTCAGGTGCAGGAATTTTCTGTGTCTCCACTAGCAGTGAGATGCCAAGCTCTCATTTGAGAGTTTCCACTCAATATCCCACTGATGCTGTGGTTCTTTGTCATGCCTCCAGTTGCACTGCAGAACAAAGTATCGCACCCCCTCTGTTCTCCCCCCCTAATTTTTCTTGAGGCATAGTGCCTGATGCTAAAGTTTAGGAATAATGACAGAAATGATTCATTATTAAGAAGTTAACCTAGACTTATATAGGGCTTGACTTCTCCTGTCTGCCTTGGTGAGTTTGATGTGTACTTTCCTTCCAGAGAAAAAGAAAAGAGTAAATTCTGCACAGAATAGCTGTGGGGTTCTCTTTATAAAATGTCCGCTTCTGCTTAAGCTGGCTGATGGTAGATGGGAAGCATTTCATTGCTGCTGATGGCAAAGTGATACTTCATACTTCGCTGGAGATTTCTGAACTCCATCAGTCCTTTACTGCTAGGAGTCAGCATGGCATGGTAGATGAAGATCAAGACTAGAAATAAAATATATATTTAAAAAAAAAGAGCAAAATTTCAACCTCGCCTTTCAGGAATTTTTCTGCCTATCAGTGGAAGGCTTGCTCACCTTCTGCATTAACATTTTGCAGTTATCGAAATGGCCATGTCTGCCTTCCTTACAAAGTGAGAAAAGGGTGAATACTTTTGCACTACTTGGGATAAATGAAGTATAATTTGGATATCTGGCTTTAATGTACAGGTTTAGGTGCAGGCCTTCTGTCAGCAGGGCACTTTATATCGTCAAATTATGTTCAACTAAGCGTCATGATTAGCACATGGACAGACTAAACGTATTTGTCTCCAGTGTATTCCCATACCCATTAGCATCCCAGATATTTGCTTTGTGAATTTCTGTTATCAGAACTCCTAGGTTATCCTCTGCTGCCACAAAACCCTTCAATTGCCTTTCTTTGGACATCTGGTGGTATTAATTTTGTGGTGGACCTCAGACAAGAATATTCTGCCCAGTTACATTTCTGGCTACTAGCGTGGCAGCAAGTATTATTAGTAGTTATTGTTGCATATTGATTTGCATTTTCAAACTGCCTTTCGTCGAAGACCATTAATGAGCTACATAGTGATTAGTTTATTTTTCAGCAGCTTCAGCAGAGATTGATGTAAGCAAAGTCACAACAACCAGCTAGATGTCCCAGAATAGGAGTCCTGGTATCTTGCTGTGTCCCACGGGCAGCAGGCCTGCATGGCAGTTTGTACTCTGAGCTGGTGGTGTGATTTAGGTACAAGTTAGTGGGTGTACTTAATTTTGGTTGTACCTACTCTGCTTCCTTGTGATGGAAGATCAAATGTCTTCAGGTTACGAATATTGGTGTACTGTCTGTCCTGTGTACATGTAAGGTCATCGGTTTATGGCTGTAACATAGCTCTCCCCTCTTGATGTAGACAAGCTAGGTCACCAGGTCCCAGGTTCTCTGGTCTTATGATTCTTGTGGCTGATGGAACATGGTGTTCTTCTTGCCTCTGGTGAGAAAGGAGTGTTTGCATAGGAGATTTGCTCAGTACCTTGCTGTGCTGTGTAAGCAAAGAATCCTTCTATCAATTCATACAAGAACTAACCCTGCCTTTTTAAAGGTCACTTCTGTCTCAGTCAGCTCTTAAAGTTCAAGAGGAAATAAACTGCTTAGAGCTGGCATTTTTCAAGTCAAGTGTCAACTTTCCAAGCCCCCAAGCCAGTGAATACAGAAGAAGGAGAGATTAATAAGTGAGCTGCTTGGTTGATACAGTGATTGTGCAGAAACATTCCCTTTTATTTTTCCTCTTTATGGGGCTTTGGAGTGAAATGGAACATCGTTGAAATATCTCACTTTCTCCTTTTCACTTTGCAATGCAAAAGTATCCAAAGCTCTTTAGAAGTGCTTCTTCTCTCATTAGTCCACTGACAGCAAGCAGAGAGTTTGTCAGCTCCAGTGAAGTAGGACCAAGGAACATTTTATGACAATGCCAATACCTAAAAGCTCCTTTAACCACAGAATCTTATTATCCAGTGAGAATAAAATGCACTTTCAGAAAGCAGATGAAGGATGAAGTCTCCAAGCAGGTGCTTGCCCTTAACTGCATCGACGCCTTTTCCCATGCAGGAGACAGTGGATCGATAAGGAAATAAACAGGAAGAAGGGGCTTTATTAATGAGGTACAATGGAGGCAGCAGGGGAGATGATAATGGAAGAGAGGTGGCAATCGAAGGGCATGCTGAGCATAGACCAGCTATTGGCTGCCAAAGTGCCTATATTGAATGTGGGAGACGTAGGCTACGGAGGGACCAGCACTGCTAATTGTGATGTTGGGTAGCTCCAGAGCGAGTGAGCTCTGCATCCCATTTATCGTGTTGGGTTTTTAGTTTCAGTCTTGGTAACTTTCTCCTTGTGTATTTGTTTTGATGGCCCATATAAGCTCTCATTGGAGGTTTTCCGCCTAAAAATGTCTTCTTTCCTTCGTAAAGGAGTTTGCAAAAATAAACACGTCAGCAGAATTATCTTTTTTGCTTTGTTTTCAAAAAAAAATAAGCACGATGATGTGAACTATTCTTTAAAGTGATAGATAAATCAGCCTTCCCAAGTATCTCAGGATTTTCCAACTGCATGTTCTGAACCTTCTTTTATTTGGCTGGTACAGGTATGAATTCTTAATGTAGGAATGCTCTGCCTGCCCATCATATTATGGAAAATGGTGGTGATGGTGTATTAAGGGCTGCGTTTCCAAATGGCTTTAAAATTGGAATAATTTTCTAGTTTTCTCTGTATGCAGCTGACCACAATTCACAGTGTGATAGTCTAGCTTGGGAAGATCCTAGTCTCTTTAGTCTCATTATCTGACACCAGATGGCTGGAGACCAGCTCTTCTCTGCTTTGTGGGTCTGTGTTTTCTTATGTATGTGCCCAAAATGGATGTATACGAGAATGAAAAGTAATTTAACTGGGATGAAGCTTACCCCACACTGGACGTTTTGGGGGCAGTTTCAGCTAACTCTACTGTTTTTCCTCATTCTTGTTCTTAGATATATGTTTGTGCTTTTATGTTTTTTTTTCAACATTAAAATAACATTTGTCCCATATGGAAAACAGGTACCTGGAAGGCAACATCAGGGTTGCAAGGTGAAGCTCTCAGAGGGTAGAAAATGCCAGAATTAAAGTCACCTGACACATCCTTAGTCTAGTTTCTTGTACCATGCAGGATTCCTGTTTCACTTGGCAGAGATGTGGATTATGTTGACTTAATGAGCAGCTATTCAGGTTTTTCTACAGAAAAAATTAATAATTTATTAGTTATTTCTTATTCTAACCTTGTTATATCAGATGCAAACCAAGGAGAAAGTGTAGCCTTATTTGGGGATGCTGTTCTGGAATATTTAGAACTTGTTCTTTCAAAACATGTAGCATTACCCAAGACTTCATGTGTTACGAGTAGCTGCTGTTGATTTCAGCAGTAGTGTCATGAAGGACTACCTAATGACTGAGCACCAAGGACTACCTTTGAAAAGGTGACGGTATCAGCTACTGGCATAGGCAAGAACTGGAACCACATTTTTTTGGGAGAGTTTCAGTTTCCTTAATGTGAGACCATTCTCTTTAAGCAATTTCTGTGCTTCATTAATCTTCCAAATTCTGCAGCAAATGAGGCAGAGATCCTGGAGAAAACAGATGCAGTTAGCAGCGAATCCTGATTTGTTGTCAGAGCATGGTAGAAAAGATCATACATTACCATGTCACATTGTTTATGCCCAAAGACACGATGGCACTTGGAAAATTCATGGTTACAGGTCAGGTTGTTTAGTCATGGAATTTTTAAGGCCTTTGCAGTCTTAATAGGCTTCCATGTTTTTGATGTAACGATTAGCAAGTCTGTTACAATGCTGTGCTTCATATGGCTTGGATCATGGAACACTGCCTTGACATAAGTTGAGTCAAAGCAGGTGGGAGGCGGCTGTGAGATGAAGTTAAATTGGTGCTTGTGAGAAAGAAAAGCCAAGACCAGCAGTCTGTCGGAGCGCTTGTCGTTGACAGCTGAGTGATTTTTCAGGCATTCCTTTACTTTTATCTGTGCCAATGTCCCATGGGTAAGTGCTAGGGAGTAGTACTTAATTGTTTGGGTTTATTTGTTGTCGACAGGTATCCGTTATGAATTCTTTTCTGAGTCCCTGGTGAAAACCTAGATAGGTTTTCATCACATAACCTGGAGGGGTTTTCAGTGACAAAAGCCCGATGCTGAAATCCCGAGCCATAGCTTTGGATTTTAGTGAGAATTATGGTCAGGGTCGATCACTGAATTGTTTTGCAAGAAATATTTTAGACAATTGTGTCTCTATAAATTCATCCAGGTAGTCTTAGATTCAGATATTAAAAAAAAAAGTGACTGAACGGTAATATACAATACTCATTTCAATACTCATTTCACTGTGGAGTACAGTAATGCACATTGGAAATGAGGTCTCATTGGAAAAGGTCATTTGAAACAGATCTGCAGAACCTTCATGAAGCTGTAATGAGTCACAAGTCTGTGAGGGCTCACTTGTTAGATTGCAGTGGAGGGTTTAATGTTTTGTTTTTCTCATCTAAACACTTTGATCCTCCTTATTTTATTAAGATAAGCTATTATCTAACTGTCAAGAGCCTAGAATTTCAGCAGATTTGTTTGCGGACAAACTGGTTGATCACAAACATTCTCCTACTCACTTCTTCCCCTGCTTCAAGCAAATTTTCCTTTTTTCACTCCTTTATCCTTTACAGCTCCTTAGCTCTCATGCTGCCTATTCCCAAATGACTTTTCCACTCTCATAAGTGTTGGTTTGAATGTATAACAGAAATTGGGAATACTCTTAGTCATTCGTGCTGTTGATGTCACCGGTTGTCTGTGCTGTGTTGCTGTGCTTCACACCAGTGCTGGAGAGTTGGGCCTGTGACTTGACAGCTTGCTGGGAGGTAGAATACCTATTGAATTTAGGGCATTTATGGGAGATTTTTTTACAATGCACATAATACTGGATTGGGTTGAGAAAACTATGCAATGCCTTCACCTCACTTCCCACTTGTGACTGTGCAACAAACTGAAATCCTTGACACGTGTATTTGGGGGTGAGTGGGGTTGGTGGGGAAGGATAGTAGAGGCTTAATCTCTATAGTGAGGGAGAAGCAGAAAAAGACTAGTACAAAAAGAGTTGAGAAGTTTTTACTTTCTTCATCATATTTAGGCATGGCTGTGAGTTCATCCAACCCACAAGTGTGATTATAGATTGGTAACTGATGGGGCCAACTGCATTATTCATTATGGTTCAGATTGAAATAAAATCATCGAGGGCAATTTTCTGTCTCACACTTCAAGGTCAGATGAGACTATTTATTATTCCCTCTCTGTTTATCTGTGAATGCAAATTGAATTTAGTGATTCAAATTGATGAAATGTTAGAAATATAAAACTCATCAGAGCTGACACGAAGAGAAATTACTGGGTAGAGCTGGCCAGTGACTTCACCATCCCATGTACAGGCCTCTGCTTTGATTAGTAATTATTTCAGTCTTTGGGTTTTCTCATTCCCGGTTTTGTTACAGTTGTTGTCATTTTTGTTTTCAAAGAAAAAAGTGTAATAAGACTTTGAAGCATTTAGAATTTGAATTAGATGATGTAAATAAAGCCAGCTGCGGAGAGGATGCTTGGATCCTGGCTGGAGAAAAGCTTTTCTTTCAAAATTCTTCCTTGGGGTTGTTTTTTGGGGGGCTTTTTTTGTTTGCTTCCCTCCTTCCTGTGACACTTCCCTTCCTCCAGTATTTTGCTCCCTTGCTTGCACTGAGTGTTGAAAGCCGGCGTGGGGTGTGATGGAGAAGGGAGCAGCCATTTGCTGGCTTCTGGTGCTGAAGCTCCAAGCGTTTCCTTACTGACATGTCGCCCACACGCTGGCCTTCCTCACCAGCCAGTGGTGTTAGGAGAGCAAAAACTAGGACCTGCAAAGGGGACCAGATGAGCATGGCTCTCTTACTGAAATAATCGGAATGGAGATGTTCTCTTCCCAGCTCACTGGAATCCATTTTGAAGAATTTAGTGAACATCTTGGCTCAGTTCAGTGTATCAGTCTGTGGTCAGAAGGCATTGCTGTAGTGTGTGTCCTGTTCTCTACAGTGTTGGAAAGACGCTTTTAACTTGTACAGGGGGATTATTCTTACCTCAGTGTGGGAGTGGAAAGTCCTTATCAGTGAATGCTCTTTAAAAATAGGCAGTCCTCCTTAATTGCTAAATGCCACATACAAAATTATGATACAGAGATAGATGATGCATGCTGTGTGGGCTATATGTTGTGTTAATAATCATAGAGGACTGTTGTTGTTAACTCCTTTTTAATTACTTGCATTTTATTAAGAACACTTAGTATTTGCTTCTCTACCAAGCACTGCAAAGGGGATCAGTTTGCTCAGGATGCAAGTGTGTCTGACTTCTTGTTGATTCAGAACAAGAGCCATGAGCATTTGGACATAGCTTATGTAGACAAATCTGTTAAGGGCTTTTGCTATTATAAATTACTTTGTGTATTCAAATACCAGCTTGATTTTTCCTGTAGCCAGTTTTATTGAAGACGGCAGCGTTTTCAAGTTAGTAAGCATACAACAGGCAATGTGGGTTCAGGGGCTTTTAAACACCAGTAAAAGCTTTATTTACCAAATAAATGCCTTTAATAGAAGCTTTGGCCTTATGAACACTTCAGGTTTGGAGGCTTAGAAAAAGGACATTTATGCCTGTAGTTATCTCATCCTTCAAATACTTTACATTCCAGAAGTCGGTGCTGGGTGTATTTGACAGACAATTCATGTTTCAAATTAAAACCAAAACAAACCACAGAAGTATCTCATTTATTAATTAAGACATTGCTTTCATTCTCATCTTGGTAGTGGATGTGGAAAGCATGTTTATTAGCATGACAGTAAATCTCACGGCGAGTGGCTGATTAAATACCTGTTCAGATAGAGCCGCACTGGCCTTTGCATTTTGGCAGCGTTCCTGGTTTTGGTTCCTTTGCGTTGCTGCGGTCAGCAAAGCCACGTGTGTTGCAGCAAGTGTGTTGACCCCATAATGAAAGGAAGCAGAGGGTGCCTGATGTGAATTTCTTTTACTAAATCCTAACTCCTGCCAGTCAATTATGGCTATTGTACCAGAGCTGGGGCATAAAATTTGCATTATTTTTGTTCTCTAACTGTTCACTTTGAAGGAATTGCATTTCTGGGCCCGATATTTATGTTGCTGGTTAGGGAGTAAAATTAAATACTATCTCAATAATAAAACATATTGTCAGTGTACCAATAAAGCTCCAAACATCTGTCTGCTTCTTACCCATTTCCTCTGTCCACACTAGCAAAATAATTCTCTCTATGTTGTTCCCTCATTAGAAATTCATTATGATTCAAGTCTTCCTTGTAACAGCAACGTGATGTATGAACTGCTTATTTTTGAATGATTTGTGATTTATGGAAGCCTGAAGATGGTGAGTTACATAAAGGTCTTTGAGAAAACACAAAGTGTGAACCAAGAGAAAGTTCACAGATATTTGCTAAAGACTTGGGAGAAATAAATTAGCAAGAAAAAAGCTTGTTTTCCTACTGACTTTGTAGACTGTCTTGTGTAGTATTTTCTGTAGCAGTATTTCATATGGCTCTTTATAAGGCACAGTTAAAGCTTTAAATAAAATACAGCCCGTGTGGTAACTTCCACTGAAGATGTTAAGTATCATTGCTCCTTCTGAATGCAGTAAGCAGATAACAGATACCATGGAAGTGTTGGCTCCACAGGTCCCACTTGTGTGCATCGCAGCAGCAGCGCAGTGTTTGAGAGCAGGGACGGATGCTGCTGCTTGAGTATATTCGCAATTCTGTATGTGGAGAAGAAAGGAAGCATAGTAAGATGCCAATCGATCTTATTTTAATAAAAGTTAGCAGCCAGACCTTTGACTTTTGAGCTGAAATACTTGTAGCACTAAAATCATCTCCTTCCTGATGTTTGTTTTTCTAGTTTACCTGCCTTAAATTTATTAGTTTTGGCAGCTCCATTCTGCAGCAGTGTTCTTAATCTCCCATCCGTCTTTTCAGCAGCATTTTGTAACGGATTGGGTTTTTTCCTTTTTAATGTGAGATGGAAATGTTTCTGTTTTGCCAAGCCCCACCTTTTCTTTCCTGTGTCCTGTAGCTTTTTAAGTCAAATAATTTTTGTCATAATCTTCTCCCTTCTGTTTTCCCTTTTTAATTCCCATCCCAGATGACAGCGGTTCCTGTCGAGGCAGGTTAGGCAGAGGCTGAGCGGGGAAGAGGTCTGTGCCAGAAATTGGAGGTTGGAGGGAGTCTTGAGGGGAGGGCACAGACAGGGATGTTTGGCTGCTATCCACTGGGCAATATGAAGACATACTCGAGTAACCCTGTTGCTACTTATGCCTTCATGTTGGCTTATAAAACCTGGGGGAGAAAAAGTGGAATGAAAAACAACGTTTTTGTTCAGGCTCTCTGTTTATGAGTTGCCAATGTGGTTTGTGTCTTTGTGTGTGCTGTCTCTAAATGCGTAGATACATTGAAAAGGCTGCAAGTTGTCAAGCCTCAGGAATGGGTGTGCTTTTCTTCATCCAAATGTCTTGCTACAAAACCGTTTCCCTTGCTCCTTTTTGCCTCATTAGTGTGTGTGCTAACCTTTTTATTTTGGACTCTGTCATGAAGATGTTGATAGTTGCAGCGTGTTTCGCTTTTCTGATATATACGTGCAATAGCACTGTCATCGTGTTTTCCCTCTCTGCATCTTCCGTGTTCTTCCCATCCACGATCGCTGTTTTTCAGTGCTTTCTCTTTGATGTGATCCTCGTTTCTGACAGTTGGCCCTGGTATGTGCAAGTGTCTTATCTTTTCCTGAGCTGCAACATGACCCAGACAGTGTTGCTCTTCTAATTGTCTCTGTGCTGCTGTGGACCTCTTGTTTTCCTCTCAAGTTGATATACAGACTGGTTCTGACATCCTCTTTGCTTTCCCTGATATTTTTTCAGTATCTCTGAGGTGGTAACTTGGCTACTGAAAGGATGGAATGATTAAAATAATGTTTTATGGATCATTAGGGGGAAAAAAAAGCTGTCAGCTGCTTTTGTAATTTTTTGAAGGAGATTATTAAAATGTATCTTATAGCTTCAGTATTCACTCTCTGCCGTCATTGTTCTTAGTCTTTCAAAGAACATTCTGGAAAATGAAGTTTTATCATTAAGATTACATTAAAGTGGATTGCAGAGGGAAGAGCAAAATATGAAGAGTCTCAACAGCTCAGAATAGAAAGATGTTGGCATCTCATTCACTGGGATGTGGAACAGGAACATTAATAGGCTGATAAACAGAAATGACTTTTTCTCTTTAAGGCTTAAAAGGTTTACTTTGAACTTGCAAAGATTTTAAAAAATGTCAGTTCTCCGAGCTTGTATTGAATGGAGAAATTTGGGTCTGTTTTGTTTTATTTTTTATAATGCTTGTTTTGAGTGAGCAATTACTTTTGAAAAGCCATAGGTGTCATCAGTGTGGAAGAAGAGTGCCCACGTCTAACGGCATTTGTTGCTGGGCACCTACTTTCAAATTCTGTTTTGTGTCAATAAGGAATATAACTTTATTTTTGGATTTTTTTCTTATAGAGACAGTTTATGTTGTATTTCGTGCAGTTTCTGGAAGAATTATCAATCTGTCCTAAGAGAGGAAGAAAGGATCTCAATAATTTGCTTTGGCATGGTGTGGAGAGTTGTAAGGAAGTTGAATTTCACGCTTCCTATAGCGAGGAAACCTATGGTAGCACAGTCAGTTCAGAGAGTTTAAGTATTGTCTCTGCTTTCATAGACATCTCTGGCATTTAAATTTTATGTACATTAACATCACATTTGATCTGAGGCTGAAATAGAAACAGGTGATGGTGTTCTTTCCAAACACCATGCAATGACTGAGGAAATTGCCCATTTGTCTCTCTTTGCTTAACTTTTCTTATGTTTTAAAACAGTCATTTTCCAGCCTAGTTCGAGAGGTGTGTATGTGGCTGAATGTCTGTGCTCTCCATGAGATGTGAATATCAAATATTTTTCATTATTTCAAGAAGGAAACCTAGCACATATCTCATTTTTCTTTGTGAATGTCGACTCAGTGATAATCCGTCAGTCCACTCAGTATTCACAGAAATAGGTCACAATATTGGGAGATTAGGAAAAAAAGATTTCTTCATTGTCCTATCAAAACGTTTTTCAATAATCAAATGCGACATTCTGGCAGTTTTGTAGTATTTAATTTTATGTTTGCGTTTTTTCTTCTGTTCTGGCTCTAATCAGGACTAAGTTTCTTTGATAGAGCAAATAATATTTGCAGTAAGATTTCTGTAGCGCGATTTAATTTGTTTAACGCAGTTGATGAGGTTTTTGTACTTATTTACCCTATGCATAAAAAAAGAATATTGTTGAACAAACTCTAATGAATCTTAAGACAGTAGCTGAGGTCACCTGCTCTCACCCATCCATTATGCCCTGTATTGGAGGCTGGCCTGTTGCAAACTTGGTAGGCTGGCACATATGCATGGGTGTAAAGTCGGTCTTAGCACAAGCTTAGCAAAGTCAGTCCGTATAAGCCCCGTGGAAAGGGGGATAAGTGTTTTAAGCCTAGGATTTTGTGTGTTTCAGTTATACCACTTAATTTCACTCCATGTTTCACAATATGCCAGGATTCAACCTGCTGTTTGTTGTCTTTGGATATTGCCTTCTAGGAAATTTTTTAATGTGGATTTATTTTGTAGAATCCAACAAGAGTTGATTCTCTGCTTTATGCTGTGGAATTCTTGCATTGATCAGTAAGAAAAAGGCTAGTGTTTCTATTAAGTATCCACGAGACTGAATTTGAGATGTTTGCTGAGGCTGGATGGGGAAGGGTGTAAGGCTGGTGCTGCTTCATGTTCCATTGCCATAGATACTGCTCTTGGGGACAGGTTCCCTTTTTAACTGATTAATTAAACAGAACCAAGGAAGTAGTGGTGCCCTGGTAATGAAATGATCCATTTTCAAATGCAGATTCGAAGCCCTCTTGATGAACATTCCCACCTGAATACAACAATGAAGAGACTATTTCACAGTCCTGATTATTAAATTGGTCTGTGAATGGTTCCAAAACAAACTGGAGCTTTAAAGAGGCTTCTAATTCATCCAGTGTTTTAAAATGCATATTTTTCTTCAAGGAGGAGGATTTTGAGGAAGGGAGACAGCTGCTTGGGGATGTTGGTGAATTGCTACATAAAGTTCCCAAGAAGTACAGTTTGTTGAAACGGCAGTGCAGGATGTGCTTGACTTTTACTAAGAGTGTCTTTTAAGGCAGTGTTCTCTTTCGGATCCATCTAAACAGTACCTTAACAATGGTGCTATTTTATTTTAAAACATTTTTATTTATTTTCTTTTAATTATAATAATAAAGAATACCCCTTTGAAGCACTCATAAATTTTCCAGTGTTGTTTTTAGCATCAGAGAGACAAAGATCTTCTGTTCCTGAGTAAGCTAGAGATGTTGGTTTTGATCTTTCTAGCTTGCTTGAGGGTTTTTGACTTGTGTGCAATACTTTTTTTCATGTCCTGCTCTTTAAATACTAAAAGTTAGTACAGTTTTGAATAAACTTGTCATACTTAAATTATGAACTGACTCTTAACAATCACAAGAATTATTTCACTCTTATTTTGGTATTGATCAAGGACTTTGCCAGCATACTTGATCTGTGATGAGCTGCGTGATGAGTGCATTGGAACAGCTGTCCATTAGAGTCCCAGCCACAGACTGAGTGCCTGAAGAATGTACGTGAAGAACATCTCCACAAATATGTGGATGATTGTGCATCACCACGCCATGCTGCAAAAAGAGCTGAGAAGAGGGACCAAGCTATTCTGGTTTAATTGAGAATCATGGCCACATTGCAAAAGAAGTGCTAATCACCTGGCCTCAGAAGACATTTCTCTTCCAATATAGGTTCCTGGCAAGAGCAGTGTGCAGGTGGTGGCTATAATTACTTGCTGAGTATTATCTGTCTGTCAAAGCAGATCATATTAAACCTCAGTTTTACTTCTACTTTTTTAGAAACAGATTAAAAGATACAGCAGAACCCAAGTTTGTGCATCTTTTGTTGAAAACGAGGCATCTTCTCAAAGGCAAACTGGTTGATTTTTAAATAGATATGCAATTATTTAAATGCTTTGTATATGTGAGGTTCCATGACTGTAATTGTCTTGTGCTGAACAAAAAGGCTGTCACTGGGATAGTTCTTCTCTCGTATCTCTTTCTGAGAGCAGCTAATAATGAGACTGCAGCTACTCGGTTTCCAGTGGTGCAGCTGTAAGATGAAATGCCACCAGCCCCGGTGTCCTGGTATCACGGTGACGCTTCTCCTCTTAGGTTTTTCTGATCTGTCTGACGAAGAAGCAGTAGTCAAGATTTCACAGGTCTGTATTATCTTTTTTAGTGCCCGAATACTGGAGAAGGCCCGGCAGCAGCTACAGGAAGAAATACTACGGGTTCAGAGCCAGCTTTTGGATGAGAGGAAGAAACGTGAGCAGCACGAAGCGCTGGTCAGACGGCTGCAGAAACGTGTACTGCTCCTCACCAAGGTGAGTTTCTAGATAATGTTTGGAAAAGCCTGTGTCCTTATTTCTTTCCTTCAGGTGTAGTCCTTGCTATTTCATCTTTGTTCACCTCTGTAACTGGTACTACAAAGTAGCTGTGGGTTCTTTGCATAGCAGGTGCTATAAGAGACATGAAACTTGTCTTTAGGGCTGCGTTAGAATAAAAGTACTATTGCATCCTAAGGCTTTGCTAGTGTTCCCCCCAGTCTGCGCTCATGCTGTGTTGGTGATACGTGACTTCGTCTTGGGCTTGGCATTTGTGCAAGGGCAGAGAATTGAATCATGTTGTCGCTAGAGTGTTTTGAGCCACTGAAGGGAATTTATAATGGCTTTGGCTGCATCACCTCCTTTCCTAAAGAGAACGAAATGACGGCACCTTGTCAACTGTTCCTGTGGGAAAACAATTTACAGAGAGAGAGAGATTCACCTTCCTCTTACGCTGACAGTCTGTTCGAATGTAATGGTAGGCACTAGACCAGTAAATTGAAAATACGTTTTAAGATTCTTTCTATAGGATATATCAAAGAAGTCTGCATTATCCTATATCAGGTATGCTCTCATGATGAAACTCTATACGATAATTGTGAAGTCTGTAGAGCATTGAAAACTTTATATTAAATTCTGAGAGCTCTCTTTCCCCAAAGGGAATAATAATTCTCTATAGTCAGAATGACAGTTACTTCACTTTCCAAGAATACTTCTTGCAAAACTTCACTAATCTGAGCAGTCTCCCTGACGTTATAAAGCTGCTCATGTCAGTAAGCTTATGTGTGTGCGTAAGGTCAGACTCAAGTAGTTAGAGCATGTGAGAGGGAGCCAGGCACATCACTGTGTATGGGGAGGAGAGATGCTGGTATGGGAGTGTCTGAGCAAGAGGGAAAGGAGCTGTTGTGTTGCTTGTGCTTTAGGCTTTAATTTTCAGTGTCAACTAAAGCATTTTGATTGGTTTTAATTGTGCTGCACCCAATTCTGTGTAATTCTGTGTCATTGTTGAGCCAAAGAAACTGTGATATATGGTGTGGTAAGCAGGGCTTCTTGAAGCATGAAGCAACCACTTTACAGAGGATATTCTATCAGATCTGGCTGCAGAATTTGATGCCACAGAGAGTCACATAAGTGAGAACAGAAAAATGACAGCAGTTCCTTCTGCTTCACACTGAGGCAGGCACTGCAGTCAGGGTGGATGGACCAAACCCTCTCCATGGAAACAGAAAAGGCATCTTTTTTCCTCAGTCTGTCTAATACCCCCAGGAGCAGACAACCCTCCATTCTGTTCTGGTTTGGTACTGGCATGGCTGGATATGACACAGGTGGATACTGAACCTGATAAAAATCCTTTCTTTACAACCTTCTCAGCTATCTAGCATTGGACTGGGCTGCTCAGCCCTGAAGGAAGTTTCTCAGATGGTTTCTAAAACATTCCCTTTGTTAACTTATTTCCAGTCCTCAGCAGAAACATGTTTTGTCATAGAACACAAAATATCATTACTTTTATTTAAGTACTGGACAAAAAAACAACAGTATTTTGTCATGTAACGGATTGTATCCTTAATTTATATAGAAAGATAGAGCCCTTGCTTTGTTTGTTACTCCACTTTTCCTCCCCCTGGAGAGGAATAGAGGAAAAGTTGGAAATGTCCTTCATCAGACCATGGCAAATAAACTTGTGTTTTGAC
The DNA here is from genome assembly GCF_013368605.1 of Nyctibius grandis. Lineage (NCBI taxonomy): Eukaryota > Metazoa > Chordata > Aves > Nyctibiiformes > Nyctibiidae > Nyctibius > Nyctibius grandis. Next base: position 94,654,808 of record NC_090695.1, on the reverse strand, counting down.
AGTGGAAGTTGAAGTTTTCAGTGTGCTGAATGATTCTGCAACTGACCTGTTTTAAAGGAATAAAGACTTTGCTGTTCTCTGAAAATTTATATTCCATCCAGGGAATGCTGTGAGTCCTTTGTGAAGAAGTACATGCATTATGGTACTTGGGCAATCTATCCTTGGCACTGTTTCTCCCGCTGGTTGCTCTTCTCATGCAAAATCAGAAGAAGGAATTTAATTTAATTAAAAAAGTATGATATTGTGATTCAAAATGAGATTGAGCAAATATGTTGCCTGTTAAAAATAATTATTTTACATTGAAAGCATATCACCTAGAATGGTATTTAATCATCTAATTAGTGGCATCAGTAGTACAGTGTGCTTCTCTGTAATTTGAGAATGGAAAAGATGAGCTCTCTCTGTTGAATCTTTGTCTTGTTAAATAGGACTGTGAAAATCTAATTTGGGGGAACTATTATATATATGATTGAATTGCTATTGCTTTTGATAGTGTGATTTTTGCATTTGTGTATATTTGACCCTCTAGTAGGGCAGTGAATCTGTTCCTGTATGCTGAACAAATGAGGACTGAAAGGCATCAGGTCTGTTTAACGGTGCAAGTTTAATGCAGTAACAGCTATCCTTTCTTTGGGCTCAAATCGTAACCTGGAATTCTCAGGTCTTGAGTATGTTTTAAAAGATCAGTAGAAAACGATAAGCTGTTCTTCACTGGATAACAGCAGTACCTAATACTTTAGTAGTAAACATACTTTCTTCAGGAGGTACTTGCTTTGCCAGTCTGACTCCTTCTCAGCTTACTTCTATGGCTGTTGCATTTTTTTTTCTCAAAATTCAAGCAATACTTTTGTCTTTCACAGATTGCCTGTCTCAGTTGTTCAGTCTTGTTCATTTTCTGCTTGCCACAGTCTCTGTCTTGGTTGCTCTCATATTTCCATTTCAGTGCATTGAACTTCTCCCTCCATTGCTTGCTTCCTCACCTCATTTACTTCTTTTGGGCTTTCTTGACCTTACTTGGGCCTTGCCAGTTGGTTTACTGTTTGGGAATGGCACAATTGTCAGTTTAGGCTACTTCAGCGAGCCACTACAAATCTCTCTTCCCTGGCAGACTTGAGGAACAGCATTCTCCAATCTTTGACAGACCAATCGATTCCACCTGACAGTGGGCTGGTGTAGGAGTTGTGTCCTGGTTATTCCTGTTGACAAACTGCTGTTTAGAACATGTTAGTTGATCACTTTCTCCCATATGTCCTTGTAAATCAGGGCAGTACTTAAGTTTTCTCATCTGCTGGTTTTCAGTGAAATATGAGGTTAGATTTGGACACCCTAGAGTTTTTCAGACATTGATGGCTTGAAGGTATCTCCTGGAGTGTCCCTCTGTTCACTTAAGGTGATGAAAAAGAAATTGATGTTTGAAGGGATGTACTCACTTTGTTAGAAATCCACTTGGCTGGATTCACAGTCTGTTGTGCTGTCTTTTTGCTTTGGCTTTGCTTGGAGTTTTAAGGAAATCCTTAATCTTTGCTTTATTACCCGAGGTAGCTCCGATACAGCAGTAGTGGGAGATATCTGAAATGCTGAGGAAAGACCTACTCCATCGCTTCCCTTTTTCCCGTTTGATTTACTGCTGTATTGGCTTTGAATGCCATGTTCACCTGCACAGTTTTGTATTTGACTTTTGTGTTGTCCTTAAGCTTGTGAGTATTTCTCTTTTCTGAGAGCTTTGCACACAATTCCTGGTCTTTGTTTATGAAGCAGGCTTATTAAAAACAGTCAATTCTGCTACTGAATGGCTAAAATTTGAATCTCTTAGGAAATTTTATATGACATGTAGGTCTCCCAAAATGAAAAACCCTTTCTGAAAATCCTCATCTGAGTGCGAGCAGCTGATTTGAGTCGGTATTTAATGGGAACAAACCTCTGGTCTATTTGTTTCAGGAGGCACAAATGGACCTTGTGCAGGGGAAATGAGGCTGAAGAAAAGCAATAAAGGCACACTGAAGGGTTCCCAAAGCTGCCTAATGTGGAGGGCCAAAACTTGGCTTGCACAGATGTTCAGAGAGTTTTCACCTCCCCCTCTCCTCACGTGATCTTACCTGGTTGCGATCAGCCCTTAGCTGTATTCTTTGTTTAGCTGCTGTTTTGGTTCAGACCTGCCAGCGTCTTCTCCTGCATGCATGCAGTTCAGTGACTCCTTAAAACAATTATTTCTTCTGTGCACAGCTGGTGGACATAACTGCACGAAGCTGCAGAGTAAGAGCAGCCTATAGCCCATGCAGTGGATTTGACCAGAGACCGAATGCTCTGCTGGCCTGCAGCTGGCGTGTGATCCTTCGCGAGAAGCTCTTGCCTATTTGCATACACAAGAACTCAAAATGTGAAGCCCAATTTCAGTTACTTCTTGTAACGTATCCCAAATGAGTCCAATTTGCTTCTCAAATTGTAGACTTTGTGAATGTACGCTGTCCTAATTGCATCCCTTGCTGTCCTATAAGGCATAACGCAGCAAATGAATTAATCTGATTGTACTGGATGTCGTTGTTTTGCTGTGTTTATTTCCTGTCTGTGCATTTGTCTGCCTTTGAGTACTCTGCTGCCCGGAAAAGAGGCTCAAAAATTCCATTTTGTTTTCTGAGCTTTCAATGAGATCATGTGATCCGATAGGAAATCTGTTTCTATTGAGACATAATTTAGGCCATCACCATAAAAGTTGGAGATTAAATAAGTATTGATTAACCAACTCCAGCTGACTGTGCATACCCCATGTTCCTGGAGATATCTGTGCAAGAGTCAGTGCGAAGTATGTAAGTGACTCCCAGAGCTGAGAACGGCAGAGACGCATCAGAAATGGGACTAGGTAATTAAACTGTTCATTAAGCATGGCAGATGCAGAATTCGTGACTTGGTTTGCTGTCTGCTTTGTTTTGTAATCAGTAAAGATGTAAAATAATGCTGATGGTTTCTCTGTCATACTGGGTCCTGCATTATGTTTTTTCTTAGGAGGTAGATGATTTTAAAGCACAGGGAAGGATCTTAAAGTTCTGGGGGTTCAGCAAAGAAGGTGAGTTAACCCGTTTCCTGGGACATGTAAAAAATTAGCTTTAAATATTGCACTCAGTAGCAATAAAAACAGCCACCCTGGCAAACCAGATGCCTTGCAACAGACCTTCTTTTGGGTATCATACCCTGTGCTCTGCGTCCAGGTAACATGGATGGCTTTGGGGCAGAACTGAGCCGCTCCTCTGTGATAGGAGTATTGAATGCTTTCCCCTGGCTCTTACGATACTGTACTTCTTCCTACCTTCAATCCACTTCATTACTCCATGTGTATCGTTTACTAGATCATCCTGCATGCTTGAGAAGAGGGGAGGACAAGGCACTCTCTGAAAGAGACCCAACAACCTTTTAGAGTGAGCACAGTTCCCTTTAATTTCAACTTGATTATATTAATCAGTTAAATAATTTCAGAGAAAAGGTGATTGGTAGTTATGGGCGGAGGGGGATGATAGCAGATCACTAACAGCTGTGGGACAGAGAGAAAGAGGTAATTTCTGCCTATAGAGTACGGGGGGGTTTGAACAGGTCTCTGCTGAATTGTAATTTTTAGTATCCAGTAACATCAGGAATTTTAGTTCCCAGACTCCTCTTGTAGGGTGCCTTTTTTAAAGGATTAGGACTAACGGGTCAGAGATGAGGTAGGTGCTTTTATGAAAAATCTTCACTCTCCCCCCTGCCCTTAGCTGGTGTTACATTGATCCCGAGTTCAGTCTGATGCAGGGTGGGCGTTGGGCTTTGTGTCCATGATTTGCTGGATAAAGCGTGCTAAGTTTTGTGAGGAGAAAGTGGGATTTGGGCGTTTGGTGACTGCGGCTGTAGACATTTTCTGTTGGGGTTGAGGAAATATCACATTTTGTGTTTGCTTCTGTTGGTCTCTGACAGCCTCGTGTCTTGTGAGGTGGAGGTGCTTCAGGGAGAGTTCTGGGAGGATTTCTTTTAACACTAGGGTTTTTTTTTTCCCCTGTATAACACAAATTTGTTGTGATTTTTTTTGTGTAACTTCTTTCAGTTACTTACTGTGTCATGTTTTAGTCCTGATCCACCTACCTTCTGAGGCTCAGGCAGCAGCCTCCCAAATGTAGCAGCACTGGAGGTAATTTGCTTTACCACTCTTTGCCTACAATGGATGCTCCACAAGGAGATTCTGCAAATATTTATTCTGACACTACTTTTCCTATCTGATTTTTTTTTTTTTTTATGTCTGTCACTAGTCTACTTCATCTTTCTTAATCATCTTGCTGTCTGCATTGTAAGGACCTTTAAACCATGCTCTCCCCTTCCTAGAAGGTGTTACTTCCTAGAAAGTAACAGCTTTCTAGGATCTATTGACCTGATTTTAAGTATCTCTAGACCTCAGAGTCTGAGAGTGATTTTTCTACTTTGTCTGTACCCCCTAATTTGTCTGCTTCTGGGTTTTGTTTACCTTGTAACAGAATGGGCTGACTCTAGTTTTCATGTAAGTTGCTACAGAAAATACAAAAGAACAAATATAAGTTTTATCAGCCTCGCCATAGTCTTGACTGCGTTACACAAGTCGCTTAGCTCTGCAGCTATAGAAGCGTAGCAGTGTTGGTGGCTTTACCCTGCCATTCTGGTGAACCACTCGTAACACTTAATGACATGGTTTCATCTGCAGTGCCTGCGCTGCCCTTTCTGTAGCATGCTGATCAGAAGCCCACAATACTCTAATGGTAATTTTTGCAGGGTTTTGTACAATGACAGACTAACTTTGTGCTGATTTATACTTTATGCTTCGTTATATTCATTCCAAGATCTTATTTGCATGCTTGACATTTTAAAATATTGTTTTTGGAATGTGCTATTTATTTTGAGACTTTTATTAAGGAACCTCAGTTGAAGGGTTTAATTGTTACTGATAGCTAAGAGTATAATTACCTCAGTAAAATATCATGACTATATTAAGCAAATGGAAATTGTCTTCCAGAATAAAGTGAGCACAGCCATTTTCCTTCGAAACAGGCTGTTCCACGAGGCCTGCTAATACAATTGCAGGATATCTCTATAAAGAATGAATAAGGACAGCTGAAATCAGTGTGTTTGGAGAAGAGGCTGTCTGTAGTAGTTTTGAAGCAGTGCACAAAGACCATTTGGAAGGAGGAAGTATCTTTAAACTATACCAGAAAATATTACTGTTTCTCAAGTGAGATTTACAGATTTCTGAAAGACAGGAGAAATGCGTGTTTTCTGGCATGGGCTCCCAGACAAGTGCCTGCTTTTCTTTTGCTTGATTTTCTTTGTTTGACCTTAGCTTCCTTACCTTGCCTGATTCGGTCATAGGTTTACTACTCACTTTTTTTACTCAATGAAGAAAGTAGCAGAGTTCTTGAGTTCTCACTTCCTTATCTTGCTCCAAAACGGCTTTTTGAAGCCTAAGAGTTCCCTTAGTTTCTGACTTGTCAGTCTGCATCTGTTGAAGGGATCTCTGGATCCGAGATGACTGGGTTTGTTCACCAGCTGTGGGCACTGTAGGTGATTGGGAGCATGGTCTGCCCTCACCTTATTGCTTTCCATTGGATCCTCTCTAGTGAGATCTTTTGCTCTTGATCCGCTGTTGCCCTAGTTCTTCATAGCTAGGGGATAAATTTGACTTTTCACTGACTTTGGATATTCTGCCTCTTTGTGTACCTGTATGGTACCTACAGGAATTTGTCCTACAGAGGCATGAAGGTGATACGCTTTGTTCGAGTAGAGCTTAGTCACCTGAGGGCTTTTGACATGGAAATAGTGAATGTTAGCTTCAAATGGCCAGCCTGGAGGCAGAAGACAATTGACTCGTGGGCCTTGCTTCCCTTTCCCTTTTAGAAGCTTGAAAGAGCTCATAAAAATTGTCTTAGCAATTTTTTGGGGAATCAATTCTGTGTAATTCTCTCTCTTGCCTTTTTATGTGTCTGATAAACCTTGTAATGATAAAAAATACGGCATTCATTACTATCTTTGTATCTGATGCTTTTGAGGTGGAGGCACAAGGACAGCCTCTGTATTCTTATTGCTGTTATGTCTGACAATTTCTATTTAAGCAGGGTGTTTAGAGAGTTTTTAAAAAATTTATAACAATTTAGAATATGCAGCAAAGTTGAAAGTTATGTGTTATTTTATGAGGTATATTTCGAAGTGCTATAGAAATGTCATGTTTTTTCTCAGAATACTGACTGGAATCTGCTTTGTCCTACCACCACTAGATATTAATGCTCAATGCTAAGAGGTTAGATTATGAAAATTAGAAATATACCCGTAACAGAATTTATTTGACCTTCAGTTCTCATATTTCTTTGAGAGAAAGGGCTGTAGGACTTCGAAAGGTAAAATATTCAATAAAAAGAAATTAGGTTAATCCAATGTTATGGCTGAGAATTTAAACTTGCCCAGGTCAGATAATTCAAAGTTATAGTTCCCTTGATGCATGTGCTGTAACATTTATTCCTTAGCTCCTCAGCCCTGAATTATGAAGGATGGTCGAGTGGATATGGCAGAGAAGCAAGTGGGAAGATGGATGGGTGGAATGAGGGAATTATTGTTAAGGGAGGTCGGGCAGAACAAACCCCACTTCTTGCCTCGCAAGCAAGGGAAAGGCGAACAGCGAGCAGCGGCCGAGTGAGGTAGCAGGCAAGGGCTTGGACGGCATCCAAGGACAGGGGAAGGCACTTAGGATTTCTGAACAGCAGGCTTTAAAATACTAGCTAGGATAAGCTGCACAAAAAGGGGTTTTTGCATTTCTTTGTTCCTCAAATACTTATGGTATGAAGGCATTAATATCTGTGCCCCTCTTAGAGTGGTGGTATTGCCACAAGAACTGTAGCTTTGAATCTCTGACTTCTCTATTTTAATTCTGAGCCATAAAACTGGATTAACTGGGTTTGCTTCAAGTTGAATTGCAGTGCCTTTTTTTTAAAGGATGGGAGAGAGAGATAATTAAGTAATTGCACAGTAGCTTATTTCAACATGTGATGTGAGCCTCTGGTAAGAGCAGCTGCACTACTCAGACACCAGTCACTCAGAGCATCCTTTCAAATGAAGACCCAAAATCTTTTTAAAACTGAAGGACTGTCTGGAGAATTAAGGAGGTTTGGATTGCTCCTGGCACAGTATCATGCAGTACTAACTATTTTGTTCAATGCATGTTCACAACATCTCAGGTCAAGCATTGCTTAAATTGATGGATATATCACAAGTCAAATGAGTTTTTTCAAAGCATTGTGGAAATGGTCTTTGACCCATGATTTGTTGCACTGAGGAAAAATGAACTGTTCCCTATTTTATGAGCACATTTGCTTTGATAGTATTTTAGATAGAGTCAACATTATTTAATAGAAACTACAGCAAATTTGAAGAATTGGTCTAGTTTCAGTTAACGAATTCTGATTGATGTAATGAGATTATTATATTACAAGTTTCTCAATATACAGGATATCTGCTATTTTTTTGTGTGTGTGGGACATCTGGACCAGGAGCTGTAAAGAACCATTAACCATAAATCTTCTTGTTCAGGTGGAAGCAGTTTGGGACAGTGGGGTAACCAAGGCTTAATTTTCTCTCTGTATGAATCCAGAGCCTCAGGATTTCCCCAGAAATATCACTACCTTTTTTGAAGTCAGGAATTTGGAAGGGGATTAATAGGTAAACAAAGTGTGATCATGAGACAGGAAAAGAAAATAAGCTTTTCACAACAAGATGATGTTTAACTTTCTTCCTGTCAGGAGGAGGGGGAGAACTGTTTTTGAGAGTCTTATGATTTGTAGAGATGATACATAGGAAGATCCTACAACCCTGTGGGGCATCCAAGCTGCTTTTTAAGTGTAGGGAAGCAGAGCCAGAGCAATAGGTCTGTCTGTAGTTGTGTCTACATCTCCTTTCTTTCCTTGGGTAGTGAAGAAAAATAATTGCCTAAGGATTCCAGCAAATGTGTCCCTTTGCTGTCTTGGGTCCATAGGAAGTGAAATATGCTTACTCCAGTGCTGTACTGTCCCAGGTACTTGCTCCTGTACGAGGGAGCTCCACTGAGGGAAGTGGAGACTGCACCCTACTTGGTCTTCTAGTCAATGTTATTTTGGGTGCTGCAAGACTGTATGTAAGGAACTGAGACAAAGTGGTTGAAGTGAAAGCAATTGAAGGGGGGAATGTTTTTAAACTGATCATGTTTCTGCAAGTGTTTGAGAAGGTTTGTGCTGATCTCCTGCGTAGGAGCTGCAAACACCTGGAGGGCTGGGTTTGACACCGATGGCAAGTATTTTTCATAGCAAAATTTGCATTCTGCTAATTTGCTGTGACAGCCCATGCTGTAACTGCAGGATCTGTTGTTTTGCTGCAGCTGAATACTCTTTTCCCCCACCCCGTTGCTCCACCCAAGATGTGAGAGCAGCTTCCTCCGCTCAGGTCTCTCCACCCTGCTGATGGCACTCTGAAGCTCACGTTCGCTTGTCCTGAGTGCCTGTAAGGAGCTGTGGAAACTCAATATAGAAAGAATTGGATGACAGGACTCAGGGCTCACTGTCCTTGTGTGTGTTTGAAGGAGAGATTCAGACTACAACAAGCAGCAGGTCCTAGGTAGAGCTTTGACCTACCTGACTGTATAGCATGTAGGTTTGGATTGAGGTAGATGGAGTGTGCCCAAAGCCCCATGGGCTCAACCTTCATGGGACAATGCCTCCATGTACCTCCATGGGACAGTGCCAAGAATTCATTCCTCTTTCAGGTAGAGGAGATCCTCTTATTCCCTTTCTCCCTCTGAGCAGCAGGGGCTTCCTTCCACTGGGAGAAGCAGTTGGAAGAGTCCCTGCTCCCGTACCCTTTCTTCTGTGCATTGTGTGGGAAACATCTAGGTTAGAGGTAGGTCCAGGACTACCAGATGGTTGTTATTGCTTATGTGGATGGGAGAGTAGCTGGGAAGACTAATTCAGAGCATTAAACACGTGATTAAACTAAAGATAAGCATGGATGTGAAGTAACGTTTCTTTCAGTAGGTGCACACAGCAGAGAGGAGTGTGCTTCTACAGGGCACGTGCAAAACAGATTTGTGAAATGAATGTGCAGTTCTCAAAATGATCTAGTGTCTGAATTAGCAATTTACACAATTTAACTCTTCTTCCCAGTTGCTGTTTTTTCAGGCACGTACATAAGCTGCAGCAATTTTATGTTTTGCGTTTATAATGGTAGTTCTACTATATAAATAGTATTTTCAGTTTTACATATAAGGAAACACTTTCTGGCTTTAAAAAATTCATTTTCTGTTGATAACATACTACCTTTGGAGACTAACTTTCAAGGTTGACGTATCTGTTATATTAATTACAAAAGAAGAAAAGCTGTGCTTGTTTTGTCATTGGGAAATGCCATTTGCAAAGTTATTGGAAAGCCGACCTTGTCAGAAGTGTTATTGCATTATTCCTCTGTGAGGGCCACCACAACTGAACGGCAAGAAAAAAATGCAGGAAGAAAGAAGCAATATCAGGAAATATAATGAGATCAAAACAAAATGCCTTTTATCCCTCTCCAACATGAAGATGTTTATTAAGATAGCACATGTAAGAATTTGGTGCCGGGGGGGAAAAATGCTTGTGAACCACTCCAGGTTGTTTTTTAGAAATAAGAACCACCGTGCGAGAGAATTTTTGACCTTTTACAGGAAGTGAACATGAACAAGTGGCAATGCTTGCTCCAGTGACATCTCTCCCACTCCCTGTTTTAACCCACTGTAACCCTGACCATCAGACTTCTCCCCTCTTACCCATTCTACACACGAGGCTGCGGGGGCTCAGCCTGCAGGGACCAAAGCCCCCTCGCAGGGCTGGGGTGGGGGTAACCTCTGCCACCGCCGGCTTGGAGGGTCTCCCTGGAAGCAGTTTCTTTCCCACCTGCAGTTCACTCTGCCAGTCCTTTGAGTAAATCTCAGCTCTTCTGTTTGCTTTCTAGCAAAATACCAAACTCATCATTTATTTTTCCCCTTTCCCTCCCAGTTTAAAGCCACAAAGCTATTAATTTTCTCAGAGCCATTACTTGTCCTCCCTAAACATGGGGGAGTGGCAGCAGCTGCATGTTCCTCCTGCTGTGCCTCTGTGTCCTGTCCAGGCACAGCTCTGCTGAACAGCCCTGCTGATTGCCTTCTGCAAGAGAGCTGCCTGCTTTCATGTGCCTCTAAGTAATCCTCTTCACTCCTGAGCAGAGAAGTGCCACTTAGTTTAGTGGCCATTTCTCCTTTGAACATGTGAGCTACAACAAGAGATGTTGAGTGTCTGATTCTGCTCATCCCTGTGCTATCTCCCTACGGTGTAGCTCTCACAGAGGTACAGTTCACAGGTAGCTCATGCATAGTTCATAATGGAGTGTGTTCGTCACACTTTAAAGGCTTTAAATGAAATATTTTCTACCAAAGAAACTATGAAAAAAAAACCAAGAAAGCTATTTAACCCCCCCCCCTCCTTTTATGCTAGCCAGTGTCTGTCTTATGTAATATCTATGCACATGAATTTGTCATGTGTGGTGTCAGCCCGAGGCTATGTTTGTAGCCCTTGCATTCCAATAATGGCTTTTTACTTGCATAAAAGAGAAGAAAAAAGAAAACTACTGAATCCCTTGAAAATATCCTAAATAGGATGCTGAACAGCTGTAAATAATAGCCAGGTTTATAGTTTAACTCTCTAGAGGCACATGCAAGGTGAAGGATGTGAAACACATGTTCTAAATCTGATGTTTTCCTTCAGATAACACAAGTAAATCAGAAATAAAGACAGAAGTAATTAAATGTGCATATCTTCCCTGCCTCACTTTCCTCCCTGCCTGGACATGGATTAGTGAGCTCGGAGGTTCTGAAGGTCCTTCTGCTGCGGCTGTTGGCGCATCCTCTGCGTCTTGAGTCGTGGTCTCTGTTGAAGTTCACTCCTCAACATTAGGAATGATCTGATCCCTCTAAAGGACCAGGTAAGTTCACGCCTCTGAATCTGTCTCCTACCAAAAATACCCTGACTTTCTGAGGAGATCTTTTTACATTTCACCTAGCTAGGGTGAGTTTGGGGTTTTCTTTGTCAGTGTTTATGTACTCACTACTCCCTCTGCTTAGGTAGTTTTTGTCTGATTAGTTTTCCTTCTAGGAGAGGAGGCAGAGATGTGGAATTATTGCCCCTTATCAGCCAGCAGTTACACAGGCTTAGTTTTAATGTCAAACTGCTCCACTGAAGGAACTGGATCTCTTAACTGCAGCGAAAACATCAAAGTATGCATTTACAGTTGAATTCACAGTAACAGTGGATAAAGGATTTTTTTGCTGACTCCAGCCTGGTAGGCATGGGGTCATGCTTTGTTTGCTTTATGAAGAATTCACTGTATTTTGGATGCTCTTCAGCTGACAGAACGTGCAAGATGTTCCTCCTCTGCTGTGGTTCTGCGCTTGGATCGTGGTTGTGCCTCCATGCGAATGAATGGATGCCCAACGATCTGCATCAAAAGTTTTGATTTGTAATTAACTTTTAATATGCTAAAAGGAAGGCTAATAAAATTAAATGTGAATTAGAGAGTTCACATTCTTCATACAAATACAGCTTAAGAAAAATAGTATCTTCTCGTTTTGCTGCATTGTTAAGATGTAAGAAGCAAGATTGCTTCTCTCCCCAGGGAGAGCTTTGGGACTTACAAGGTTTATTCATCCAGACCAATGAGTTCTTTTTCCTTGCAAATTTTTCCACCAAGAAGTAGTGATAAGATGCTCTGGGGGAAGGAATCTTCTTGTTACATTGACTGTCCTTTCTTTTTTTTTTTGTCTTGGGACTTGGTCTGGAGTTAAATGTGTTATAAATATCTGAATATCAATGCTTGGTAGACTTATGAGAGCTGTTAACAGCTAATGAAGGTTAAATACTGTCTATTTTGGGAACCTGAATGACACTGTCACTCATATTTTAGCAGTACTCGATGTTTAGAGTTGTATTTTTCCTTCTGTCATTCCTGTGAGACAGAGAAGCACCGTTATCTTGGTTATAAAAGAGGATGGGGAATGGAGACGCTCGGATGAAATGGCTGAAGACCTGAGCCCAAATCAAACAGGAGTTCTGTGGAAGAGCTGCTACATCTTTATTGCATCTCTTACTGAGAATATTTGTTTTTTATGGAGTCCCACAATGCAGTCTGTAGTTTTCTGTGCCTTACCTGTGTGACAATGACCTTCCTTCAGATAGCAAGTCCTTTGCTGTAGCATGTGTGTGTGTGTTCCCTGGCACTGCCTGCTCCACTGTGTTAGCATCAGCGTTTCACTGATTTTCTATATCTGCTGACTCTTGTCATCCCCTGGAAGCATCTAGTATCATTTCGGTGAACCTGTATTAGTACAAGGATCTGATTTTCTCCTGGAGCCGTGTTGCTGAAGTGGGTTTGTTTGTGGAGGTTGTGGCCTGGGTTACAGGCACAGGCTGGAGTCCCTTCCCTCCTCTCTGCAGACCATATCTGACTGGCACGTCCGTAGAGATGTCATAGCTCTAAAGGGTGTCCAAATCAAATACCTAGGAGATGGTGGTTTAAAAGCTGCTTGTGTGCACAGTGTGTGAAATCTAGTATTTTTTTCCTTCCCCTTTGCATTAACTTGCATTTGTGTGTGCTCAGTCTGCTTTTCAGCCTTTGCTCTTCCCTCATTATTCATTTTTTTTAGGTGCTCCAGAATGCCTCACCCTTGTCTCTAGACTCAGCTAACATTAATATTTTATGTTGTCAGTGCACATCTTGCTATTTGCCCCTGTTTTCCTACACTAATAAGTACACTGAATGAAACGTCTGGCTCTAATCCCTCGTGCAGCCTGGCGCTAATTGCTTTCCATGGCAAGGAGGAATAGTGGGCTCCTCCATTAGACAGGTATTTGACTCTCACATAATGATTAAAACTGAGGGATGCTCGGTCATTTATAGACTTTCAAAACCCTGTATTCACGAGTTCGCTCTCCTGTGAGTTCTCTCAAAGAATTGTTAACTAGTTCAGTTTAAATTACTCTAACAAAAGCTTATGCTTATCTATCTCTATTTTATCTTGTTCTACTCAACTGAAAAAGATGATTTGTAAGTCTGAACCTTCTCAACTAATTTTCTTAATGCTCAGGTGAAACTTCCTTGCCAGTGACTCTAATTTCCCAGAACAACCTTATCTCCTCTTTCAAAACAGATAGGAGGGTGTCTGCTGTCTAGTATCTCCAATATAATAGCCATTTTTAATGATAAATCATTTTATTCCTTTTGTCTGTTAACACCTTTGTTATTTTGGGCTTGGGTGAATATCTACCTTTGAGATATTATTATATCTTCTCCCTAGTGCAGTTTAATTTCTTGAAGCATTTAGTTGCCTCTGTCCCAGGTCTCTGGTTAAAACACAGCAGAGGACCTGTGTTAATTCTTTTCAGAGCCTGTATCTTTGCTGGGTCAGAGTGTGGCTACAGTCACTCGTGCTTCTGACTTCTGATAGACTTGAAGAATTACCCTGTATACACAGCTGTGCATCTCAGTTTGTTTTGGCATTTTAAGTTTTCATTGTGTTGAAAGTTGTCTACCTTTAAAATATAAATGATTGTTATTGCTGTGGCTTTCACTTACTTGAAATTCTTCATTATGTTTTACATTTACATGACCTTTCCTCACTTCATGCAAGCATCGCAACTTTCTGTGTTTTGATGTTTGTCTTTATTTTCATCTTTATAAAACTGATAATGTGAAAAAAAAAGTCTACAGAGATCGATGGGTGGTTTATTTTCTTTCAAATTTTGATGAAGATTTGAGATATTCTTGCAAGTTGAGGTATTGCAACTAGCCATTTCTGAAATGTTCATTGTCTTCTCCTTGTATGAGTGTCTGCATATCCCAGGATATTTAACACTGTTGCAATGAGTAAACAAATCGCTGTATTCCCAGGCAAAGGAAAGTATAACTGGATCACAGTCGCTGTCACTCCTGTCTGTCTGGAAGATGAATCAGTTTGCTGAAATGTGCACCTGTAGGCAGTCTTGTTTATGTGATCAGATTGAGATTTCAAATCTGTTATATCTTATCCTGGAGTCTATTACTTCATGGATTTTTTCCCTTTCTTCCCCCTTTTTACAGTTTATTTTATTATTTTTTTAATTATTTTTTATTTTTATTTTATTTTTTGTTTTATTTTATTTTTATTTTATTTTTTATTTTATTATTTTATTTATTTTTTTTAAAGAAACTATCTGGTTGGTGGTTGCATACTTATTTAAAATGAAGCAATCCGATGGCAGATAAGCTGAGAGGCCGTACTTCAGATATTATCAGTGCCAGGTATTCTTACCAGATGGCCAAAGTGCAATCTTTTAACTAATTGTGGATGTGATTGTAATGTTTTTATGAACTTATTCCAGTTTCATCTTTTATTTGTCTTCATAGCTCTTAAGTGCACTTTTATGGTGTTTCTCTCTACTGGAAAATTTAGATCAGATTAGAACATGACTTCTCAAAGCTGTGGGAACTAGTGCGTGGTTGAAAGAGAATTAGTTATCAGTATGTATAAGGACTATTCTATGTAAGGTAAATCTTAGAAGGAACACCTTCATCTTTAGTAATTTATGTGTCAGTAGAGATTTCCTTCTTAACTTCAGCTGCAATCTTGCGTTAAAGGTCATTTTATTGAAATTCATGCTTACATATTCATAAAAGCGTGCATTCTTCTGAGCATTTTCAGTCACCAAGTTTTTGAAGTTGCCATGCTGGATTATTTTAATTTATGTTTGTTAAAACAGCTCTGTAAGTATTATGGAAATCCAGGCTGAAAAGGATGGGGAGAACCTGGGTTGTGGCAGGTAGAAATTTATACCTTTGATACTTGATGGATCTTTGGTCTCTGACCTGGACTTAGCAGTCCTATTCCTGCATTATAAAATCTGGAGATTTGCCTTAAAGATGCATCCCTTCTACTTAGTCCTTTTTTTTCAGCCTTACATGCCTTTTATATCCCCTCATCAGGTAGATTTTCAGGGTTCTTATCTTTACATCACCACCTGTTTATCTTGCATTGGTTTTGAACCCTTAGCAAGGGATTGGGCTGCTGATGTCATTCCCTCCCGCATCCCCCGAGCTCTCCAGGCCTTTCACGCAGGGGCTTTGTGCTATGGCCAGGGCTTTCCCCGATTTACCTGTTGGATGCTCAGGAGTTCTGCTGTTCCTTCCCTCAGCTCCAATGAAACCCAGGGGACTGAGCGCTGACTCCCTGCATTTCTGGCTGCCACGTGCTCTTAGCTGCTCCCAGTCACCCCGCAGGGAGTTCAATTTTTGTTCAGCAATTTGGGGAATTTGACAGGTCAGCTCTCTGAGCCGTAAGTGGCCTCAAAGTGGTCACTCCAAGGCCCGGCTGGAACCAGTGATCTTTCTGCGAGATTTGTATCAGCTCCCATCAACCAGCAGGATACCACTTCCAGAGCTAAATCTGACCTGCTAGGTAAGAGTTACTTGACAACCTTGTGTTGCCAAAGACTGTGGCACTGCATCTCCTTCCATTTATTCTTGTTTCTTTTTTCCCCCACCAAAATTTGTTTGATATTTCCTGTAATAAAGGATTATGAATAACACTTGTCACGTTTGGAAAATGTGAGTCATTGAGGAGTGATTTCAGCTTACGCCTTTGTAGTCTGCCAGCCTTTTTGCCGTTCAAGATTGGAAGGACTGTGTACTACTGTAGAGCTGTTTCATCAAGTTTTCTAACAATGAAATTGCTTTGCTCTTCAACGTTGAGGATTTTGTGTTTACTACAGGCTAAGAAAACATGGGCCAGAGGGCATAGACGTATAGCACGTATAGCATTGGAAACTAGAGGAGGCTGCTCAGTGTGTACACGTGTGTCTGAGCGTGTGTGTGAGCTCTGGCACGCTTGCCCCGGCCCGGGGGACTGGCTGTCAGACGGGTGTGAAGCGCGCTGTCGTCTTGCTTATGGCATCTCTTTGTTTCCCATCCAGCGTCGGCCTAATGACAGCTCTGATAATGCCAGATGGCAGTCACCAGTCATCATTTAATAGCAGAAAAATGTCTAAATATTGTCTCCAAAATTGGTCTCTTCATTCTTTCTCCTCATTCTAGCCTGGCAGTGATCTGCAGGCAGCACTTAGGGACCTCCTAAGAAGATCCCGTGTAGAAAACTGTCAGAACAGATTGCTGTATGGATTTTCAGAGGATTAAAGTTAATTAAAGAGCTCTTCCTTGCTTTCATTTCCTCCTATCTGCCAGCTATTTACATGCTAATGTAGGGTCTGCCAGGGAGAATAGGAGAAGTGTCAGCTTTGGGCATGTTATCACACATGGAAACAGCAGAAAATAATGAGAAGAGCAATATATATGTGTGTGTGTGTGTGTGTAGCTTGACAACTGAAAGTCAGCAGCACTGCTTTTTGCATATTTTCAGTAGTGTGTGATCTTACTGAATATAATTCACTCTATTACATTTCGCACTGCATAATTTAATACTTCATTCACTATAGTATCTTTACATAAGCAGTTTTATAAATAGAAAGATTTAAGTATTTTTTTTGTCTGCCTTGTTCTAAAGAGGAAACTTCTTTTCTGCATACTTTTACTAGGAGTACAGACCCGGGAGCAGAGATTGTGGTGGGGACTGGCATCTGCTGTTGCATAGATTAAGCAGAGTAGGTGCTCAGCGTGTAAGCAAACCAAGAGTGGATGTAATAGTTTTCTGCTCCAGTTGTATTATTATTTGCCCATTCCATTTTCACATTAATTCAGAGGATTATTTTCTCGTGTAGTTTTTCAATATCTTCCGTTTTAGCACTTTATTAAAACTGCTACATAACAGATGAAATAAAATTGATCCCAGGTTACGTTTCAAGAGGGAGTTTAATGCTTTAGGAAAATGAGAAGCCTTGCTGTCTGCATTTTTAAACAAAACTATCAAACACATCTGTATTGTTGAGCATAGTTAAAGAGTTTTTTCAGCTGCTGAAGGCAGTCCAGATAATTTGAAGGTACTGAAGGTAATTAAGTTTCTAAGGACCAAGGGCAGTCAAAGACAGATCTGTTTCCTGCAGCTTTTTGTTCCCCAGTACACAAGTGAAATACGAAGTGACTAGCTTAGCAAAACAAGACATGCTCTTACCATGGGCTGCCATTGGGGCCAGCGTCCCCGTGTTTCATGTGACCTTTGTGAAACATCTATTTGGCATTAGTCTTTTTCTTCACTTTAGTCTTTTGTGGTTTTCCTAGTGGAAAACATGATGGTCTTACTCTAAGACGTCAGATGGCTGTTCTTTGGCCTTGAAAATCGATGTGACATTTTGTGAAAGAGTTGAAGATGAGGGAGAGGGAAATACCTATAAGAGATGTAGTCGAGGGCAGGCGGTGGGAGAAGGTCATCCACACTGGAAAGTCACGAGTGATCCGCTGCATGCTTATGACTTTGTAGCAGAGCTTTCTAAACAGATGCTGTGAAAGGGTTGTCAGGCGAGAGTTGCCCTGGGATTTTGGTGTTTGAGGTTTTTTTCTTGTACTTTTAATATTCCAAATCCTCTACTTTGTGAGCCTGGTGGAGCTGACCAAGATGAAATGCTGCTGTGCAATAAACCTAAGGCTGAATTTCTCCCTGTTGTGGTTCTGCTAACATCATCTGAGATACACTGGGGAAAATGTTGTCCCTGGTGCCTAGATGTTGTTAAAGGCTTGATACCCAGGCCTGTGGAGGTCTGAATAATTTAGAGAGTAAGATGTTTTACTTGGTTCCTCATAGCAGAGGAAACCAATATTGTTTCAGTATCTCTGCTGACTAAATCCTGTTGCTAAGTGTGGTTGGGGGAATGTGATGTGGTTGCCAGCAGAAAAGTTGCTGAGCACTCAGAATTTATTGAAGATGGTAGATGTGTGTGTGGTAGTCAAAAGGAAAGGAGCCACACGTGGAGCAGATAACTTGCATGGTCCCTGCCTGGGCTGCCTGTCCCTGACAGGGCCAACACAACGCTGCTTTCAGGAGCTCTGACAAATGGAAACAAGAACTGATGCCTAAAAAAAAAATAAATCGTATTTGAATTTGTAAAGCTCATCTCTCTTGCACAAGTGGTAAGACTCCTGATTTTTGTGTGTGCATTACTGGTTTGGGGTAAATATGAAAACATTTAACAAAAGAAGAGAACTACTCTCAAGCTTTTCCTAACAGTGATATATGCACTTTTTTTTGCCTTTCATCTCTGTACTTTGTAGAAGGAAGGTTTCTATTTTGTGTATCACGTGGAATTCTCCAATTGTATCTTGTCACATGCTCAAAGGAAAATTTTTTCTGTATTGTAGAAAGAGATCCAGACCTTTTTTGCTGTCTAACAAATGGTCTCTTTATTCACTCAAAACAGTTGGTCTATTTTGGGACCATATTGGAGCCACCTCATGTGGTACACTCTGTCTTACTAAATAATTCAGTTTAGAGGTACTGCGAGGAAGGCAGCCATGGTAGTCCCTTGGGGGCAGGTCTAGTCACCAGGACTAGAGTTGAGTCTAGTCACCCCCAAATTTGTAAGGTCGCACAGTGCAGAAGTGCTCTCCAGGCACGGATTAGGCCATCAGCTCTGCTGGAGTTGATTGGGATGGATGGTGCTTGAAAAAATCAACGTCATTTTCTGGGTGGCTGCAAAGAGGAGAGAGTAGGGGAAAAATTTTTGCCTTTGGCCAAGACTTTCAAAATATTTGCAGTAACCACTCTTAGAAATCTGAAAAGAAGTGAACTCTCAGCCTTTGGAGACACATCCCTTATAGGTATCTTCTGTTAAATTCCTACATTTTCTTTCCTGTGTCTTTCACATTCTCCACCTGCTGCAGCCCCTGGACTGTCAAGAGTGGGTCGATGCTGTGGAGAAACATGAAAAGGGCGGGCAGCTGCACTGTGATCTGCTAACAGGGGTAACAAGATGGGAAATTTTCAAACCTGACAATGTAACATAAACAGCAAACTTTTTTTTTGATGTTTATAAGTGATCATTCTTACCACCTTCCCGAGGTCTAAGCTCATACAAAGGCTCAGAATTCAGTCATGTCTAATGTAGCTTTAATTTTTTTTTAAAGTGAAGTTTAATTTTTCATCAGTCTATTGACATTTTTCTATAACACATCTGAGAGATTTTACTTGAATTAAAAAGCAAAAATGTGAGTGAGAAAAAATTAGATACCCAATCAAGACCACTTCAGCCAAAAAGGCTTAGTTGTTTAATAAGTTACATGTGCTTGAGAATACATGTATTTTCAGTGGTGATGAATACTTAAGGTTGAACATTTTTCCACAGACAGTGCAATTTACTAGAAAAGAACTGAGAAGAAAAATTTTTCAATTTTTCATGTATTGCGTGCATATTTTGCTATTCTGCAATAGTCCTTTTCTGGGACCTGCAAATATACGGATCGCTGTGAGATATTTAGTTGCAATGCAACAGTTGCTTTGCCGCTGGGAGGAGAACATAGATATTTTTTGAGAACTAAAATTCACTAGTGCCAGTATATGACTGATTTGTGGGTCACGGGCCCTTCATTCTGCATCCTTTCCTTCAGATTTTCTGATTCTTGGTGATGTGTGTGGATATTGGGAGCAAAAGGTGATTTTACAGATACAGATGAAAAGAAGAGTTTCAAATGATGAGGAAAAAATTTTCTGTCAGTACATTGGCTTTTTTTTTAATTAAAATTTTATGTCAGTTTGATTTCTGGAACTTAAGTAGAGCAAAGCAGGCAGCATGGCAATACCGAAATTAGATTTTTGTTTTTAATTTTTGGGTGTCCCTCAAGATAGGAAGCAAAGGAGCAACCTAGAGCAGTAAACATCAAAATTTCAGAAGCACCATTTTTTTCTATATGCTGCTATCTGTTGATGACCTATGCACAGGAAAGGATGATTTTTCGAAGTCAAAGGATTCATTTCCCGATGAGACGTGCTAAGAAAGCTGTGAAACACAAGGTAAATCCTGATGCTTGAGAGGTCTCTCCAGACTTTTTTTTCGTCCCTCATGGAAACTTCTGTGTACTGGTTGAATCAGTTGCTGGCAATAGTAGCGTTGTGGGGGAAGAAGTGATGCACAGCACTTACAGTCTTATATAGGTATGGAAAAAAATATAGATATAAAAATACTAAAAAGTTAGCAAATGAAAGCACTAAAGAGGTCTGGTTCAATGAGACAGTATTTTCTGTGCATTAGCTTTCTCAATGGCTCTGATGGTAGAAAAGAGAGGTCATAAGTTCTGTCCTTGCATCCGTGAACGTTGCAAAGAAAGCTCAGATGCTCACAGCACCTTGCCCATTAACGTGTTTTCCTGTCTTCAGCACAAATGACCCCCGGATACGTGGTAGCTCTTAATACATTTTGAAACTCTCTTTCCCATAATTAACTTCTGATGGAATAAAACACAAGACCGCAGGGGTTATAGATTTGAAGAGACTGTTCAACAGGTTTTGAAAACGATACGTAGAAGTCTTTCTGCCATTCACATGATTAAGCTTAATTATTTTGAATTAATTATAAGGTCTTGAGCACAGATACGTAACAAGCTCTATGTTGTCCCTCAGCAACAGCAACTTTTTAAAGCCCTCTTCAGTCAAAGCACAGTGTTCCTCTTTCCTGCTTGTTTGGCAGCGTGGCCCATGCTAGCCTACAAGATGTTGCAGCCTCCACATGTTTTTCATCAGAGCAGCTCCCATTCCCATCGTCAGAAAAAGACTGATGATACTAAAGCCTCTTGCTCAGTCAACGTGCTGCCTGTTAGCATCAGATTAACCTTTCCAGCCCTGTGAAGTTTAAACAAAATCTGTCTGCTCTTCCCACCCTCTCCAGTACCTCCAGCCTTCCCGCATCACTGATGCGAAGTGCAGAACTTGCGGTGACAATGAAGTTCATCTGCAGCATGCCTGAGAGGCACAGGTTTTGACTGTTAATTAATAATTCCAGTCCTGTGCAACGACTAGTCTGACGACAAGTCAGTCTGTGCAGAAAACTCTTGGTAGACTTCGAAGCAAGCATGCAGAAATATCCTATTTTCAGCTGTACGTATTTTTTTCCCAGAATTACTTCACCATGGCACTGCTCTAAATATGTCTTGTGAGATAAGCTTTAAATCCTACTTGGGCAAAGTTTATTAAAAATTAACATTTGCATGGGGAGTTATAAAAAAGAATAGGACCTTCATTAGCTTAAAATCATCTAAAGTACAAAATAATATTGAATTGCTCTCCACTGGTCCAGACCAGGAAAGCTCCTCCTGCCTGCCAAATCCTGAAGCCCAGAAACAGTCAGCATCAATAACATCCAATAAGCCCCACTACAAACTGCACCTCTGTCCCCAGAGGTCTGAGAAAATGAGCCGCTACCGACAGGCTAAACAGCCTGAAATCATTGGCATGGGATGTTAGCTGCCATACCTCTTCAGGTATGATATAGGTTGTGTCACGTTACTTACATCAGGGACTGGTTTGAGCAGGATTCATGGTTTTGTCTCAAATGGCTTTTTCTTGGTGTTTTCCCTTCATTAGGGTCACATTCCCACACCCCGTTCTCTGACTTGAATTTAGTAATACTTTGAACTGGAGCACGCTGGCATTGCTGAGGGTATAGAGCAGAGCTCAGGCTGCACTTTTGCTTTACATGGGTGTGTGTGCGGAGCAGTGAGCTGGATTGCTCAGGGTCTGGTAGTGCACTGGACATCCCTGAGGTCCTCCTGTATGTCACAACGCTGTCCTGCTCTTCGCTGGGGAAAACTGTGCAGTGTTCATTAAAGACATAAGGCCCCAGACTAACTGCTCTGGTAGTTCCTGATGTTTGGAAGTGAAGTGCCAATGCAGGTGATATAGTCTGATATGGTTTAGCTTTATGGAAGTTCACACTTTGACCAAAGTAGCCCATGGGCCAGGTTGGTTTAGCCTGACTGAGGACATACCCCAGTGACAGTGATTCTGATCTCCAGCATTTACAGAAGTTAGAGGAAAGTGGACTAACAGTAAAGATGCTGAAATACAAGTGGGATGAGAAAGATCCGTTGTACAGTCTCTAGGGAGAACATCAATTTTCCTACAAATCTAGGACAGATGAGGAACACATCCTTTCACATATTCCTTTTTTGTTGGGGCTGCATATTGCTTTCCTGTCCCTTGCAGCATTTAATCTATTGTGATTCCATTAAATGTCTGTCTCTCCATCATATTCACCTTCCCTTGGGCTGCAAGTCACCAGCATGTGTGTCTTTGTGTTAATTTGTCCCAGTTCACAGGCATATCATCATTAGTGAAATAACGCTGCTGCTGTAATTACTGTGGGATTTGTGCGCAGCAGTGTGCTGTTGCATTGCCGTGTACCTACCCTTTAATCTACGTGGGCCATCTGCTTCAGTTCTTAACTAAAAGTTGTTTTGTTTCTGCTTTGGAAGAGTGAATCTGTTGCTCCTAATCTTCTCTGTGTAGAAAAACATTGTGGCTAGGGTAAATTAAATTCCTGTTTGACAGATTGTGCTTGTTTTTGTAAGATTTCTTACAGGTCGTGCCCCGTAGTTTTGCTGTGCACAAGTTTTTGCTCTCCTCTGTGGCTGCAGGGACCTTCAGGTCAGAATTTTGGTAGGACCACTCCATAATCGAGAGAACTCTTGACCACCGTAAGTCTGACAAGCTCAAACACAGTATGCAGTCCTGCTATTGACTCTGTAGTGAAGATATCCCAATACAATTGAAAGATGTTACTGGGCAGTTATCCCATGACAACTCTGCAAGTAATAACCTTTAAAACCCTTTTCCAGTAAGCGTTGTATGTTGTGTGACAAAGCACTTTGACTTCTATCTAAGTAAAAGGTCTCTTGTATCTTTTGCTACTGCCTGCTTGGTCAAAAAGAGTGAATTGTCGGACTCATCAGGTCAAAGACATGAGTTTCTCCAAATCTTCTGAGGGCTGTCTTCTCCACTTTTGCCTTTCTCTTCCCAGGGCTTCTTCAGGATTAAATGGATCAGCTCTTTGTTATGAGCTGGTTCCCTAAGCTTGGGCAGTCCTCAGGCATAGAAGTAGATTGTTCAAGTGGGATGGAGAGTTGACATTGCTGTTAGAGAAAGCTTTCTTTTATTTCCCAGAAAAAACTTGTCCATTAGATGATTATTTTGAGAGATATTCTTTGGTATGGTTAAACTGGACGATTTTGGATGCTTTAGAGGCATTAAAATAAGATTGTAAAATAAGAGCAGTGGGGATCTGGCAGCATGTGTCACTTTTCTGGTCTTTTGAAAGAATTTATAGCCTATTTCTACTGTAAGGTGGGTTTTGTTGTTGTCATCTTATACACCTTTTAAAAATGTTCCTGTTGTCAGTAAATAAGATGAGGGCTACGGTGATCCATGCCACAAAGAATATAAAATGAGAAAAATACACTTTTCTTAGGTCTGTTGACAATTTATTTTTCTTGTAATAGGAACACTATTTCTACACGAGCCTCCCTCCTTACCACTAGAAACTGTTGCATTCAGTTCTGAGACAATGAAATAGCAGCGTCAAATCAGGTAGTCTGCATCTTGGTTTTGTTGAAAGAGTTAAAAAACCCCATTATTTCTCATAAGTCATTTTGGAGTAGAGAAATCATTTAGAAAATGAAAAGATCCTCTGTCTAGGAGGCTCTTCTGTTTCGTTCTTTAATCTAAGCAGCTGTCTTCCTCCTTCCCCGTGGGAAGTTGTGATGGGTAAATAACATGGAAATTCATTTGATGATGGAGACATTAGAGGTTGGTATGGACAATTAATTTGTTATTAGACAGAATTAATTTTATTTGATCCTTCCATGGTTCTGTTGCTGCATCTAAATTCAGCAGCTTGACAAGTCAGCCTGCCAATGTAGCTCTGTTCAGTTCTGCTGAAGGATGGCTTTTTTATGGTTGTGAGATCAGGAGTGGCTTCTTTCCTTGCCTCTGTGTGAAGTGCAGATTACAGGGAAGTCTTTGGCTTTGTGCTGCTGGAAGTCATTTCTGGGTTTGTGACCTAAAACTTGTGCTTTCCTGCTAGATAAGTGGTCTGTTTTGCAGGACAGCTAAGCCTATCCAACATGTTGCTGTGAAAGAAGTGGTCCCCCTTCCCTTCTCCCCTTCCCAAACTAAACGCTCTGGTCATTTTCTTTGCTCAGAACTGGTCTGAAAATGAAGTTGCTGAAGCTAGATCAGCAGAAAGCTAACTCTAGAAGAAAGTGAGAAGCTTTTTGCTTGTGAACGGTTTCTTTGTATGAGTTCCTTTGCTCATACGAGGGACAGGACAACATATCAGTGGCTACAGGCAGAACTGTTGATTTTCATCTCCAGAGGGATGGTCTCCTTGCAGTGTCACAAAGCAGCATCTTCATATTTCCTCTTTTATTCCTACAATTCAAAGCTGTATTTTAGTTGATTCTGGTAGGTACTGATCATTTCTTCTGCAAAAACAGTTAGAAAGGAATGAGACCTCCCTCTGTCTTTCTTGACTTCGGCATGTCAAGAATTCGGAGCACGTGTAACAGGAATGCTTCGGGAATGTTCATGCTTGTTAACAGCTCTGCTTTCTTTTACGTTTCTTTCTGGTTTTGTCTTTCTCTGGTGTGACTTCAGAAAAGGTAGCATCTCAGAAGTAGCTGCACAATAGCAGTGAGCCTTTCCTAAACAGAGCTGGTGCATAGTTGATAAACACATTTTTTTGGTTTTATTTTACTTTGTTTTGTTTTGAAAAAAAATTACCTAATCACGGGGAAGATCCCCAGACAGAGACTTGGAGGAGATCTGTCGTTTAGCCCAGTTCTTCTAAGCTGCTGAATGACCACAACCACTTCATCTTGCAGGGCATCAGTTTCCCCTTCAGGAAAATGGAGGTGGTGATGCTGAACTTCCATAATCGACTGCTTTTAAGATTGACTGCTAAAAAGTACATCATAAAAACCTAGAGGTAGTCCTACATATTTATACTGTTAAGTAGTAGAGTTCCATGAACAAGTTACTTATAACAGTGTCCTCATAAGACATCTGCTTTTGCATATATTATACTGCAGTTTTCCTCCTGCTTCTCTCCTGTCTTAATTGTCTCTGCTCCAGTTTTCCCCAGACTGGAGAGTCTCTTGCTTGTGCTAGATTGGCGAACTAAAGATAAAAGTTTTGGAAAATGAGACCAAGGACAAAAGCAGGGAGTATGTTCAACTCGGAACTCTAAAGGAATGTGTGAATATATTAAAAAGGGTACCAAATTCAATTATTTTTGTTAACTGATGAGATCAGAAGAGGAATCAATTATAATGTGCAGATATCTTTCTTTGTGAGCTGCATGGTGAAAACTTCAATTGCATTTACTTTTTAAAGTTGATGTGCCGGGAGACAGCATTGTTTCAGTAGGAATGAACAAGGAGGAGACTAATGCCATCTGTAAGTGGCAGGGAAATAGGAAACTTGCACCTCTTGACAGTAATCTTTGCCATTTAAAAAGCAAATTGGAGAAATGCAGTTTGACTATTCCCACAGTAAGCAAAAAAGCAGGAGAAACTAAGGGATAAAATCACACCTCTTGAAATTAAAGGCTAGACTCAGCATCCATTGGTGGAGATGATTTAGCAGTAATTAAATCAGTTATGACATAGAGGGTAAGATTGTAGATGAGAAGAAAGGGAAAAAAAATAAATTCCTGAATATCCATTAGCATGCCAGACTGTTAGCAAGCGTTGTAGGAGAGCGCCGTGAAAGTAAGCATTAGTGGTGAGTAACTGCCCTCCCCTTTCAGCGAGCTCCAGCTCCGCACTGAGCAAGTGCTTAACGATTGCTCCGACCACCCAGCACAGACAGGCTGTCGTTCCTTGGTCAGCAGCCTCGTGGCTGTTTGAAATGTTCTGGTCACAGACACAGTAGAGACCACGTGAATTTTCTTAAGGTTGAAGGCAGAAATCAGCCCAGCTTGTATTTCTTTCTCCTCTCCCACTGCTCCTGTGAGGTTCTCACCTATTTGCATTGCCGAGCCCCACGCGTGCGATGCCCGCACAGGCGTGTGCCCATCCCCACTGCCGTGGTTTCTGCCAGCCTCCAGCAACTGGTAACAAAGATCATCCCTGTGCCTAAGTTTGTGAAAATATTACAGAAAATCTTTCCTTGCAGCTGATGTTTGCTGTGGGATGCTGTGCCTCAGGCTACACTGCCGTGCAAAACAACACAATGTTTATAAATAACGCCAGGTTATTTATAACATGCTCCTGTGGTGTTACAAATAACAACGATATCAATCACATACCGTTCCATTCAAACACAAAAATTTAAAGCCACTTCAGAGACCCTCTGTTTTTTCATGTGGCTAGTGAAAAAGGAATTGCTGTTTGGGGCATGGGAGGAGTGGCTTTGCTTTTCTCTTTGCTGTTTGTATCAGTGGTTTAAATTGTCTAATAACTTCCATTCCAGGCTTTTGAAGTATTTTTATTGTAAAAAATATTCTTTAAGTATGAAATATATATGTTTGAAGGGTATGAATGTTGAATTTAGAGGAGAGTGATAGTGTTCAGCTCAATTCAGTGGCTGATATTAGAGAGGCAATTACATATGATTTGTGAAATAGAGAGCAACCTCTGCGGAGCGCGATACCTGCAGGGTCTAACAGCACACTCTGATCTGAGCTAATAAGAGCGATATCTAATAGTGGAGTTTGCCTTGTCAGAAAAGCCATTAGTGTGCCCGTGTGAGAAGGGTGCGTGTGATGGAGAAAGTGAGCAGCTGTTTGCCTTTCGCTACCACAGGAGGAGGCAGGGAGAAGCTCTTTCTAAAAAGTTCATTTGTTACGCTGCTCTTTTTTTGTTTATAGTGTTAAACTGTTGATAAAGAAAAAGCTGTTTTAATAGGTACATTCTTTTCGAAGCATGCAAACTTCAGCTGGAGGTTAATTGCTTTATTTGCTTGTGTTCCTCTGAAGTTTTTAAAATTTTGTGTAAAGTTTTTTTTTTCTTTTGAACTGAAAACTTCAGAGCTCCTCAGTTTTCAAGCTTTTTATTTTTTTCATGTCTTCCTCCTTCATATATGCTGAACATGCTGAACTGACAGTATTTCTTTCTTCCTTTTCCACATATCCAAAGCCTAAATACAATTACAGTTTCCATTCTGTGTCCCTTGGAGAAACAGGTCTCTCTACAATCTACGCCACAGGCTTGATGAGGAGGGGTTTTCAATTAGTACCATGCTTTTTTTTAAACTCAAAGCTTCCTGATTTAACAGGATCACTGTTAAAATTAGGTATATGGGGTAACCTGTGGGATATGCAAGTTCAGAGTATCTGTAAAATCTGGGGCCTGAGATTAGGTTAGACCACAGTTAGACCAGTGTTAGACCACAGACATTTCTTCTCTGCTTTGATTTTTAGCGTGGCTTTATGAGTGTCCTGCAATTTTCTTCATGGTGGCTGGCCTTGAGTTTTCAATTACAAAATTATTTCTTTTACTTAATCCCTGTCTCATTCATTCTTGACTCTCCTTCCAGTCATGTTTGGATAACTCTCTGTAAGATACTACAGTGGTTCCTCTCAGTTTCTGAAGACAAATGGATGTTTATTAATCATCTAGAGAAATGGTAAAATGTAAGAGGAAAGAGTGAAGAATTATGCTAGCAAATACTGCAGAGAAACATGTAATCAAATATGTGAAAGGCTGCTCTAGAGGGAAAAGGTAATAAATTTTTGCCTAGCATTGTGCTGTACTATGGGCTTAGCAGATAATTTCTAGCAGATATTTTCTGTTCTGCACATTCTTCCAGGGTGCTGCTCCAGCAGCTCAGAGTACAGCCAGGACTGATGGACTGTGCTTTGTCCTTTCCTCCCTCCATGACCATAGCTCCTTGTGTGCTGTCGCCTTGGACCGAGGGGGAAATCCAATTGACAGAGCCTGTGAGCCAGCCTGGTCTCAGCAAGCGAGCCCGAGGTGGATAGGATCGATATTTCTCTGAATGGAGCTCTCTGTTGGAGCTCTGCATATGTGGTCTGTCAGATAAATGCCTTTGTGAGACTTCACCTATTTAGGTTGTTAGAAGGTTCATCATTAGAAGGTACATCTGTATTTTGCAGGTACATCAACTGCTTGTACCTTCTGCATCGTGTTTCAGAACTGCAACCAGAGGATATTATGTGATGATCTAATACAGAGTGTGTTCAGAAATGTAAGACTTCTAAAGATACAGCAACAGTATTTTCTTCACATATACACATTTTATTATGTATATCTGGAGCCAATCTGATAGCTCAACTAATAGCTTTTTCTCCAATTTACTTCTTGACTTAAGTGAGTATTAATCATAAACTGTTTCATTAGTAACTAAATTGATTCAGGGAAGAAGTTGAAAAGATTTGACATATGCTATGAAATTTGCACTATTTCTTCCATGGACTCGAGGCAGGTGTTTTGTACAAGAAGTCTTTTGCATAGCCTTGATTGTTGATTTTGTTTGTGTGTGTGTTTAGCATCCTTGATGTGCAGAGGAAGACAGAGGCAGAAACTTAGCACTTGCTGCTTTTTGGGTGCTTCTCTCCTTACCCTCTGTAAGTTGAAGAGTCCTAATGAATCATGGATAGCATCTTTGAGACTGCCCTGACAAAGACAGTACAGTAGTCATGCTTTCTTTTAATGTGGTAGAGCTCATATATGTTGTTATTAGAAATGAAATGATAGGGACAAGTCTGAAAAAGAATAGTTGCAAGTGAAATAGGAACAGCTTTTTGGAGTAAGTTGAGGAGAGGGGTTGTGAAGTGGTCATAAATTCTAGCTGAATGATTCGTTCTTGTTACCTTTTGTCTTCCCTCCATCTCTAAACCAACCTTTTTTTGTTGTGTTATCAAGTGATTTTGTGTTGATTGTGGAGGCTTTTTTGGAACAACCTAAGGTGGATGGTAAGAATGCTGTTAAAGTAATTTAAAATTACTCCTAAGAGGAGGAAGGGAACAAGGCAACTAGCAGAATCGCAGCCCTGGACTTCAGGAGAGCAGAGTTTGATCTGTTCATGAACCTGCTTGCAAGAATCCCATGGAATATGCTCCTGGAGAGAAGGGAGAGCTGGGGAGGCTGGGGTAGATGATCTCCAGAGCAGCTTTCGAACCTCACCTGTTGTGCAAGTCTGAGTCTTCTCTATTGCTCATAATAGACTATATTGAAAATGGCATCATCTCATATAGCATTCATTGGTAAGGGAAAGCTGTATTTGAGAAAGATTGCACTAAGTCAGGAGAGTGCTGGCCAGGTTTGTTGCAAGGCACTTAGGGAGAAAGGCATTTTATTAAATAATAAAATGGTATTTCACAAATGGAAGCAGGAGAACCAAAGATAACAACAGATATGTGACTTCATTTTACATTTTTTTAAAATTTAGAATAATAATAAAACCAGCTCTGATAGTATTTCCTGACACATACAATGGAATTTTTTCCAGAGATACGAGAAATTTAGTGATGGGTGTTGCATGCTTAAATATTGCTGTGCAAATGGGTCGGTTCTCTCCTTTTTGTCTTCTTGAGGACTTGATTGCAAACTAAAAATTCTGTCATTCTGGCTGTGGTGGATTGAGTGTCCTTTGGGCTGTCTTTGTGGTATGTGGAATGTAGGAAAGGCTAAATTTCATCTTGAGCCTCTCCAGGTTATCCAGAAAGTTCTGCATCGTGGGTGTTTTGCGGTATGGAAGTAGGAGTTCATCATTAACTGTCTGCTATTTGCCAGCTCTTTCCATGACGTTATGTGGCAGGAAGAGACTTCTTCCCTCTGTTACTGTGTCTTTCCTTTTGACACTCATTTCTGTGATTATACCATTTTCTACTCACTTTGAAGCTCTGCCGGGATGTAGAAAAGCTGATAGTCTGTTTTGTTGTATGATATGTGGCAATTCATTAGTATGAAAGCAAACCAGTGGTTTTAGTTTGCAAATCTACGAAATAGATTTTTTGATACTGTGTTCCGCTCTTTATTGCTATGTGGTTTTGTTCAAAATAAAATGTAAATAAATAGGAATGTGCAAAATTTTGCGGTCAAATATTAATTAAAAGACTGATTAATGTTTTTGTTTTATACATTTAATCATCATGCTCTTTCAGATATATATGATGAATATATTTCCTAAATAACGTTTTTCTTCTGGTAAACTGATTTTTCCACTTGTTTTTAATGAAGCATGACTTCAGTACTTCACGTTTTGTCTAATGGCTTGAGCATAACATTCTTGATGTCAGTGCAGTTTTGAGTAAAGATGTTGTTGACTTAATATTGCAGAGGCAGTGGAGGGAGAACAAAGAAAGGAACGTCGTTTTGTTTGCGTGAATTAACCAGCACTCTGATGACACTGTAAAAGGAAGGTGTTTGCTGAGTGGCAGCTAATATTAATATTAGGTCTACTAACTTGTAGGCTATTTTTGGTTTCATTTCTGAAATGTTTAAAATTTGAGGAAATCTGTATATGTGGGCTGTTGCCACGAGGGCTTGGAGGTTCTTTCTTAGGTGTAGACATGCATCCTCTTCTCTTCTGCTCTCTGCTAGGTGTGGTTGAGGAGGTTATTGCCTGCTGCGTTCCCAAACTGCAAATTGCTGAGCTTGTACCGTCCCCCGGCTCAGCAGCTTTTGGGAGAGCATCTTGTCCTGCTTCCCTGACGATGGGCTGAGCCCTGTGAAGTTGTTGAGCAGGAGGTGTTTGCCAACCTGTGTAGTTGGCACTGTAGTTAGGGGGTCTTCACGCATGGGGACGTGCTGGTGGAGTGGTGTCTGTGTAGGTAACTTGTACGTAAAAGAGTTTGGTGGGCAGGAGATGTCGGGATCATGAGCTTTTTAGCCAGCCAGGAGCTGGGTGAGGGTGCACCCGTACTTGCAGGGAGAGGTGGGGAAGGGACCAGTGACTTGTGGTGCATCTTCACTGTTTCTCTTCATCAATATCTCATCAACCCACTTCAGCTGAGGATGCTGCAGAATTGAGAGCAGCAGTCAGAAACAGCTGATGAGAGTGTGAAAGTCTGGGAAAACACTTATGCTGGAAAACTGTGAAGATTGGAGTTTTTTACCTTAAAAAGTAGTTGAATAAGAGGTGGCAGGTTGAAAGCCCAGAGTCTAATAAATGAATGGTTTGGAGAAGTTGTTTGGGAGCTGTTGTTTTCCCTGTCTGTTCAATGCAAGAACAAAGGTGTTCAATGAAGCTGAAAGGTGGCAAATTAAAAACTGATAAAAGAAAATACATTTTCAAGCAATGAAAAAAGCAATGGGATTCATTTCCATCAGAAATCTGGCAAGGTCAGGAATTTATCAGGGTTCAGGAGACTGGATATTTATATGATCAACAAAAATATCTGGAGTTGTTGTCCATAAGAGCTTGTTTTTCAGAAGTATTTACTAAATGTCATTTTTTGGATTTGGGAAGCCCAGGGTGAAGGTGCGACTAGAGTGGTGGTAAAGGACCATAATCTTGTACCTGCCTGATACGGTCCTTGTACCTGGCTCTTAAGCATCCGATTTTGTTCTTCACTGTGTCCGGGTCTCAAGAGGAAGGGGATCCCAGGCACAGAGGGGTTAATGGAAGAACACCGTTTGTGGTCTTCTCTTCCAGCCTGCACTGATGGGATTCGAGTGCCAGCATGTGACAAACCTCTGCTCGAGAAGCTGCAATCCTGAGCACCAAGGTGGCACGTTTTCTTTTTTAAATGCAGAAAACTCTTTTGGAAGTGTAGTTCACAAGGTTAAAGAGCAGCCGAGCTTCATGGGGTTTGCTGGCTAGCTGAGAGCACACCCTGAAGATGGCTCCTGATTAAGTTAATGAGACATGTTGTGTGGGTGTTCTCTGAACTGTGCTCTGGGTTGAGAAAATAAACTGATCTTAAAACAAGCCGAGGAAATGTTGCTTGGTGCAGTTTGTGTTCTTAACCTTTTTGGTTGGCTTATGTACTCAAAGCATTAAAATTAATGTTCATTCATATTTTCAAAGGATACAAGTTAAAACATGTAACCCACATCGTGTGGGTAATGTGAAACGTGTGTTGGGTAATGTGAAATTAGTATTTTGACCACATTCAAGTAAATCATAGAATTTTAGTTTGAAGTAATGGCTTATTATTGCTTTGGCCTAGATAAATTATTAGGTGTGACTAAATAAACTGTCCCTTAAGCTGGCCCAGTCTTACTGTTGGGAGCACAGCTTGGGTGAGAAATGACCTTTAATGATTATATCATTTCAAGACGAATATGTATCCTTTTGCCTTATAGGTGGTTTATGTAGTATGGCAGTTGCACACTGTGCTTCCAGTACTTAACAAAATCCATTATGGTTTTTGGTCAACAACTCGAGCGTCAGGGCTGGGTAGTCGCTGCATTTGCTTTTGGGGTGTTTTCACCCTCTGCATTCTGCATCAGGGTGGATCTGTGAATACTGTGAGCTTCTGGGCAGTTCCCTAGTAGGTATGGGACAGTGATTGAAGGCAGTTTCCAACAGTTGTTATAGATAAATGAAAACATTTTAACCCCAACATACAGTGGGCAGAAAGGCCTTTTGTATAGATGCATTGAACCCAATGGCTTGCGAATTTGGTCAGACCTAGTGTGGTGGTTTGCAGTGTAGGTGCTGTGGGTGTCTGTCTGTAGGCTTCACTTGTGTTAAGGTGCACGTTCCTTGTCTTGCCTGCCTGAGACAGCCCTATTGCAGCAGATCTACAGCCAGATTTTTCAGTCTTCTCTGCCCAGTGTCCTCTTCCTAAGGATGCGTGGCTGAGCTGCGAGGGCAGGGAGCTGTGTCCACTCTGCCCATGAGAATCCTTTAAGGGCAACACAGATACGCTATGGGCAACCTAGGAGATAGCTTGATGTGTAATTTCTGAAGCTGTTATGGAAGTTACTGATCTCTTATACCCTGGCGATAGTAGAGGGAATGATTTATGAATTAAGTAAAATATGATAAATTATTAATATTTTCTAATAAAACAGGTGATGTATATTCTGAAACATTAACTAAAATCCCTTTTTCTTTGCCTTTTTCAAAAAGCCACAGCTGTCACATTTCTAGAGTTGTTGACATATCGTAAAGGGACCAAGAAATTACTTTTCAAGTTCAATGGAATGTGCTGTGTTGAGCTGATCGGATGAACTCAGGTCTCTGATTTTTCTGTCCTCTCAAAATCTGATGCGAGAGATTTTCCCTCCTGCTTCAGCTGTGTTTCAGCCTGAGTACCCCAGGAGCAGAGCCCAGGCGGTAGTGTGATTCCTCCTCTATTTTTGCAGAGGTAACTGCACGGGCTTAGAGCACAGTTCAGTTTACTTTTCTCCCAAGTTAATGATATTTAAGCAGTTAAAACTGCAGGAAACTGGCTGGAGAGATTTAGAGGCCAGTATCTGGGTTACTTAGTAAGCAGGAGGAAAAAGAAATCCAAGGGTAAGGAATGAACATAGGGCTGAATTTTTATGTGCTGTAGACACTGGCACAATAGAAGAATCTGATGCACCCTCACAAAAATTTTCTTTTCAGGGCTGAATAAGGCTTTTTCTTTTTTTTTTTTTTTGAATAGATGAATAAAATATTAGTTTTCTATTGCCAGTAAGTAAGGATGAATACATTTCCTTGTCAGTTGTATGTCTTCCCTCTACCAGTGATGGTAATCTAGTGGCTAGGTTGAAGAAGGTATGGTATTAATTTTCTTTTTTTGAAAGAAATGACCATTTTTTAGATGTGAACTGTGCACACTGTGTCAGATACTTGTGTCAGATGGAGAATGGCCCTGTGCTGAGAGAGGTGAATAAGGCAGCTTCACACTTGTGCAAGATTGCCACTGCTTGAGCAGCAGGGCTAAGAGAAATGGTGGAAGGAGGAGGAATTTTTGAATGAAAAGATATGAAATGCACCAAGATAGAAAAACAAGCTTGTGCCTAGAGATAGGCAGTCGTGAGTGTTCCAGTAGAAGGGAGTTAAATGAAGAAAAATCATAAAATTATTTCATGGCAGCAGGAGGTTAGGAAACATAACTAAACATGTTAAACTCACTGTGAAGCAAGAGGACCCCAGGGGTATTTTAGTCAGATAATATTTAGTTTGCTGCAGTGTCAGTTGTATGATTGCTTGTCAGCTGGCATATGGATGTGCTATAAGCAAAATGAGGCTTTTAGAGACCATGCACAATTTTCCAGAAGAGAGTAAGCAGGGGATTTATCAGAGACAAATTAAGAGAGTTACAGTGAATTTATTTGCTCTGGTCCATTGCCAGGATATAAGGCAAGCTGAGCCCTCTGCAAAGTGTTGGAGGTGAGGGACAAGAGCTAGAAAGGAAGAACTATAGATCTGGAGAAGAACTTATGGACTAAAAGAGCATGTAAGATGCACAGGTATTTGTAGGTGTCCATTTAAAGCTGCCTGCTGAATGTTTGCCAAAAGAGCAGTCGAATTGCAGAGTCTCTCCAAAATTTAAGAAATGATGGTTGGGAAGCTAAGAGTGCCTCTCAAAGCCTTTGATCGTCTTTCTCAGGCTCTCTGCCTGGTTGTGGCCTCTTCTGAGGACGCTGTATCTGAAGGGGGTTTCTTTATAGGTTAAATCCATCTTTAGACTCCTGCAGTAGCCTTATGTTGGCTTGAGGGACAAAAATGCAAGCAGAGGTTTGATATATAGAAAGTCACATTTGGGAGGTAAGAATATTTTGAAAAAACATTCTCTAACGTTCTTGTCAGTGCAAGCGTAGTGAAATCTGCTGGATGTTTTTATTTTTGTGGAATTAACGGGCTTTTTTGTAAATGCTGTTTTAATTGAGGTCTTGAGTAGAAAGTCAATGGTGTGTATATACATATGTGTCTGCAGTCAGTTCTAATTTGCAAAGTAATGTGAAAATAGGTCAGCCACAGAGAGAAATGTTGGGAAATGGCTGTAGCTGAGAAAGAAGCTATTTGGAGGTTTGGAAATAGAAAATTTTGGTTTAAAGTTGATTAGTACAAAAGTTAAGGGTGGTAAGAGACAGGGGAACTGTTTGCCTTCTGGTGATAGTAGATGCTACTGTAGACAAGGAGGATTTGAAGTTTCTGGTCATTTAATTTTTGCTGGTTTTGTTTGGCATAGGACTCTTGTTTTTTGTCTGTTCTGGAAGACTCTATTAGCTCTTGTTAGCAGTGCCCCAAGAGGGTCAGGAGCTGAGGGGATGGAGCTCCCTTAGATGCATTCCTGTAAGAGCAAAGTCTGACTGAATGTGCGTTTAGCCACCGCTCAGCCATCAGGCCCCTGTTTCTTGGGTCTTGCTGTCACTTTGTTTTTACTTCCCCCCCCCCTCCCCATTTTCCATAAGGCAATGGGATGTGAACATGACTTCGAAGAGAGAAGCCTTAATTACAAAGTAAGGATTAAGAATGTATCAATTCCTTATCAGTTCCTCCAGCTGTCAGGCTGGGGCAGAGCCTGTTAATTGTCAGCAGCCCTGTGCCCATTCCCCAGCTAATGCTTTTCCGTGGCGTACAGGGCAGCTGCCTGTATCCCAGTGAGCTTGAAGTGGGACACACGTGTTTTATGTGAGGAAGGTGGCTTTGAGAAGGGGTAGATGCCAACTGATGCCGCAGCCTATTAACGGGACCTGGTGTCTCTGTTGCTACACGATATGCAGGGCTCTGTGCTTTGCTTTCATGAATTTCATCACCTTCATACAAATTCATTTCTCTAAATTACAGAGATGTTGTTGAATTGTAATGCTCCTCTTTGATAAACACATCACTGAAGTTGAGATTTATCACATTTATTGTTTGCCTTTATTCAGCAGACAAGTTACCTGTCAAAGAAGGAAATTAGGCTGGTTTGATATTATTCATATTAAGGCTCAGTTGATTGTTTCTTGTCCCTAATTCTTCTCTAGCTGCTTGCAATTTGATTGTTAATGTTTTCTTCAAGTATTTTATGAGATACCAAAAAGTTGAAGTAATTTATAATTGCCAAGAGTCTGTATCTCCTCATCCATCCTTCTTTTAAAAGGCTGGATCTCTTCCTCTGTTCTATTTTTAAGGCCTGTCCTGCCATTTGTGAGTTCATCAAAGATAGTTGCTCATGGAGCAGAGATTACCATGACTAATTTTTTAAGTATCTTAAGGATATATTTTGTCAATAGGTCCTGATATATTTATATATTTTATATATTTAGATATATCCTGATATATCTAACAAATTTTAAGTATTCTTTCAGTTATTTCTGACCATATTTTGGCTTATATTCCCACATGTCACTGCTAATTTTACTAATGTTAAACATCTGGTTAAGTCCCAGTTACCATCTCCCTCTTTCTGTGTATGTGTTTGTATAGCTTAAAGCAAGAAAGTATAGACCTCTGTTACATAGTCATCTTTCTCTTTTATTTGTGTTTTTACAAGGAATAGTTAGCTAAATTATACCTGATTACAAATAGCATCTGTTTGATGTTGAAGCTCCATGTTCTTTCTTCAGTCTTGAAATTTTTTCTTATTACCACTAATTTGGAGTTAGGAGTCTGGAGAGGAAGAGATGGGGAAAATCTTGCCACTGATTTCCTATAATGAAGCAGTCTATTAGCATTCTCCAAAAATTATCATTAATTAAACAAAAAGCTCATCTAACACTAGGAACAGGAGTATTTCTGTACCATCAAAAAAAATCGCCAAGTGGGAAATATCATTATGATTCCACTTTACAAAGTCTGTCTCCTCTGCCAGGCTCTAACCCGTGCAGAAAGGATAGAACAAGTGAGCTGTGCGTTTGGGTTGTGGATTAATAGTTGAAGTTCACTCATGTGGAAATAAAGCAGATTTTACTGTGACTAGAATCTGTCATTAAAAAGCCATTATCGGAACCGACCGGCACAATTCCTGCTCTTTCATTGCTAATGACAAAACAATCTGTTCTTTAAAAAACAACCACCCTATATTTTCTTTCAGAGAATGGTGCAGGAGACTTACCAGAACAGAAGCTGGGTGAAGAGAGGCAGTTGAAAGATTTATTGATCAATAAACCAGACAATTACAGCTTGTTTATAAAAGGAGGAAAAAAAAAACCAACACAAACCTCGGGCCTGCAAGCAACACTGAGACTCTAATAATGATAACTCTGGCATCCAGCTTGAAACGATAAAAGTCAATAGGAAGATATAGGATTTCAATAAAATTATGACACTAGATAAACTTTACCCCAGGAACAAATTTTCCCTGGGTGTGTGACTGACTTCAGTTAGATTTGTAACTTTAATTTCTTTCTTATTGATTTTTCTTTTCTTCAACTAATTAGAAAGTCTGTGGTGAATTGTGTGTGTGTATGTTTGAGGAGGGGCTAACACACATCAACAGGAATAGGGCCTGAGTTTGTATGTATGTATATAAGATCAGATGACTTAAAATTTTTTTTGGCCATATATATTTACTCTTCAGTTGCTTCCAATGCACAGCTGGGAGTTGTTCTCATGCTCCTCAGTATGTGAATGTTTGAAGCCGCGGGCTGCCCTTGGAGTTGTGCACTAGCACTGCTTCAGTGTTGTGGGGCTGTTGGTGGGATGATGAGGATGGTTCTTATGTTAACAGTTCTCAGTTCTTTCCCCCAAATTAACCCAAAAGTCCTGGAGAAGCCCACGTGTATTACTGCTGTTTCTAAACCACTCTGGTAGCCCTCTGGTGTGTGAATGCTCGGGAATAAAACCTTTCCCTGAGATCGAGCTGCTTGCCCAGCCAGGTTGAATTTTGGCTTTACAGGGGAGGCAATAGAGGAGCTGGTGGGAGGGCTGGAGAGAAGCTTTCTCTTAGGGATGGCACTTTGCAGAGGTGCCATCCTGTACTTTCCCATAGCAGATTTTCATGGGATTAGCTCTAGGCTGTGGTTAAGGTTATAAAACATGTTTTCTTTTTAGCTACTTATGCAATAGTAGGAGGCATATTTGTTTGGTGAATTGGCTGTTGCTGACAGAAGAAAGGGAAACTGTTCAACCTTTGGAAAAAATCACTGTCCTTCCTCTTTTTCAAACTTATATCTCCTCAAACACAGCTGCAAGCTGCAGCACCAGAGTTTGCTGTGGGGCATTAATTTCCTAGGTTTATAATGAACATCAAAACCAATTATTCTGCTTTTAGGGAATGTTTAGAGTAATCTGCATTTCTGTTCTGGTGTTGATTTGAAACTGGTCAAGGTAAAGAGCACATGGAAATGTCAGTGTAAGGTCTGTGGTGAGTTAGCAGAGATGCCCTGTGCTGGGTAAATGTTGGAAATTCCCAGAGGGACTGGTTTTTAGTAATTCTGATGAATACTCTTCTGATGGAAAGCAGAGGTGTTGGAAAAAGGTTAGAGAGGGCATCTGAAAGTCCCTGGGGAGGTTTTTCATGGGGCTTGGGGAATATCCTGTTGTGTGGGGTGAGGAGATATTGCAGCAATTACTAAATTAGGATTCCATTTTAGAGAATCTTTTTAGACAGAGGACTTCTCAACAAGAACTTCAGTTTCCTGCCAAACTAACAAGATCTTTAGGAGGGAGGGAAAAGCTTTCAGTAAGTGCTCTTGACGGGAAAGAATTTGAAAAATGGAGCTGGGGACCACTTGTTGGAAGCTGAGAATTGATTTCATTACAGTATTAATATTTAGAAATAATTAAAGTGGAGAACTAAACTCCAGGATCAAGTGTTTAATTGTACCGCCCTTTATTCCAGCTTTTCAGCACTTTTTTTTTTCCCCAGTACAGCTCGTGCTGTATTTACTGCGCATGTTATTTTTTTTCTTGAGAAGTTTACTCGTCCTTTAAGAGAAAGGCTTTGAAGGACAAAGTCTGTCATTGATTTTAGGGGAAAGACAGCCCGTAAGGATGTCCTTCTCCCATGCAGTTTTCCCATCCTAACATGAAAGCAGAAGTTTGTCCTTCTTGCAGCTGAACAGCTCGGGGAACTGGTAGGATCTTGCTGGGGTGACTCGAATGACCTAATATTCAGCAGTTAATTGGAAGCCAAGGGTGATGGGAATTGCCAGGGGTCCTGTTTGCTGTTGAAAAAATGCTAAGGATTTTGTGACTGTCCTGTTGTAATGGAGAGAACACTGCACTGTTAAATTATCACATCGATGAAAGATGCTTAGTAGAAAATTAAGATAGCGGAGCAAGTAGGAGTACAGAGAAAGGGAGAGGATGCTGTAATTGCAAATCTAATTGCAACAACATGCAAGGATCAAGCCAATACCTTCCCTAAACGCCGTCATTATGTTCTCTTCTGTGCTCTAGACAATGATTCTGCAATAAAGGGGGAATGAAAAGTCGTCTCCTGAGCAAAGGCAGTTTGCCTCATGGAGTGTGCACTGGGCAAACTGGGTGATGTGTGTGTCAGTTGGAGGAGGAGGATGGAGCCATCCTGTACTGCTGCCTTAATGAACAAGTTTATTATGAGGCAGGTGTGGTGTGGCTGGGTTTAGGTTTTCTCCTTCTGCAGTAACGTGGAAGTATTTCCTTTCGTATGTCTGTTAGATGAATAATTCTTCCTAAACTATGGTAAAACTGTTCATTCTTTGGAAAAATAATTCTCTTCAGTCAGGCATGAGCAAGGAGCTAGTAATAGCTTCCAGTACTATTTATGTTAAAACCTGGGGATTTTTTTATTATTTTATTAACTGAGTTCCTTCAGCCTCAGGCTGTCCTTTGGTCTTGAGGTCCTTTTACCTGCTGACCAGCCCAACCGTCTTGGCTGACCGTTCAATCCGTGACATGCTCTGAACACACACTGTACCTCTGGCAGTGCCCCTCATCTTTTTTCACACTTTGAATTTGAACCTTCCTTCTCTTCCCCACACATGCACTTGCTATCCACATTCAGTCTTTGACCTTTAGATTTTGAAGAAAAAGATAACCTTTGTATACAGGCTTGCTTGGCTGAGTGGTTACCATCACCTCCACTATCTGAAATACAGCCTTTTTCACTGGGAGGCGGGGGGAAAAGGACCTTTTTTTTCTACCCTGGCAGCTCCTGATTTCCCCAAGAGAGCAGGATCCCAGCGAAGTATCTCAGCGTGGCCAAGCTGGGTATATGAAGTGCTCCAGGTTTAGTGTATTGGCAGTGGCCTGGTCTGGATGTGAACTGCACAGCCATAAAGCAGAGGGATCTTCTAATAATATTGAGGATATTTGTGATGGCCGAACTCGCACGAGAGAACTGGTTTGTCCAGAGTGCTTGAGCGTTTCTGTAACAGGGTGAGGCAGCAAACCTCAGCAGCGGAAGGGAGGCAGCACTGTCAGATCTCCTTGGAGTTTTTACTCTTTGGATTTATGCCAGGGGCCTGTGCTGCTTTGATCCTGTTCTGTAGCCTTGCAAACATCAAGGTCCTTCCGTGCAGTCAAAAGATAAAACACTTCATCAGCTGGCTGATCCCTGGATGCGTGTTGTGCTGGGAACGGTAATCTCCTTAAAACGCACCTGACTCTGAAATCTTCAGCCGTTTGTCCCCATTCTCCCTATCAATGCCTTGGAGGTGGGCGTCAGGTGCTGTCTGAAGTTGGGAATGGATTAGGAAGTATTTCAACCAGGGGCCCACACAAAGTTTTACCTTTAGCTTTTAGACCAAGCGTTACACCTGTGAATGGGAGTGCCCTCGGGGAGGGGAGAGGGAGCCGCCTTTCTGTCTTTCTCTGCAAATGCTTGGTTATAATTGCAAGCAAAGAGCAAAATGAACCAAACACATTGTCTGTGAGATATTAACCTCTGAAAAAATATTTATTATAAACACTGAGTGTTGCAGTGTTTAACGAGTGATAAGTCACATACCATTTAGAGGGTATTTGCTCTCAGCCACTTTCTTCGTTGTCACATCTGTTTCATTTCTGTTGTGACAATTCTGTTCGTTTGTTGCTGGAACTCTTTGGCAGGAAAAACGTCAAGTACTACACTAAATATTTTGCTTAAGAAACCCATTCAGCCATGTTGAATTAGAATAGTGTCTCCAAAAAGAAGACAGGCTCTGTTTTCCGTTGCCATCTGCTTGCTAGAGTGTATGCACATTGCTTTTCTGCAAGGAACATGTGGTTTTATATACACCAGACAGTCCAATTTTTCAATTTTCAGAACAGCAACATTTATTTTATTAGAACTATGTGTTCACATCTGTGGCTTGATGCCGATATGAAGATGATGAGTGTCTATCTCTCAGGTTTTCTTTGCTGCATAAAAGAACAACGGGCAAAAATGTAAAATATTGTTCTGGGAACCCTCTCCTCGGAGAGAGGTCAGGGGCTTTATCCCTGAAGGTGTTTGTTCTTCCTGACAGGAGCGGGATGGGATGCGAGCAATTCTGGAGTCGTACGACAGCGAGCTGACCCCTTCGGAGCACTCGCCCCAGCTGAACCGGCGTATGCGTGAGGCCGAGGAGATGGTGCAGAAGCTGCATGCTCATAACACTGAGCTGGAGGTAATAAAGCAGCACAATGCTCTAACCCCAGGGGTGAAGTAGTTGAGACCTTTAAAATTGAATTGCCTGGTGATGTGATCTGCTCTCACAAAAGACAGATTTGCAAAATTCAGACTTCAAAATTCCAGGATCAATAAGACCCACAGGTTATTATTCTGCACCTGAAGCTGGCAGAAGCCAAGAATATTCATCTTTGGATGTGATGAGTCTGCTTTGTGTTAGGCATAGCTGTGCTGCGTGGCTGGAGTGACAGCTAGTCCCTGTGGGTTAAAGGGCTGTATAAAGGGGAAGTGAAGGGGAAATGAAATGCAGCAGGTGTGGGGTCTTCGCTGTGGTCTAGTCTGAGTGATTCACTTACTGCATGTGTAGCAAGGCTCTTCTGTACACAGTGTGAGTGAGTGTGTGTTTATAAGAGCTTTACTCTAAGGGTTGAAGAAGTAAAGTATGTGCCTGCTGTTAATTCTTCACTGCTTGGCATTGGGCCTGAAAACCCCAGAATACCGGTAACTCTATTAAATGCTTTTTACTAGGTTTTCTCTAAGAAAAAACATTCTTTCCAAAGATAGAAGTATTTCTTGAAGGAATTCTATATTATTTTTAGTTCTCTTTTTGGAAATTTGTAATCTGAAATGTGACTGAAATGAGGTAAATGTTAACGTGCATTTGCCAAATAGTTCCCCTCTTCTCTGTTGTACTTTGTCATAATGGAATGGGCTTTATAGTCATGAGTTGAAATACTTGGAATATGTCTGCGATCTTAAAGCTTGGCATTATTATTACATAGGCTTTTTACAATAATCATAAGTATGTGAGTTTTCCTTTCTTTATGTCTAGTTCCACCGTCATGTAGATTTATAGATGCCATAATTTAAAAGGAGTAAAACTTGTAGAAATGGATGCTCCTTGGGCTCATGTTCAAGCCATAGAGTGGATTGTACTACTGTGCACAAACCTCTTTGTTGCTTCTGGCATCCTTAAAAATGCTCTTCTTGTCTTGGTAGGTGGGGACTTAGGTCAGGCAATGCTGGCTCCAATGGCCTTTAAAGCCTTAGTGAGCAGAGCAGCATAGTGTGGTGTAGATCAGTGTCATGGTACAGATCCACTTCATCCCTGTTTCTCAGAAAAGGAATTCTGTGAAGTTTTCACAAGTTGATAGAGAAGTTAGCTGGTAATGTCAGATGAAATGGAAATTTGCCTGAATTTGTCTGTCTCCGAATGTTCCTATGTGCTGGGTTTTGATCACCATATTGCTTGCCACCAGACAGAGCAGGACTGGACGATGCTGACATAAAGTAATAGGTGGCTATTTTATCCTCTTAGTTGTTTCCAACAGTGGCTGTAGGTTTTTGGAGGGAGATTACCTGAATTGTTTCCCTGACTAGGTCAGATGTGCACAGTGTCTTTGGGCAATAGCGAATTACCTTTTCTTCTTCAGGTGAAAGCATGGAAGAGTATGGGAACAATTTGCTACACCCCTTTAATTATTTATAGGGAACAAAGTTTTTTTCATGGATATGGATTAAGGGCTTCATGGAAAATTTCATAAAGGAGCTGTGTTCTCTGGAGGTTTGTTGTATGTGATGTCAGCCTTTAAGCCTTTCAAAGGCTTTGCTAGAAGCAGGATTCAGAGACCTGATATTCCTCTTGTAAAGTAAAATTTTATGCTTCACTTGATTGTGTTTGCTTTTCTGACTGCAGTATTGACTGCTGAATCCCATTTATTTTGAAATTTTGGGGGAAAGTTTTTTGTTCTAGTAAAAATCTGAAAACTGGAAAGGGAAATTGAGGTACGGGAAGGACTCCTGGTGCCTCATCATCAGGAGCAGCGGCTGTAATCAGCTGCCTGTAGATCAAAGAACTAGTCGATAGCAGCTAGTAGAAGCTTCTAACATAATGTTTTGCACCCTCCCAGCTCTGCTGAGCCTTCGTACAGATTTTAGAAATGTTGACACCTGCGTGACTCATCTCACAACCAGAGGAGACGGCAGGAGTGAGGCACCGTGGAGCCTCAGTTGTTTCTGAGATGTGGGAGAAAGTCTCTGATGTGGGGAGAGGGGGAGGGAAGGAAAAAGTGAACTTCAACGTGTTGCAGTTGGTACGGGAGAAGGGTCGGGGCATCCTGGGAGCCCCTGGTGTGGAGGGGCTTGGGAGGGCAGCACGCAACCAGCTAGCAGGGTAGCACAGAAGGATGAGAAGAGTGTGTCTGTGAGCATCACGCACATGGCAGCAAAGTGACAGCTATTCTGATGAGATCCAGGTAAGGTCTGGGGAGGCTGCAAAGAGAGAGGATCTGAGCTGAAAAGGCCTGGCTGACACTTTACTTTTTGCTAGGCTAAGTTGGTTAAAGCGTGGAAAACAATTAAGATCGCTAGTTAACAGGGGATGTACTGCAGCGAGTAACCACAGTTACGCCCACAGAGGAGTGCTTGTGGCAGCTCAGCGTACACTGGGCACGCTGTGTACCGGAGCAGCCCTTGCACAGTCCCTACGCGCTGCGTCTCCACTGGGGAGACTGCACGTATCGCTGTGCTCCAGGAGCATCTTGAGTAAAAA
Organism: Nyctibius grandis; assembly: GCF_013368605.1. NCBI lineage: Eukaryota > Metazoa > Chordata > Aves > Nyctibiiformes > Nyctibiidae > Nyctibius > Nyctibius grandis. The sequence goes on along the minus strand of NC_090695.1, from coordinate 94,610,879 downwards.
AGCCTTTGAAGCCTCTAAGGCAAATGTATCCTCTTGCATTACATTTTGTAGCTTCTACCTTTCAGCTTTGTTCAAAAACCTTAAAATTCACACCATGCACCAAGTCCCTCTTCCCTGACCTCTTTTATCACAGTTCTTTCTCTTTTTTTTTTTTTTTTTTTTTTTTTTGCTACAGAGTAGTTTATTTACCAAAATCTCTTTCTGTGCTCCCTAGCAGAGAGCCCTTTGATACTTTTTTTTTTTTCCCTTGTTTCTTCTGGCTTCCCTAACCTGTTACCAGCAGCCCCACCTCTGAACAAGCCAGAGAGGGAAGAAGTGATGTTCTTAACAGGGATTTTTCTTTACTCTAAAAATGGAGATTTTTCCCATCCATTCCAACAGCAGCTCTGTGTGAGGCAGGAAGCTCTTTGGTGAAGATGGAGTGATAGTGATAAAGCAGTAGGAAAGAGGAGGAAGCCATGTGGAACTGGGAAGATTTTTGGGCTGAGGCAACAGCTTTTAACTCATTAGGGAGATGAGGTCTCTGATAAGTCCTTTGCTTGATGTATAAATGGAGGTGGGAAGCCATGTAAAAGAACATGGGGAATGAGAGAGGAGTGTGTAAGCCCTGGAGGGTTGTGTGTCAGTAGTTTATTAATGTATGCTGGGAGGATGGAGTTAGGTGGTACACTGAGTTGTGCCTCACTCCCTCCTTGCCCGGCCCTCGCTGGGCAGGACATCTGCTGGGACCGCTGCTGCGTCTGCATCCCAGACCTCACCTGGCTTACGGGCATCTTTCCAGAGACTGAAATACAGAAGGCTGTATTCCCAAATCACTTCAGAGGTGCGGTGGTGCTGCGTAAGAACTAGTCCTATAGAGCCTGATGGGAAGGCTTGACTGGAAGGCAAAGAAAGGCTGATGACTTTTAAAATCCCCTTCATTGATGACCGATGAGAAAAGCTGCATCGCTAATGCATGGACATGCAAACACGGTGTCTGTTCTGGGACTGAAAATGATTGCTTTGTCCTCCCCAGAACTGCCTGCCCCCAGCCTGACGCCCTAATCCACAACACTAATCTGGCTGCCGAAGTTCGAGAAAGCATTTTACAGAGCATTGAATGTAAAGCAGGAGGGAGATGTAAGGAAAAATGCTATCTGAAATGGTGTCTGGAAAAGCAAGCAGGCTGTGTCAGCCTGTTTCACGTGGTTAATGAAGTGTCACTCACCATGTTTTTAAAAGCGTGTTTTGGAACTGAAGAGGGAATGAGTTTGTCCCTGGCCAGCTTCCTAACAGAATCATAACTGTATTATATCAAGGCATTGATTTTTGTTTTGATACTGGTGATACTAACAGGTTTCTTGCCAGTCTTGGTTAACTTTTACTACCTTAACTCCTGTGCATGCAGCAGCTACAGTGAAAAAGCTCTGATGTGGAGTTTAGTGTTTGAAAAGTTAACTCCAGCTGCACAACAGAGAAATCATCATAAATATAACTCTATTAATAGCTATTTTATTACAACACACTTGGCTCCATATGAAACTTTAATGAAGAGAGATTTGCAAGGAAGACTCATGCTGACACCTTCAATGGTCTCCAGCATTTTTTACATTGAGAGATCTACACTGCCTGTGAGGACCATATGTACTCTAATCAGTTAATTATGAGTCTGACAGTTTCAGCACATGAAATACCATATGTTCTGTGGCTTTGTTCCACCACGGGCATTACTGGTGACCTCAAAACTCATTGACCAAATATTGTCACCTTATCTGCACCTGATAACTGCAGCCCATCTGCTGGCAGTGAAAATTGGGCATTGCTGATTCTTGTGATGTTCATCACAAATCTGCTCCTTGCAAAGGGCGTTACTTAGCAGTCACCCTGGTGTTTAAAGTGCTTAAAATTTACGTGTGGATGCAATAAAATGTTTATTTGAGCAGTTGACAGTTCCTCCTTGTCTCTCACCCAGCTTCCCCTGTCAGTGCTTTTCTACTTCTTTACCTTCTGTTTTTTTCTCTCTTTGATCCACACTTTATGTTTATCTTGCTTTATCCCTCCTCTGCTCAATTTCCTCTCCCCCTCAAAGGTAAATTGCTTCTTTACAGAGCAGAAGGGGTTTCTGTGGTTATGCGTATTTTGCAGAGAAATTTCCTCCCAGCTGTGCAAGGTACAGAAGAGTTTGTTTTAATTTTCAGATTTCTTCTGCCTGCTTTCTCTACCTCTCTGCTGCCATCCAACCTTTGCGCGCTGTTTTTTCTCAGTGACAACTGTAAGAAGCAGTGAGAAGATTACCCTGCCCGCTTCGGATGTCCATAAGGAGCAAACTCGAGTCACTAGAGCTTTCCTGCCACTCCAGAATGGCATATGTTTCGCTTGCCCGGACTTCTGCTGTCACTGTAGCATCTTATCTATGACTCATGTGGGAGAAAACAGGCTCTCTCTGGAGATGACGCTAATGTGCTCCATGCATCAGCTACCACTGATTGCTGAAGCAGTCACAGGGCTGGACATCATCTTCTGACAAAGCAAACACCTTGTCGAAATAGCATTTTGAACCCGAACGCTTTGGCATCTCTTGGCAGGCTTGAGCCTTCCTGAGAACCACTGCAGTCCTTCACATTTCTTTTCTAAAGGCTTTTTCACATGCTCCGTGTCCTCCGGCAGTCCTGCAAAATGGATTATCTTGGGTTCTCTCTTCTTTCACATGTTTCATCTTCCTTCAGACCCGAGTGACCTTGTCAAGTCAGGGAGCCATTAGTTTCCTCTCCTCCCTTTTACACCTGCCAGTGGCTGTGTTATGGGAGAGCACCTTGCAAATAACCATCATATAAATGAGGAAGTCAAGTCACGGAGGGGCTTAGTGATTTGTTAAAGGTGGCAGTCCCTGCTCTGTGGAAGAAGAGTGCCTCTTAAAACTGGTTGATGCTGCAGCAGAGCCTGTCTCTGCGTATCTGAGAATTTTTGTTTGGTCGAACTAGATTTTAAAATTCAATTGCTATTAATTTTTTTGAGGAGATTCTTCATTTTGTCCTGAAAGTTCATAGATCAAGAGTTAGTTGTCCATGGCACGGCCTTATACTGGAGATATTCTGCACAAACCAGTGTTGTTTTCACCACAGGTAGATTTTTACAGCTATTTTTAGGGTGTTGATGCTCTGTCAGTTTAACAATGGTTTTAACTCAGCAGTTCATAGGGACCATGATGCCTCCATCATTCTTAAGAAGTGAGAATGTCTGGGCACCAACTTGCATAGAGTAAATTAAATCATTAACTAAGGCAATATCTCTACCTTTAGCCTGCGATAAGCTGCTTTATAGGCAAGCGCCCAGAAAAATGACCAGTTGCAGAACAACGAGCAGCCATAAGGACCCTTTTGCCACTCTTGGCTGCACATTGAAGTAGGCTATTGAAGTGCATGTGACAGAAAATAATTTTCCAGCTCTGCTGCCTTCTTGTGCTTTGAGTGCAGTAAGAAGAAGGGGAGACATTGTAATTTCCATCACCTCTGGCTGAAAATCATGCTCCTGATGTAAACGTAGTCTGTGACACTCTGCCCCCAGTTCTGTAACTGACTAGATCATGTCTTGACTCTCTCTAAACTTAAAAATTTCTAGTAATGATAAATATAAATTATCACCTGTGTTAGCAATACAGGGAGTTTAGGATGGACGCCCACAACCTCCACTGTCTGACGTGTTTCAGTCTGCAGGAAATGTACCTAGCCTAGGTGAGACCCTGCTAATGTCATCAACCTGCTGTCTAGGTGTGATGCTCAGAGGACGTGGGAATGCTCCTGTTCTTGGCCTCTGAAGGATCTCACTTCAGCCCCAAGGAGACTGATAGATGCCAGCAACAAAAAGATTGCTACCTCCCCTGCAACCTGTGCTCCTCTAAAAATGCTCTTGGTACGAACAAATCCTCCTGTAGCCCCTTCCAGTGATGATATGAACAACCAAGCACAAACGAGGCTTGACCTAGGGAATTTGGCTTAGCTTCAAACATACCTGGCTATAGGAGACAAGAGAAATAGATGAACTGGGTCTAAATTCCTACAGAAGATTTAAAATTGGGTTTGTTCTTAGCGATGTTTTGGAAAGAGAAGATAACTGATGTGCAGTTGTGAGTCATGTTTACCACAATAGAACAGGGGAGAGCATTTCATATGGTGTTGAGAGCTTTGAAACACTTTATACTGGAGAGCTTGCATGCCTGTGCCTAGAGATACAGGCTTTGCAATTCGATGTCTTTAGGTGGAGGAGGAAGCAAGAATACATTTGGAGTGGGAGCAGTGGCCCCGTCCCCAGCAAATGGCAGCAAAGATGTCACATAAAAGAGCTGCTTTTGTGCAATATGGTGCATATCACCTCCTGCTGCGAGGGTGCAGTTGTGGGAGCAGGGGGCTGAAATCGGGACGCGAGTAGTGCAGTGATAACATCTTCTCCTTCACAGATGGAAGACAGAAAGAAAAAGGCAAATTAAGCATCTTTGGGGAATGGGGTTAGGAGCAGGTAGCTGCTGGCTTTTCAGAGGGAAGGCTTTGAAAATGTAGAAATATGTTGTTACATCCTGTGTTGATCTCCATCACTTGCTGTTGCACACCAGGCAGTGTGGAGGGAAGGGCTGGGAGGCTGCTGGGCAGGTTCCTCCAGATCTTGCGCCATTTTCCACAATTACGGAATTGCTTTTTTTTTTTTCAGTGTTAGAGAAACATTCAACAAATAAGACAAGGTGCATTCTGCATTTAATTCAGACATTTAACCTCTTTGAATCTTTTTCCAAGCTGGGAAGCATGGTGATTTTACGTACCGCTGGTCTTATCCGTGTGGACTGTGCAGCTACAGCCCATGTCACTGCTGTGCCACGTGTCTGGTAGCAGGGTTTGTCTTCGGGGGTACTCGAGTGATCCTTGGATGGCAACGATCAAAGCTTCTCAACAGCTTCCAGGGTACGTGGTCTCTCTCTGGAGCGGGGTGATGGGATCCCATTGGAGGCAATGCGGTAGCCTCCAGAGCACTTCCCAATCCAAAGGTGCCTGAAGTGTGTGGTACGTGTTCACGTGGCTCACCACCAGATAAATATTTTGGTGCCTGGCTCATTAGGGACAAGAAAATCAGCCAGTCCTGACCAATTTGTCTCCAAATTAAGAACTGGGTTCATTTCTGCTGGATGTCCCAGAGGTGCTCTCAGGCTGGTGCGTCTCATCTTTTTTGAACTATATTGGTGAGTCAGGCGTCAGCGCTAGCACAGACGTAAGGTTGATGTTAAAGTCTTCTAAAGTAGTCTTCTAATTATTAAAACTACTACTTGGGAACATTCTCGCATTGATGAAAGCTTTAACAGCTTGTGGAAACCAAGCAGTTCCAGGGGAACAAGGAGGTAAATATCTTGTGAAAAAACTAAAAGCTAAGATTGCACATCGGGATAATGTTTTATACAGAAAATGCCATGGAAATTTTAGCTATTCCCTAACTCTGTGTTGTATTAATGACATTAAGTAGTGCTTGTCTGGGCGTCTTAAGAGATGTTCTGAACTTGTTAATATTTGTTGATTTTTATAATGATTGGATTTGAATTTTGTGATTTGTAGTGCTTCATTTCAGAATAATTACATAATCTTTGCATAATTTAAGATTTAAAGTATGTATTTGTAAGTGTGTTTATGTCAGCTTTTAATTCATCTTGATGATCTCCTGTAAGAAACAGGGATTAATGTTTGTAATGCTTTTCTATTTAAAAACATGCTATAAACTTTTTTCAATAGCCAGGCTTTTTCAAAGATTTCCTGCAGGGCCTCCACGCAGGCTTGTTACATGGCTCAACACATTTCTGCCCACTGTGTTTCTGTGGGCTCCAGCTACAGAATTTTGTTGAAATCATGTTACCAAATAGTTACAATATATAAACAGAAGAAGTGCTTTGAGAAAACAACATCAACACAAGCTTGTTCCCTTGTTCTTGTACATCCTAACGCTGCTGCTCTGCAGTTTGCAAGAATCATAAGATCCACTTTAATATGCATAATATTTTGGTTATTGTGGCAATTGGAACAACAGCAGTTGCTGTCTTGGTTTTCTTTTTGAAGCCCATTGACTCTTTCTTATTTTGGCCTTAATTACCAGTAGTAGAAGGGGTGTTTCTTCAGGGAACTAATTAGTCTAAAAAGCCTGGTTCAGCATAGTGCTTGAGCACAGTTAGTTGAATGGTGCCCAGTGCAAAAGCCAATTGCAGTTGGTTTATTTCAGAACATACATAATTATTCACCTTTAATACTTTCTTCTCCATCGTTATGAGTTGTATTTGCTCCTGTCTGTTCTCCCTCTCTTCCCCTATGGACTGGTTTGTCTATAGGCTGCAGGTTCTCCATTTCTTCACTCTGGTTTCATATTAAGGTCATGAATTATAGTACAGCACCGTTGCAAGTTGTAACTTGCACAGAATTTACAGGAAGGTGGCTGGAATTCTCTCTTTATTTTCCTCTTTTTCACTTAAATGTGACTAGCCTACTAATATTTGGAAAAGGCTGGGAACAGAATAAGTGAGAAAAACAACTGATAGCGGTTTTCACCAAGCTGTGAATAGAAACGAAGCTGTTGATATAGATCTCCTCTGTTCAGGGGTGGTCCAAGTAAATTGTAAGGAACAATTCTGTTTTCTTAGAGGCTTTGCAGTTTACCTATTTGCTTTAATCAGTGTTAATGTCAATGTGCTTTGATTGTGCTAAAAGCTTTTCAGCAAAACAGACTCTTAAGTCCTAAGTTTTGGCAAAAGCCACAGTCTTCCCGTAATGCAAGTAGTAACATATTTCTTTTGAATTTTATTTATGCTGTTTAATAAAACAGGCAGTACTAGTGTACAATACATGTGCCATGAATCCAGCTGTGGTGACTGTAATATAGATACGAAATGCATAGCACATTGATTTGACATATTGAACTGATTTGTGTTTTCAATTTCTTTAAATGGCTATAATGGCTATAGTGAGCTCAAATTTGACAGATGTACACTCAAATTTCAGTTCTATTCAAGACCACATTAAAACTGGGACTGATTTCTGATTTAAAGCATTGATTTGTATCTGTTCTGTGTTCTTGCCTGCATTCCACACGTCAGACCTGCAAACATGAGCTCTTGTAACATCAACTTTACTTCCTTTTGGAAAATTGTGAAAACAGCTCATTTTTCTTTGGAAACCTGACTTTCTTGGAAGAGTTGCTAGACCTAAATATTTTTAATTTTTAAAGGAAGTCAAGAGGAAGCTTGAAAGATGGTATGTTATACTGTATTACTGATGTAAGAAAACCCAATGGTATATCCTGTAGCTATGAACGTAAACAGAGTAATTAGTTTGTAGAGATTATTTTAAGTAGAATATCTTGTGTAATGAGAGAGATTTTTGAGGCTTCTTTGTGTACAGACTGCCACTGTACGTTGTTTATGTACACAAAGAAATGATGAATGTCTGTATCAATATTAATTGATGGGAGTATTGCTTGAGAGCCCACAAACTCTGAATCTTTCTTAAAGTCAAGGCTGTGCAATGCAGCTGGGAACTGGGGTAATGGTAAAGAGACCATAAACCAATGATCTTTACTGTCTGTGGCACATATTATTGCTAAGCTGGTTGTTACCAACCCTAATTTTGGCAATTATATTCTGACTACTCTGATTTTATTGAGAGTTCAGACAGATGCAGTGTTCTTCACTTTCTAATCATCTGGTTTATTCCCTTTTATAAGAGGTCATTTCATTAGTGGAAAATGCAGCTTTAGGATATATCAGCTCCCTGACTTGATTTCTCAAATATTCAAATAAAATGTGTGCTCCTTTGCCCTCTGTGGATCTAGTTACACCTAGCAAAATGAGGTTGCTGGTTTCTGAAGCATTCTGTGACCTTGTGGATGAAGAGGGTGTTACAGATGGCTGGGAGTGATGTCTGCACGGCTATGGTGACAAATCCATATTCTCTCTCTAGGTGGGGACATTGAAGCAGTGGTTAAACCATGTTCACTCGTTATTTCTCTGCCGTGCATGTGGGTATGAAAGGGCAAGAGTACCTGCTTGCAGGGTGCTGCAAGGAGACACCCACCTTGTTCAAGGAGCCTTGGCTGGAGGTACCCGGGGCTCTGCAGTCCTTACGAGGCGGTGGTTGCTCTGGGCCGTTTGCTCCAATGAGTGTACTTAATTGTATCTCAGCTGCAGCGTGGCAGCATGCAGAGCTGTTAAAAAGAGACGTTATTAGCGTTATGTATGGTATATATTTAAAGTAGAGTTGCTTGTTGTGCTTGGCAGAGGCTGCCTGTGGGCCTGTGATGAGTGCAGAGCTACCTATGCAGGTGTGTGTAATCCCTGTGGATGTTTATGGCAATATAAAAAACGTGATTAATCCTAAATTCTTTTGACGTACATGATACCAAACATATCCAAGCTTGTTTGAAAGTGTCGGTTAATTTTTTTTTTTATTTATTATTACTACCAAAACCCACAGTGTATATACCTGTGCATAGGTACATACATGTTCCTAGTGCATGTTCAGGAAAGCCTGTCTATAGAACTCTAGATGACTGACTTTATGCTCTTAAAATAACATAGCATCCCAGACTAATTCTACAGGATTTTCTTGCTTTGCTGTTTACATACATTTATGAAGACAGTAGGTGAGACTATCATAGCTATGTAGAGAAGTGACATTTATCTTCACAGTGCAGCATGACCTTATGTTTGTAAATGGCATTTCCTCTCAAGATAACGAGCACCTCTTTGTTTAGGCCAGGCAAGACCCGAATTTGTTGTATCTCATTTCTACAGCCCATCAACACTTTACACATTACTGTAATTATTGCGGATATTAGTTTCTGTTGTGTTCCACCTGCTCTTTGGATAAAGCTCTTGCTTCTGAACAGCAAAGCAGATTGAGAGAGGGGAAAAGGTCATACTCGAGTCTTCGTGAACACCTGGGAGCTACTGCATGGCACAAATATGGCCACTTCTACAACAAACGTACACTTTCTCTACCCTTCTTATATGGCCTCTTCCACAAAGAGTGAGTCACAAGTCATTTTGGCATGTATCAACCTGGGATGGACAAGCAAGCTGGTGTTGCCCTGAGGTCATAGCCACATCTGGGCAAAGGTGAATCTTCATAGTTGTTTATCTACTTGGTTAAGAAGGAAGAAAATTTAAGCATGAACAGGAGGTTAAAAAAAAAAAAAAGCATTCACGAGTCTTCCAAATATTTACAGAAGGGAGCTATCTGTCGTGCTCCATGTTGCCTTACCCTGGCTCTATGGCTTGATTTAGTTTTGTGTGCAGCATTGGCTGTGTGCGTGCTCACCACATCCCCTGTGATGCCCACCCACCAGCAAGCCTGTACACGCCTGTGAAATAGAGCTCCCAGCCTCGGAGCATCCCATGCTGTGCGATGGAGGAGCAATTCAATACATCTTGTACCTTTGTGGCGGGAGCTAATAACTGAGATTATCTTGGCAAGTGTTCTGACTTCTTTCCTTTCCTTGCCAAATGGAGATCTTTTATGTTTCTATAGCACGGCTTTGCTAGACAGGCATTCAGATGTGAGGAAACTCAAAGGTTTCTAATGGGACCATCAAGCTGTTTCACCTTTTGCCTTGTCAGTCTGCATTTGCTAGAGCGAGAAGCGATTGTGAGTTGCTGGATTGCTTTCCTGAAATGAGTTGCTGTTTGGTTCACTCAGAGAAGATAAACACTCGCATCTCAAAAAATATCGTCCTGTCTGGCACCTTTGTTGGCAGTCTCAGCAGAAGGGCCAAGGAACGAATGGACCATGTCTCAGATAAAATTGCAGTGCTCCCTCTGGAGTTTAATCCTTTCGGCCCAAAATTGAGAAGCAGTGATGGGGCGATGTAAGGAGATAAGCACTCCTGTTCCTTCTGCTCTGTCTGTTTTATGGATAAACAAAGGACTTCAGCTGGACTGATCAATCCAGCACTTTGCCCTCACAGTAACTCTCCTGCAAGTTTTACGATGGAAATTAAACTGATAGTTGGCAAACACAGAATACATATCACACCTGTGCTGTGCAAGGATGGTTTGTTTACTTCTTCTGTTCCTGTCACTGCAGGTGGTTTGGTTTTGGCCCTTGCGTACCCTTTCCAAACCTTTTTTTTCAATAAAGAAGGATATTTACTGATGGAGTTTAAAAGTTTGGATTACAGGCCATTTTGGTAGCCTTCTCCTCCTCCCTACAGGAGCAAATAATTTAGCTTTGAGAAAGCTGTAAATCTGTGCAGAGCTGGCACAGGATAAGCCTCCATCCCCACAGAGGAGAAGGCTCTGGGAGGTCCTGGGCTGCTTGCTGGCAAACTCCACAGGCCGGACAAGATCTGCCATGGAGCTGCAAGGGAAGGACTTTACAGGAGTAGTGAAGGACCTTAAAGCTAGTCAGACTCCTTGGAAAGAGAAACCAGAAGGTTTTCTGTTCCTTGGATTCTGTGAGAGCCTCCTTCAGGCTTGAAAGAAGGAACATAGGATTAAGAGAAGTAATTAAAAAGGATAATTAAGTTGGCTGCTTTGATGAATGCCGGAAAGCTGGATACTGGGGATGTTGTGGGCAGTCAGACTAGCTGTGGGAGAGAGGAGGAGAGTGAGCAGACAGGTTGGAACAAGAGCTGTGAAATAAAAATTCCAGTTATTTTGAGAAATGGTTATTCAATATTATAAAACGGAGTTTATTAGAAGTTTTTCTGCAAATGCTTTCCAGAAACTAGATCCTCTCTGGGAATGACTCAGCCTCCTCCAGCTCTGTTGTTCATTGACATGAGTATTTTCAGTTTTCTCATGATATGGATGGCTGCTTAACTTTAATAGTTTTGAGTCCACTCCTATTTTGGATGACTCTTACCACAAGATGACTGCATGAACACTTCTAGTGCTTTACTTTAATGACTGCACTTAATAGTATGTTGAATCTGATATGTGAAAAGACTAGAAATGAGTCCAAGATGGCCCACAGGAGCTTGAGTTTTCAGATAAGACTCTCTTGATAACATAAAAACTGCCTTCAAGTTGTGGGTATGTGGGGATCTTCAGGGCATCCTCAGTCTTAAGTCACAAGCACGTTTTCCCTGTGTCCTCATGGTTTAAATACCAGCTTCAGTTTGCCTACAGAAAGCAGTTCCATCGTAACGTCAAGCCCGGAGCGCTGTTTCTGAATGAACTGCGCCAACGTCGTCATCATGGTTGGGTGCGGTTTTGCATGTGGTAGATGTTGCTGCTGTTACCTCTTTGTCTTGCTGTCCCTGCTTACCTCAAGTGTGGCACAGTTGCTAGTTGATGCTCTGACAGAGCCGTTTGCCTTCTCCCATCCCTCGTCCTTCAGTCCTCTGGAAAACCAGAGGCAAAAACGTATTTGTGCACTTCATACATTTGAACATCTTCATGTCTTTTTATCCCTTTTTCCCCACACTCAACCTTTTCTATTTCTTTATATTTTTACCACGTTTCTTCTACCTTGTTAGCCACCTCCTTCCCAACAAACCATTAAGCAATAACAAGAGAAAACAAAAAAAAATCTTGCTGTTTCCTTCAAGTGCTTTCTTTGCATTTTTGCCTATTTATAGATTATTCATTTAAGCCACGGTGGCAGTCAATTAGAAATGTGGTGAATCCTTCTTTCAGGAGCGTGCCAAGAGGGGATCTTTTTAGTTCGCTTGCTTTTTTATGATTTTTGCTGGCGCCTCTACAGTGTGCTTAAATTCCTTTGGGATTTGTTTATTTTGAATAAATAAAAGTAGAAGAGTTTTGCTCCTCTTCAAGGAAGTTACAGGAGCATGACCATGGTGCACAGGGATGTTTGATTTTGAGGGTGGTAAAAATGTATTTTACACAATTTTTTTCTTCCAGTTGTCATCTTGGAGGATTTTTTACTTTTTCAAAGTAAGGAATGTCTTTGGATAGAGGTACAGTTAACCCCTTTTTCTTTCTGCCCTCCCCAGCTTCAAGCAAATTCTGCCTCTAAATCCTAGTCTGTTTGTAGTACAAAACTGATGAGGTATAATATTGTAATTGTAAATTGTGACTGCCTCTGTGGCCTTGCAAAAGGACACATGATCTTTGTGCTTTGGTTTCTCCTTTTGTTGAGCAGGGTTGGTGCTACTCATCTTCAGTCCTTCGTGGGGTGTTGGAGAGGTGGAGGATGTTTATACTGGTGTATCCCAAACAGTGAGGCAGGAGTTGTGGGTGATAGACAAGTACATCACAGGTGAGATGTTGCGTGAGACCTACATTAATAAACTCAGCTGGACTTTTGCTGGCTCCATGGGACATGCTGAGGTGTGGAGAGTTGCCAGGGTTTTTGAAGTGAAGCTTGTCTGCAAGGAGGCTGGAAACCACTGGTTTATGCAATACCTGGAAATGTAAGTGCTAGCGTTCTCCTTCAAGGCTAGGAGCTCTTTGTTGTGGGTAGGTATGTGTTGGGAAAAGATACTTTGCAATTTTTACTTAATGCCATATATTACTGGTAAGGACAAAGGTTGTTTTTATTTTTCCAGAACAGATTTAGAAAGCAAATACTGTTTTAAACTGGGTCTCTGCAATTGCCAGAGCCTCTGCAAAATGGTTTTAGCAGCCAGTAGCTGTACTAGTTTTGTTTTGTTTTTTTTTTTTTTCCCCTTTTCTGTTCCCCCCTTACAGCTCTTTGTTTTTATGCCGTGATACCCTGGCAGGACAAATTCCTGCTTGGCCTCAAGTGTGAATATACCTTCTGTGTCAGAGGAGAGTCTCTGTGCTAAACTTGCCTTGCTCACAGTGCTGTACAGGTAATACAAGAAAATGAAGGCACAGGATGAAGGAGGAGAATTATCCTGTTTGTTTTTTCATCTCGCCTCCCATGATAGGACTTGATTCTCCATGCTGGATCCTCCTAGGTCAGTCGCGTTTAGAGCAGCTGCCAGTGCAGATCAGCTGTGCTAAGCACGCTGTGACATTTGGAAATCCCTGTCTGGAAGGGGAATTGAGCAATGAGCTTCTGCTAATTATAATAGCTGTGTCTGAAATGTAATGTTTGCTTTATTAAGCAAAATCCAACTACGCACCCAGACTAGAGCCTGGAAATACTCTGGCAGGAGAGGAGACGGGTCCTCAGCAAACACGTTCCCAGGGCAGAAGCAAGGGCAATACGAGCATTGCTTCGTCAGAGCAAACATTGCACAATCTTGTCCGGGAGGTGAATGTTGTTACCTAGCAACTTCCAAGAGTGTTTCAGATTTGTTGGAGACCCTCCGAGGCTTAGGCACTTTACCCACTGTTCTGCTGGATGCCAAAAATATGCTGGCTGTAATTTCACAAGCCAAGGGCAGTGCTGGCTTAAACCACTCCCTGACCTTTATTTAAGCTAGCACAACCTGTGCAGTAGCACAGAGAACCAGGACAAGAAACCAAACTAGATTAAAATTAAATCAGAAGAAAAAAAAGTTTGATTTAAACATGGATCTTCATTTCCCTGATGGCATTTGCCGG